>NC_088872.1:33087806-33403857 GCF_032884065.1 Artemia franciscana | reverse complement strand
TAGTTTTTTTTTAGTTTTTTAGCTTTTTTAGTTTTTTTTCTTTTTAGTTTTTTTTTTGTAGTTTTTACCTTTTTTAGTTTTTTTTCTTCTTTTGTATTAGTGTGAAATAATTCAGACGTCATATGCTGACAAACACGACGTCACTCGACAGACAGACAGACAGACATAACCCACAAACAACTTATTTTTATATATATTTATTCATATTTTTTAGTTTTCTTTTTCTCTTTTATTTTTCAGTTTTTTCCTTTTTTTTAGTTTTTTTCTTTTTTAGTTTTTAGTTTTTTTTTAGTTTTTTACCTTTTTTTAGTTTTTTTTAGTTTTTTTAGTTTTTTAGCTTTTTTAGTTTTTTTATTAGTTTTTATTTTTTTTGTAGTTTTTGCCTTTTTTTTATTTTTTTCAGTTTTTTTTAGTTATTAGATTTTTACCTTTTTTAGTTTTTTTTAGTTTTTTAGCTTTTTTAGTTTTTTTTTCTTTTTAGTTTTTTTTGTAGTTTTTACCTTTTTTAGTTTTTTTCTTCTTTTGTATTAGTGTGAAATAATTCAGACGTCATATGCGAACAAACATGACGTCACCTGATCCACAGATCCACACACAGACAACTTATTTTTATATATATATAGATGTATATATATACTAGCTGTTGGGGTGGCGCTTCGCGCCACCCCAACACCTATTAGGTGGGGCACTTCGCGCCAACCCCAAGCCCCCCCGCGCGCGTAAGTCGTTACGCGCCATATTAGTTACGCGCCATTGTAGTTGTGTCCCTGTGTCCCACCTGTGAATAGAGATAGATATAAATATATGTTTTTAACTACGTAAAACATGCGAATATACAACACTCTTCGCTGTCCCATTGTCTGTGCTTATAAATAGATTGTCAGGTTTACTGACTCTTGAACATGCAACATATAATTGTCCATGGGAAAAACAATCCGTATTCAGATCTATACCTCATTATTCTAATGATGTGTCCCTGTGTCCCGGTCGTCATTTATATTCCCTGTGTCCCGGTCGTCATTTGTGTCCCGGTGTCCCAGTTTGTAATTTCTCTTTGAGTGTCCCGGTCGTCATTTATATTCCCCGTGTCCCGGTGTCCCGGTCGTCATTTTTGTCCCGGTGTTCCGGTCTGCAATTTCTATTCGAACAATCCCTGTGTCCCGGTCGTCATTTATATATCCCGCCTGTGCCCCCGGCGCCCCCGTTGTAGTTGTGTCCCTGTGTCCCGGTCATCATTTATATTCCCTGTGTCCCGGTCGTGATTTGTGTCCGGGTGTCCCAGTCTGTAATTTCTCTTTGAGGTTCCCGGTCGTCGCTTATATTCCCTCTGTCTCGGTCGTCATTTGTGTCCCGGTCTGTAATTTCTTTTTGAGTGTTTTTTTCTTTTTATTTTTTTTTTTAGTTTTTTACCTTTTTTCTTTTTTCAGTTTTCTTTTTCTTCTTTATTTTTCAGCGTCACTATGAAGTACATATCGACGAACCTTTGTTTTTTTAACTTATATCTGGTAGGCATTGATGACCTTATCCAAGTCAAAATCCCCAACCCAATCATCATCGCTATCATTTTCAGTTTTGATATGTTTTGACTCTCGCTGTCCAGGTGGATTTTCATCTAACTGCGCGGTTTTGCGTTCTTTAGCCGCCAGCCTATTTTCTTGTTGTTCTTGTGATTCCCCGGCACGCTTTCTTTTCTTACTTTCTCTATCAGCTGCAAGCCTGTTTTCTTGCTGTTCTTGTGATTCCTCGGAACGCTTTCTTTTCTTACTTTCTCTATCCGTAGCAAGTTTTTTGGCATAAACTCTTTGAGCAGCTTCCTCGGCTGTTGCCATTGTAGGTTCTTCAGTCATTTTACAATTAAACATTTTTCCGTGAACGAATTTCTTAAATACAGTTAATGACGTCACCGTCATAGCAAAAATGACGACAACTAACTTCCTGACTTCAGCAAGCCTGATTTCTTGCTGTTCTTGTAATTCCTCGGCACGCCTTCTTTTTTCACTTTCTCTTTTAGCAGCAAGTCTGCTTCCGCGTTGCTCTGGTAGTTCCTCGGCACGCTTTCTGTTCTTTCTTTCTCTATCAGCCTCAAGCCTGTTTCCTTGCTGTTCTTTTGATTCCTCGGCACGCTTTCTGTTCTTTCTTTCTCTATCAGCCTCAAGCCTGTTTCCTTGCTGTTCTTTTGATTCCTCGGCACGCTTTCTGTTCTTTCTTTCTCTATCAGCCTCAAGCCTGTTTCCTTGCTGTTCTTTTGATTCCTCGGCACGCTTTCTTTTCTAACTTTCTCTATCAGCAGCAAGTTTTTTGGCATAGACTCTTTGAGCATCTTCATCAGCTTGTGCCATTGTAAGTTCATCAGTCATTTTAAACTTAAACATTAATAGATTTCTACGTGAACATATGTCTTAAATATCTTGAATGACGTCACCGTCGTAGCAAAAATGACGACAACTAATTTGATGACGTCAGTCAACACAGAAACATGACGTCACCTGACAGACAGACAGACACACAGACAGACAACTTATTTTTATATATATAAAAGATATATTAGCTGTTGGGGTGGCGCTTCGTGCCACCCCAACACCTAGTTGGTGGGGCGCTTCGCGCCCCCCAAACCCCCCGCGCGCGTAAGTCGTTACGCGCCATATTAGTTACGCGCCATTGTAGTTGTGTCCCTGTTTCCCATCTGTGAATATAGATAGATTTATATATGTGTTTCAAACTACGTAAAAATTGCGAATATACAACATTTTTGGCTTTCCCACTACTGGGAGCTTTCCGTTTCCAATTGCCAGCAATTGATCTGAAAATGTTTGACCAGAGTCATCGTTTTGCAATCGGACACGCATATTTGTAGTTAATTTTAATATTTTTACGTGTGCCCATAAATTAGAATTTTTCAAGCAAGCATTCATTTCGTCTGCAGGAGTTAAACTACGTAAAAATTGCGAATATACAACATTCTAGGCTTTCCCATTGTCTGTGCATATACAAAGCCGTATGTACTAATAATGACGTCATATGCAAACGTTCTTTTTACAAACAAACAAACATGCATACACACATCTCGTTTTTATATAGATAGATAGATAGATAGATACAATACAAATTAACTGCGTAAAACTTGCGAATATACAACATTCTTCGCTGTCCAATTGTCGCTGCATATAAATAGATTGTCAGGTTTACCGACCCTCGAACATGCAACGTACAATTGTCCATGGGAATCCCAAGATTGATTACATGTAAATGTAATAAATAAATCTGGACGACCATAGAGACGAACATACGCAATAGCATCTTGAGCATATTCATGCATATGACGGGGACTGCCAGCATATGACGAAGGTAAAATCGTTATCTTCCAACGTTTGTGGTATTACCGTCATTTACAACTGCATCTCGCAAATGAATGTATTGTTCAGAGCGGAGCTTGGTCTGATTCAGGTGGATATATAGCAAACGTTCTGATTCATTTTTTGCATACATATCAACGACATATTGGTGAAACAATTGACGGCATTTTAAAATATAATTCTCTTCATCCTGCCGAATCATTAGTCTATAGGAATAATGATGCATTTCACTGCATTTCTTATTCATCTCTTTGTTAGTGGCTGGATTCATCAATTTAATATTAAAGTGATAGCCGTCGGCTCCATCCCAAAAAATGATAGGATATTGTAGGGCATCGTAGCATCGATGAGTTTCAGCAATTCTTACCAACTGAGTGTTTGGCTTATGAAGAATAATATCTCGAGGTAAAAACTGATCACTGACCATAACGATTGCCACTTCGTCGATAGTTGGAGCATTGTATCTACGCATATGTTGGCCAGGAGGCGTTTTGTCAGCGGAAATAACAATTTTATGTGTGTCAGTAGGCATCAAATCGATGGCTGTATTGAACAGACGCACTAAAATATTATTTTCGTGGAAAAGATGTTGCAATTGGGAAACGATTGTCCTTGCAACGTTTTGAGAAATGTCGCAACGTGCATTCAATTCAGAATTTCTACCACAGATGAAGTACAATTGTAAAAATTTATGATTCTCGCCTGAGAATGGTAGAAGGGACCCTGCTTTATGGTAAATTTGCCCTTTTACTTTGAAAGTAGGCATAAATTGATCCGGATTAACATTGACACTTGGAAAAATCTTTACGTGCCAAGCATGCTAAGCTCCAACAATTTATATTAAACCTCAAATTTTGGGTATCTGTTTTAAGGTTTTCGAATTACTTTAATCTATTGTCAAAATATATTGAAATATTTGTGCAATTCCCAATTTTTTTTTAGTTTTTTTCTTTTTTTTTAGTTTTTTAGCTTTATTTCCTTTTTTTTCTTTTTAGTTTTTTATCTTTTTTACGTTTTTCTTTTTAGGTTTTTTTTCTTTTTTTTTATTTATTTTTTTTATTTTTTTCTTTTTAGTTTTTTTTTAGTTTTTTACCATTTTTCTTTTTTCGAATTACTTTAATCTATTGTCAAAATATTTCGAAATATTTATGCAATTTCCAGTTTTTACATTCTAGTTTGTTTTCTTTTATATATAGATAAGATATAATCTGGCGTATCGGACAGACAACTTATTTTTACTACTAACTAGCTGTTGGGGAGGGTGCTTCGCGCCACCCCAACACCTAGTTGGTGGGGCGCTTCGCGACCCCCCCCCCCCTAGCCCCCCCCGCACGCGTAAGTCGTTACGCGCCATATTAGTTACGCGCCATTGTAGTTGTGTCCCTGTGTCCCACCTGTGAATATAGATATATTTATATATGTGTTTCAAACTACGTAAAAATTGCGAATATACAACATTCTTGGCTTTCCCATTGTCTGTGCATATACAAAGCCGTATGTACTAATAATGACGTCATATGCAAACGCTCTTTTTACAAACAAACAAACATGCATACACACAACTCGTTTTTATATAGATAGATAGATAGATAGATACAATACAAATTAACTGCGTAAAACTTGCAAATATACAACATTCTTCGCTGTCCAATTGTCGCTGCATATAAATAGATTGTCAGGTTTACCGACCCTCGAACATGCAACGTACAATTGTCCATGGGAAAAACAATCAGTATTAAGATCTATACCACATTTTTCTAATGATTGACCTTGAGCTTTGTTAATGGTGATTGCAAATGCTAATCGAATTGGGAATTGCAATATTTTAAATTGAAAAGGCAGATCCGTTGGAATCATGGGAATGCGAGGAATAAGAACAGCCTCACCCTCAAAAGGCCCTGTCAAGATTGTGGCCTCTATTAGGTTTTCCATTGTTTTTTTTTACGGCAAGTTGCGTGCCATTGCAAAGCTTTGGTGGGTTGATATTTCTTAAAAGTATTATTGGTACGCCTATTTTTTTTTGTAGCACGTGTGGTGGAAACCCTGAATGATCTATGGTATTTAAAAATTCAGATGGATAATTAACCGCTTCATTTGGTTCCAAAACTGTGTCGACTGACTTGTAAAGGACTGCCTGGTCTCGAATCTTGGTCAAAACAATATTGTTGATTTCGTGGACGCCCATATTTTTGGGTGCGAGAATCGCTCTTTCACTTAGCCATTTATTATTTTTATAATTTTTTAGAATATTCGGAAATACTTTTTCAATCAATTCATTTTTGGACGTCACTAAATTACAGAAATCAGCAGGTAGTTGTATACTTCCTGAAATTGAGTCTACTGGGAGCTTTCCGTTTCCAATTGCCAGCAATTGATCTGAAAATGTTTGACCAGAGTCTTGCGAATATACAACATTCTTGGCTTTCCCATTGTCTGTGCATATACAATATAAATACATTGTCAGGTTTACCGACCCTCGAACATGCAACGTACAATTGTCCATGGGAAAAACAATCAGTATTAAGATCTATACCACATTTTTCTAATGATTGACCTTGAGCTTTGTTAATGGTGATTGCAAATGCTAATCGAATTGGGAATTGCAATCTTGTAAATTGAAAAGGCAGATTCGTTGGAATCATGGGTATGCGAGGAATAAGAACAGTCTCACCCTCAAAAGGCCCTGTCAAGATTGTGGCCTCTATTAGGTGTTCCATGGTTTTTTTATGGCAAGTCGCGTGCCATTGCAAAGCTTTGGTGGGTTGATATTTCTTAAAAGTATTATTGGTAAGCCTATTTTTAGTTGTAGCACGTGTGGTGGAAACCCCGAAAGATCTATGGAATTTAAAAATTCAGATGGATAATTAACCGCTTCATTTGGTTCCAAAACTGTGTCGACTGACTTGTAAAGGACAAGCCATTGTAAGTTCATCAGTCATTTTAAACTTAAACATTTATATATTTCTACGTGAACATATATGTCTTAAATATCTTTAATGACGTCACCGTCATAGCAAAAATGACGACAACTAACTTCATGATTAAATATCTTTAATGACGTCACCGTCATAGCAAAAATGACGACAACTAACTTCATGACGTCAGTCGACACAGAAACATGACGTCACCTGACAGACAGACACACAGACAGACAACTTATTTTTTTATATATACTAGCTGTTGGGGTGGCGCCCAACACCTAGTTGGTGGGGGCGCTTCGCGCCCCCCCCCCAAGCCCCCCCGCGTGCGTAAGTCGTTACGTGCCATTGTAGTTGTGTCCCTATGTCCCACCTGTGAATATATATATATATATATATATATATATATATATATATATATGTATATATATATATATATATATATATATATATATATATATATATATATGAATATTATGAATATATATATATATATATATATATATATATATATATATATATATATATATATATATATATATATATATTTATATATATATATAATGTATATATATATACATTATAAAATATATATATATATATATATATATATATATATATATATATATATATATATATATATATATATATATATATATATATATATATATATATATATATATATATATATATATATATATATATGTTTTTAACTACGTAAAACTTGCGAATATACAACATTCTTTGCTGTCCCATCGTCTGTGCATATAAATAGATTGTCAGGTTTACCGACTCTTGAACATGCAACGCATAATGGTCCATGGGAAAACAATCCGTATTCAGATCTATACCTCATGATTCTATTGATTGCCCTTGAGCTTTGTTGATGGTGATTGCTAATCGACCATTTCCTTTGTTGCCGTCGTCATTTATATATCCCCCCGGCGTCCCCGTTGTAGTTGTGTCCCTGTGTCCGGGTCGTCATTTATATTCCCTGTGTCCCCGTCGTCATTTGTGTCCCGGTGTCCCAGTCTGTGATTTCTATTTGAGTGTCCCGGGCGTCATTTATATTCGTCAGGATATTGTAGGGCATCGTAGCATCGATGAGTTTAAGCAATTCTTGTCAACTGATTGTTTCGCCTATAAAGAATATTATCTCGAGGTAAGAACTGATCACCGACCACAACGATTGCCACTTTGTTGATAGTTGCGTATCAGGAGGCATCAATTCGATTGCTGTTTTTAAGCAGAAGCACTAAATTATTATTTTTGTGGAAAAGATGATATATTTAAATATATATATATATATTTTCTTTTTAGTTTTTTTGTAGTTTTTACCTTTTTTAGTTTTTTTCTTCTTTTGTAATAATGCTAAAGCCAAGGTTCAAACCTGGAGCCTCTCGGACCTAGAACCTGAAACATAACGCTTTACCAACTCAGCTACTTCGGCGTGAACACATTCGTTTTTAGCAGCTTCCTCGGGTGTTGCCATTGTTGTCCTGGTCGTTATTTATATTGCCTGTGTCCCGGTATCCCAGTCTGTAATTTCTCCTTGAGTGTCCCTGTCGTTATTTATATTCCCTCTGTCCCGGTCGTCATTTGTGTCCCGGTCTGTAATTTCTCTTTGAGTGTTTTTTCTTTTTAGTATTTTTTAGTTTTTTACATTTTTTCTTTTTTCAGTTTTCTTTTTCTTCTTTATTTTTCAGCTTCACTATGAAATACATATCGCCGAACCTTTGTTTTTTTAACTAAAATCTGGTAGCGATTGATGACCTTATCCAAGTCAAGATCCCAAACCCAATCATCATCGCTATCATTTTCATCTTTGATATGTTTTGACTCTCGCTGTCCAGGTGGATCTTCATCTTACTGCGCGGTTTTGCGTTCTTTAGCCTCAAGCCTGTTTCCTTGCTGTTCTTTTGATTCCTCGGCATGCTTTCTGTTCTTTCTTTCTCTATCAGCCTCAAGCCTGTTTCCTTGCTGTTCTTTTGATTCCTCGGCACGCTTTCTTTTCTGACTTTCTCTATCAGCAGCAAGTTTTTGGCATAGACTCTTTGAGCATCTTCATCGGCTTTTGCCATTGTAAGTTCATCAGTCATTTTAAACTTAAACATTAATAGATTTCTACGTGAACATATGTCTTAAATATCTTGAATGACGTCACCGTCAAAGCAAAAATGACGACAACTAATTTCATGACGTCAGTCAACACAGAAATATGACGTCACCTGATCCACAGACAGACACACAGACAGACAACTTATTTTTATATATATAAGATAGAATAAATAAGTTGTCTGTGTGTGTGTGTCTGTCGAGTGACCTCATGTTTGTGTGTCGACTGACGTCATGTTTTCGACTGACGAAATTACAGATCGGGACACAAATGATGAACGGGACACTGGCGCATAGGGAATATAAATGACAACCGGGACACTCAAAGAGTAAGCGATCGGGACACAAAGAATGTTTGATTAGCAATCAACATCAACAAAGCACCGGGACACAAATGACGACCGGGACACAGGGAGTATAAATGACGACCAGGACATAAGTAAAAAAACTAAAAAAAAGTAAAAACTACAAAAAAACAAAAAAGAAAAAAAACTAAAAACTAATAAAAAAAAAATAAAAAAGCTAAAAAACTAAAAAAAAACTAAAAAAGAAAAAAAAATAAAAAGGAAAAATAAAGGAGAAAAACAAAACTAAAAAAAATTAAAATAAAAAAAAAACTAAAAAGAAAAAAAGGGGAAAAATACAAAAATTTATTTCATCATATACCATTTCAAAAACGAATGTATATACAGACCGGGACACCGGGATACAAATGACGACCGGGACACAGGGAATATAAATGACGACCGGGACACGGGACGTCGGCTCCATCCCAAAAAATGATAGGATATTGTAGGGCATCGTAGCATCGATGAGTTTCAGCAATTCTTACCAACTGAGCGTTTCGCTTATGAAGAATAATATCTCGAGGTAAAAACTGATCACCGACCATAACGATTGCTAATTCGTCGATAGTTGGAGCATTGTGTCTACGCACATGTTGGCCAGGAGGCGGTTTGTCAGCAGAAATAACAGTTTTATGCGTATCAGTAGGCATCAAATCGATTGCTGTTTTGAACAGACGCAAATAATTATTATTTTCATGGAAAAAATGTTGCAATTGGGAAACGATTGTCCTTTCAACGTCGGGAGAAATTTTGCAACGTGCATTCAATTCAGAATTTCTATCACTGATGAAGTACAATTGTAAAAATTTATGATTCTCGCCGGAGAATGGTAGAAGAGACCCTGGTCTATGATATTGCCCTTTTACTTTGAAAGTAGGCGTAAATTGATCTGGATTTTCGATTTGGGCACCAAACGAAGTCATTTGGAAACATGAGTTATATTTTCTGATTTTGGATAAAAAACGCTTAGATTCTGACTTAGTTCCAGTAAGCAAAGTCTTCAATGGCTCTGGGGGTGCAGCCAGTTGAGGAAGTTTAACTTTTCCTGAGGCGCAACACATGCCCATTGTTTCACCATTAAATTTCAAGGCCTTGCAGTAGGGACAAATTTTAGACGTAGTCCCGATTTGAATACATTTCTCGTTGCTCTTGTGATTCCTCGGCACGCCTTCTTTTTTCACTTTCTCTTTTAGCAGCAAGTCTGGTTTCGCGTTGCTCTGGTAGTTCCTTGACACGCCTTCGTTGACGGAAATTGCACATTCCTAATCTGGCATTATCTCTTGAAGCCGCAAGCCTGTTTTCACGTTGCTCTTGTGACTCTTTGGTACGCTTTCTGTTCTTACTTTCTCTATCAGCCGCAAGCCTGTTTTCTTGCTGTTCTTGTGATTCCTCGGCACGCTTTCTTTTCTTACTTTCTCTATCAGCAGCAACTTTTTTGGCATAGACTCTTTGAGCAGCTTCCTTGGCTGTTGCAATATTGCGCGTTACGACTTACGCGGGTTGGGGGGTGCGAAGTGCCCCCACCAACTAGGTGTTGGTATATATATATACCTACATACCTACACACCTAGTATATATATATATATATATATATATATATATATATATATATATATATATATATATATATATTTATATATATATATATATATATATATATATATCTATATATCTATCTAAAAATAAGTTGTCTGTCTGTGTGTCTGTCTGTGGATCAGGTGACGTCATGTTTCTGTGTTGACTGACGTCATGAAATTAGTTGTTTTGCTTTGACGGTGACGTCATTCAAGATATTTAAGACATATGTTCACGTAGAAATCTATTAATGTTTAAGTTTACAGTGACTGATGAACTTACCATGGCAAAAGCCGATGAAGATGCTCAAAGAGTTTATGCCAAAAAACTGGCTGCTGATAGAGAAAGTCAGAAAAGAAAGCGTGCCGAGGAATCAAAAGAACAGCAAGGAAACAGGCTTGAGGCTGATAGAGAAAGAAAGAACAGAAAGCGTGCCGAGGAATCAAAAGAACAGCAAGGAAACAGGCTTGAGGCTGATAGAGAAAGAAAGAACAGAAAGCGTGCCGAGGAATCAAAAGAACAGCAAGGAAACAGGCTTGAGGCTGATAGAGAAAAAAAGAACAGAAAGCGTGCCGAGGAACTACCAGAGCAACGCGAAAGCAGACTTGCTGCTAAAAGAGAAAGTGAAAAAAGAAGGTGTGCCGAGGAATTACAAGAACAGCAAGAAATCAGGCTTGCTGCTGATAGAGAAAGTAAGAAAAGAAAGCGTGCCGAGGAATCACAAGAACAGCAAGAAATCAGGCTTGCTGCTGATAGAGAAAGTAAGAAAAGAAAGCGTGCCGAGGAATCAGAGCAACCTGAAAGTTATCGCTTGGCATTCAGGTACAACCCAGTCGATGATTATAGCTTGAGTAGATGTGTTCAAATCGGGACAATGTCTGAAATTTGTCCCTATTGCAAGGCCTTGAAATTCAATGGTGAAACAATGGGAATGTGTTGCGCCTCAGGAAAAGTTAAACTTCCTCTATTGGCTGCACCACCAGAGCCATTGAAGACGAATGAATGCTTGCCTGAAAAATTCTAATTTATGGGCACACGTAAAAATATTAAAATTAACTACAAATATGCGTGTCCGATTGCAAAACGATGACTCTGGTCAAACATTTTCAGATCAATTGCTGACAATTGGAAACGGAAAGCTCCCAGTAGACTCAATTTCAGGACGTATACAACTACCTGCTGATTTCTGTAATTTAGTGACGTCCAAAAATGAATTGATTGAAAAAATATTTCCGAATATTCTAAAAAATTATAAAAATAATAAATGGCTAAGTGAAAGAGCGATTCTCGCACCCAAAAATATAGACGTCCACGAAATCAACAATATTGTTTTGACCAAGATTCGAGACCAGGCAGTCCTTTACAAGTCAGTCGACACAGTTTTGGAACCAAATGAAGCGGTTAATTATCCATCTGAATTTTTAAATTCCATAGATCTTTCAGGGTTTCCACCACACGTGCTACAACTAAAAATAGGCGTACCAATAATACTTTTAAGAAATATAAACCCACCAAAGCTTTGCAATGGCATTCGACTTGCCGTAAAAAAAAACAATGGAAAACCTAATAGAGGCCACAATCTTGACAGGGCCTTTTGAGGGTGAGGCTGTTCTTATTCCTCGCATTCCCATGATTCCAACGGATCTGCCTTTTCAATTTAAAATATTGCAATTCCCAATTCGATTAGTATTTGCAATCACCATTAACAAAGCTCAAGGTCAATCATTAGAAAAATGTGGTATAGATCTTAATACTGATTGTTTTTCCCATGGACAATTGTACGTTGCATGTTCGAGGGTCGGTAAACCTGACAATCTATTTATATGCAGCGACAATTGGACAGCGAAGAATGTTGTATATTCGCAAGTTTTACGCAGTTAATTTGTATTGTATCTATCTATCTATCTATCTATATAAAAACGAGTTGTGTGTATGCATGTTTGTTTGTTTGTAAAAAGAGCGTTTGCATATGATGTCATTATTAGTACATACGGCTTTGTATATGCAGAGACAATGGGAAAGCCAAGAATGTTGTATATTCGCAATTTTTACGTAGTTTAACTCCTGCAGACGAAATGAATGCTTGCCTAAAAAATTCTAATTTATGGGCACACGTAAAAATATTAAAAATTAATTACAAATATGCGTGTCCGATTGCAAAATGATGACTCTGGTCAAACAGTAGACTCAATTTCAGGACGTATACAACTACCTGCTGATTTCTGTAATTTAGTGACGTCCAAAAATGAATTGATTGAAAAAGTATTTCCGAATATTCTAAAAAATTATAAAAATAATAAATGGCTAAGTGAAAGAGCGATTCTCGCACCCAAAAATATAGACGTCCACGAAATCAACAATATTGTTTTGACCAAGATTCGAGACCAGGCAGTCCTTTACAAGTCAGTCGACACAGTTTTGGAACCGAATGAAGCGGTTAATTATCCATCTGAATTTTTAAATTCCATAGATCCTTCAGGGTTTCCACCACACGTGCTACAACTAAAAATAGGCGTACCAATAATACTTTTAAGAAATATCAACCCACCAAAGCTTTGCAATGGCACGCGACTTGCCGTAAAAAAAAAACAATGGAAAACCTAATAGAGGCCACAATCTTGACAGGGCCTTATGAGGATGAGGCTGTTCTTATTCCTCGCATTCCCATGATTCCAACGGATCTGCTTTTTCAATTTAAAAGATTGCAATTCCCAATTTGATTAGTATTTGCAATCACCATTAACAAAGCTCAAGGTCAATGATTAGAAAAATGTGGTATAGATCTTAATACTGATTGTTTTTCCCATGGACAATTGTACGTTGCATGTTCGAGGGTCGGTAAACCTGACAATGTATTTATATGCAGCGACAATTGGATAGCGAAGAATGTTGTATATTCGCAAGTTTTACGCAGTTCATTTGTATTGTATCTATCTATCTATCTATCTATATAAAAACGAGTTGTGTGGATGCATGTTTGTTTGTTTGTAAAAAGAGCGTTTGCATATGACGTCATTATTAGTACATACGGCTTTGTATATGCACAGACAATGGGAAAGCCAAGAATGTTGTTTATTCGCAATTATTACGTAGTTTGAAACACATATATAAATCCATCTATATTCACAGGTGGGACACAGGGACACAACTACAATGGCACATAACTAATATGGTGCGTAACGACTTACGCGCGCGGGGGGGCTTGGGGGGGCGCGAAGCGCCCCACCAACTAGGTGTTGGGGTGGCGCGAAGCGCCACCCCAACAGCTATATATATATATATATATATATATATATATATATATATATATATATATATATATATATCTTTCTATGTTCACAGGTGGGACACAGGGACACAACTACAATGGCGCGTAACGACTTACGCGTGCGGGGGGGCTTGGGGGGGCGCGAAGCGCCACCCCAACAGCTAGTATATCATATATATAAAAATAAGTTGTCTGTCTGTCGAGTGACGTCATTATATGACGTCTGAATTATTTCATCATATACCAATTCAAAAACGAATGTATTCAAGCCGAAGTAGCTGAGTTGATAAAGCGTTATGTTCCAGGTTCCAGGTCCGAGAGGTTCCAGGTTCGAACCTTGGCTTTAGCATTAATACAAAAGAAGAAAAAAATAAAAAAGCTAAAAAACTAAAAAAAAAGTTAAAAAACTAAAAACTAAAAAAGAAAAAAACTAAAAAAAATAAAAAAAGGCTAAAACTACAAAAAAAAACTAAAAAGAAAAAAAAACTAATAAAAAAACTAAAAAACTAAAAACTGAAAACAGAAAAAAAACACTAAAAAAAGGAAAAAAACTGAAAAATAAAGGAGAAAAAGAAAACTAAAAACCGGGACACAGGGAATATGAATGACGACCGGGACACTCAAAGAGAAATTACAGACTGGGACACTGGGAAGCAAATAACGACCGGGAGATATAAATGACGACCGGGACACTCAAAGATAAATTACAGACCGGGACACAATTGACGACCGGGACGCCGGGACAACAGGGAATACAAATGACGACTGGGACGCTCAAAGAGAAATTACAGACTGGGACACAAATGACGACCGGGATACTGGGAATATAAATGACGACCGGGACATAGGGACACAGCTACAAGGGGAATGCCGGGGACAAAGGGGGATATATAAATGACGACGGGGACACAGGGAATGTTCGATTAGCAATCACCATCAACAAAGCTCAAGGGCAATCATTAGAATAATCAGGTATAGATCTGAATACGGATTGTTTTTCCCATGGATAATTTTATGTTGCATGTTCAAGAGTCGGTAAACCTGACAATCTATTTATATGCACAGACAATGGGACATCGAAGAATGTTGTATATTCGCAAGTTTTACGTAGTTAAAAACGTATATATATATATATATATATATATATATATATATATATATATATATATATATATATATATATATATATATATATATATATATATCTTTCTATATTCACAGGTGGGACACAGGGACACAACTACAATGGCGCGTAAAGACTTACGCGCGAGGGGGGCTTGGGGGGCGCCAAGAGCCCCCACCAACTAGGTGTTGGGGTGGCGCGAAGCGCCACCCCAACAGCTATTATTTATATATATATATATAGATATATATAGATGCGATGATATGTCATACTCCGGGGTACAGCAGACAAAATTTCATTAAATTTTCAGCCTTGCATCTTGCTCCTTGAGTGCTCACAAAATAGCCTCCAGACCAAAGACATATGAAAGGGTTTTTGCGACGGAGGAATAGCGAATTGTCTCTTTGTAAGATGGCAAAATTAAGAAATAACATAAATGTTCAACGGGGATTTAGCTCGTGCAGCAAGGTTTAGTTGCTTTGGTTTCCGTCATATATTAGCAATTGGAATAAGAATCGAGAATGCGAGTGAATATACTATAATGAAATAGTAATAGGTTACAGTGTTTTAGCTTGTTTTTTTTTTTCACAAAAACAATATAGAGTCAAAAAAAGGATATTGTATATTCCATTAGAACTGACTATTCAAATAATCAAAACTAATAATAAAACAACTCTTGAAAAGTTTGTTCTCATTTAGCCAGGACAAAAAAAATATTGATCTGCAGTTATAACCTTTAGTTGTTTTTTTTTTCTATGGAGTTTAAAAAGGACCAACTCTTTTATAAAATTCGAGAAGTGAATCGAATACGTCTCTTGATGAGAATGATTCTCTCAAACTTAAATATTTTAATTTATGTTATTTAAAGAAATTTTAGTGAGTTAAGCCATATATGTCCTTGAAAAGATTACTAGTTTTCCTGTACGCTTGCATTCGGCTTGAAAATGAGTCTATTTCTTGATAGTCGTTAAAAAGAATGTCCTAATGAAGCGCTTATAAGTTTCCCTCTGTATAGCGACCAAGGCTTATTCATTTATCCGGAAATAATTCTTAGCTGGTAATTGATTGACGGAGCATGTCCAGGAATGAGCCCTAATTCCATAGGCAACTCAATTTACTAACACTTCTAAGACAAGTTAATGTTCTTAGATATTCGATGCATTGTCCATTGAAAATGAAAAACGCTGACAACCTATTTATCTTAATTTCTTTTAGAATGAATGATCCTACAATAAGAAGTACAGAAGGATCCGAAAAGAAACCCAGCGCAGAAAGACCTATAGGGAAGCATTGGGAAGTAGTAAGTTTTTTTTTTTTCTCGCTCTTATTAGTTAGTCCTATTGGTTTTCGTTAAGAAAAATCATAACGAGACAAAGTCCTTAAGGCTGATGTCCAGTTAGCAGTCACAAAAAAAAGGATAAATCGAACAATCGTTGAATATAAAGTAAAACAGAAAATAACACAAATAAAATACTACTTTTGTAATATCTGTAGATTGTATATAGGAACACATCAAGGTAACCTAAGTACTTCTCTGAGGAGAGTATGGACCATTAAAAAATGACCTTTCTGACTTGTATGTCGTGACTGCCATAAGAAAAATTCCTAGATGTATTTCAGCAAAATGCTTCGAACATGTTTTCTGCACAGTTAGTCTAGTTTGCTGATTAGAGAGAATTGTCAAACACATGACATATGAGTCTTGATGTATGAAAAGAGCTAAGATGACTCAATATAGTTAATAATATAGAGCACTCTAAGTGAACTTTTGTCATTCAAAGGCTTGGAAAGGTTTCTAAAAAAAATGGACACAGCAACTGCATAACGATTCAAATAAATTATGGATCATCATACCGTGCCGAAATGTCTTTAAATTCTTAAAGGGAATTCTCGCATCAGACCCCGTTTCCGTTTTGATTGACATTCATTTAAAGTTTTTTATTCGGAAAAACTCCTGCGTGGGGGAAAAGTATTCATAGTAAAACATAATCAAATCCCTCTCAGAGTCTGGAGTTTCACTGTCAAGTGTTTAAAACCTTATAGTTACAACGATGCGTCCAGCTAGTTGGAGGTATCGTGGACTTGTTTCTCTAGTCTAAAGCCGTCTTAAAGAATAGAGTAAAGTGCATCAGTGATCAACATATTAATTTGGTTAGGTAAACGTTCCTAGAGATTCATGATAAATGGTGTATTGTCCTCGATAAAAGTTTAAGCCAATAGATTATTTTTGAAAGTTTTGAGGTTTCAGGTTTTTGGAATTTGAGAATTTCGAAATTCATGGTGGAAAAAGTAATTCACAAATATTTTCTTTTCAATTTTAATAACCAAGACGCAGAGAGTTTTCCTGTAGGTTCAACATTTATGGAAGAATAGGATGGTATATGTCGGAAATAAGATTTGTACACTAGAAGCCACAGTAATGGCAGTTTTCAAATTTGGCTTTGAAATGTAGTTACTTCAAAAATTCGAGGATAATGTATTGCTACTAATACTTGTGAGAATTCTTTTTAGCGTCAAGCCCACTTTGGCCAACACAGCTGCGCAAGCTTTTCCTTGACCCTGCTCATTTCCGAGCTCCACTGTTTACTCTATCCTGTGAAGGTCCAACTAGCTTTAAATATTTTTATGACCTCTTTCCAACCCATTCAAAGACGTGGTGGTTTTTTTTTGCTCCAGGTAGGCCTACATTATCGAAGCATACTTTTTGGCAGTCATCATCTTTTATCCGGAAGCGTAACATAAACCATGTTAACCTTCCTTTTATCATAGCTCAAGGTATTTAAATTGAATCTGGTAATTCACGTTACTTGACACTCGGTCATTCAAATGATAACCTAAAACTATCCTCATAGTTCATTTGTAAAACAATAGCATAGCTTCCTCAATCTTCCAAATTGACCGAAATGTCAATACTAAGTCTTCTAGTATTCCAATATTAGTTTCACTACTAATTTTCAAACTTTTTCAACCGTTACTAAACACCTTGTGCCTTAATAAGTTTTACTTTTATTTTACTTTTCCTTATTCTATCCACAATTCTTGCTGAAAATAGGTCGAAGGTCAGCCTGGGGGCGATCAAAATTCCAAGAGAGCTATTTAAATTAGAAAGGTTGAACTGTCCAAAAGTGTCTCCAGGCGTGAGAGGATCCGCGTAGTACCGTGAGAAAGAGCCCAAGACTATAAACGTTCCGCATTAAATGAGACTTCGTAGCTTCATTTCTTATTCAGCATAATAGAATTGACTTAATAAACAGCAATATATCTTCCATGTATTTTCCCCTCTGACCTAGCCATATAGATAGAAAACTTAAAAACTTGGAAAACAGTTTATACAATCGCCAATTGAATTCATAAAACCCATTTTACAGGGCTTTTATCAATCAGAAAGCAGCCTGACGCCTTTCGACGCCCTCCAGGCGTTCCTGCATCCCCACATCAAACCGAATTTTCAAGGTAAAAAAAAAGGTAAAGGATACGGCATTAGACTTTACAGTCCGTACCGGCGGTGCTGATCTCCGTTTCTTGGCCCTTCAGCCAGGAAGTGCAATGGGGGGTTGGGGGCCAGCCATCCTGTGCTTTCGCACACCCTTCCTGTTTACCTTCCCCAGATTTCTCCAGGTACCCATTTAGAGCTGGGTCGACTCTGGCTAAGCTTACAGAGTCTCGCCACTGACCCCCGTCCCAAACTGAAGAATTGGGTACACTGGGATTCGAACCCGCGTCCTCTCAGACAAGGGATCCCGAATCCAGCGCACCAACCCACTCGGCCTCAAGACTGCAATTAAAATCCGAACAACCGAAGGTAAAGAAGATAGGCGTCTAATAACGGCTCGACGCGTGACATCTCAGGGATGAGGGCTCTAAATTCTTTAAGAAGTCCATGTATAACTGAGGGGTCATAGAAACAATTTAATCTCGGGCCAGTGCACTCTTCAGATCCCTCTTTTTTTGTTTATTTCCACCAAAAATGGTATTTTAGAATTTCTGAGCTTGCTAATTACAAATCTGATAATACCCTCCAGTGTCGAGCTATCCACAAGTTTCCGCACGCTGTATAACAATGTACTAAAATTTGGATATTATAACTCTCTAAATTCCTATTCAATTTGCTTTAGTTACCCATGTTTTCTCTTTTCTTTTTTTTCTCTCTTCTTCATTTTCAATTTTTTGTGGTTATGGTCCTCAACAAGTTCGCTTACAGGATCTTTATTATTATTGGTGTTATATTTTAGTTTTATCCGAATAAATTGAATTGAATATATCAAACAGTTCGTGGTAGCAAACTGTAGTAAGGAGCGACCCGGCTCAATAGTAAACGAAACTCTTAAAAACGGAATTTTGATACTAATAGATACATCAAAAGAATTGGATTTTTATGCTGATTTAAATATATAAGTTTTATCAATTTTAGTCTTACTTATCAAAAGTTACGAGCCTGAGAAAATTTACCTTGTTTTGGAAAATAGGGGAAAACACCTCCTAAAAGTTATATGATCTTAACAAAAATCACACCATCGCATTCAGCGTATCAGAGAACCCCATAGAAGACGTTTCAAGCTCCTATGTACAAAAATGTGGAACTTAGCATTTTTTGCAAGAAGACCGATCACGGGTGCGTGTTTATTTGTTTGTTTGTTTGTTTTTCTTTTTTTTTCCATGGATGATCATATCAACCAAGTGGTCCTAGAATGTCGCGAGAGGGCTCATTCTAACGGAAATTAAAAGTTAAAGTGCCCTTTTTAAGTAACCAAAAAATTGGAGGGCACCTAGGCCCCCTCCAACACTCATTTTTTCCCAACGTCAACGGATCAAAATTTTGAGATAACCATTTTGTTCAGCATAGTCGAAAAACATAATAACTATGTCTTTGGGGCTGACTTACTCCCCCACGGTCCCCGGGGAGGGGCTGCAAGTTACAAACTTTGACCAATGTTTACATACAGTAATGGTTATTGGGAAGTGTACAGACCTTTTCAGTCTTTTTGGTTGGGGGGGTGTTAAGGGAAGGGGGCTACGTGGGAGGATCCTCCCTTGGGAGAATTTTTCATGGGAGAAGAGAAAGTCCATGAAAGGGGCGCAGGATTTTCTAGCATTATTTTTAAAAAGCAATGAAATAATAAATATGAAAAAGTTTTATCGACTGAAAGTAAGAACAAGCATTTAAACTCAAAACGAACAGAGATTATTACGCGTATGGGGGCTCATCTCCTCCTAAATACCTCGCTCTTTACGCCAAAGTATTTTTAGTAATTTCAACTATATATTCTACAGCCTTCGTTATTCAGGGTCATTTTTAAATAACTAGGACAAAATTAAAGCTTTATGTAAATAACGATGTATTAACGAGGGGGCAAACCCTCTCATATACATAATAGAAATATACGAATATAGAAGCTCGTTACGTAAGTTAATTTGAAAGTTACGTATATTTTTTACTAATAAAACGTTCATAAAAAAATTAAAAATTCTAGTTGCCTTTTTAAGTAATCGAAAAACTGGAGGGCAACTAGGCCTTTTCCCCCGCTCCTTTTTTCTCAAAATCATTCGATCAAAACTATGAGAAAACCATCTACCGAAAAAAATAAATATTCAAATTTCGTTTTAATTATTCATGTGCAGAGAACCAAAATCAAAACATGCATTAATTCAAAAACGTTCAGAAATTAAATAAAAAAACAATTTTTTTAAACTGAAAGTAAGGAGCGACATTAAAACTTAAAACGAACAGAAATTACTTCGTTTATGAAAGGGGCTGCTCCCTCCTCAACGCCCCGCTCTTTACGCTAAAGTTTGTGTTACTGTTTTAAAAAGTAGAGTCGAGCGAAAGAGTCAAACTTTAGCGTAAAAAGCGGGGTGTTGAGGAGGGAGCAGCACCTTTCATATAGGAAGTAATTTCTGTTCGTTTTAAGTTTTAATGTCGCTCCTTACTTTCAGTTAAAAAAAACTTGTGTTTTTTATTTAATTTCACAAAAGCTGAACTTTTTACACCTTGCTGAAGTCAGAGTCATGGAAAGATTTTCTTCCATTGCCATTCTTCGAGGGCCATGACTAAAGTCCTTGAACCAACAGTCCCTCCAATCACCACCCTTCCAATCACTCATGATCGTTCATGGATTATTTAGGACGCGGCTCTAAATAATTAAAAGCCAATGATTAAGGAATCATTAAGATTGCAGTTTAAATGGCCTAAATAAACCGTACATATTTCACAAAGAGTATTGTCTTGCTATCAAAATTGCTATTTTGAGGAGTTTTGAGTTTATTGGATCCAAAATTAAGATGTATTAAGAACTTTACAACCCACGTTTGATTTCATTGAAGTTGGTATATTAATCTTATTTTATAATCAGTCTTTATATCCTTTACAAAAACGGGCACTGTTTCAGTACCCCTTTCATCTGGAATCCCTTCTTTAGATTAAATAAAAAAAACAAGTTTTTTCAACTGAAAGTAAGGAGTGACATCAAAACTTAAAACGCACAGAAATTACTTCGTATATGAAAGAGGCTGCTTCCTCATCAACGCCTCGCTCTTTACGCTAAAGTTTGACTCTTTCTCTCAATTCTTCTTTCTAAAACAGTAAAAAACTTTAGCGTAAAGAGCGGGGCGTTGATGAGGAAGCAGCCTCTTTCATATACGAAGTAATTTCTGTGCGTTTTAAGTTTTGATGTCACTCCTTACTTTCAGTTGAAAAAACTTGTTTTTTTTATTTAATTTCTGAACGTTTTTGAATCAATGCATGTTTTGATTTTGGCTCTCCGCAGAGGAATAATCAAAACGAAATTTGCATTTTTTTTTTTTTGGCTCAATGGCTTTCTCATAATTTTGATCGAATGATTTTGAGAAAAAAAGAGCGGGGGACGAAGCCTAGTTGCCCCCCGATTTTTTGGTAAATTAAAAAGGCAACTAGAACTTTTAATTTTTTACGAATCTTTTTATTGGTAAAAGATTTACGTAACTTATAAATTAGCTTACGTAAAGAACTTTTGTATTCTCATGTTTTTATTACATATATGAGGGGATTCGCCCCATCGTCAGTACCTCGCTCTTTACACTAAAGCTTAAATTTTATCCCAATTCATTAAGAATGACCCCCTGAATCACAAAAGCCGTAGAATAAGTAGTTGAAATTACCGAAAATACTTTAGCGTAAAGAGCGAGGTATTAGAAGGAGGTGAGCCCCTCATATGGGTAATAATTTCTGTTTGTTTTAAGTTTTATTGCTGTTCCTTACTTCCAGCTGAAAAAGCTTTTTCACTTTTATTTTTTAATTGTTTTTTTTTAAATAATGCTAGTAAATCCTGCTCTCCCTTCATGGAAATTTTCTTCTCCCATTACAAATTCTCGAAGGAAAGTTCCCCTAGCATATCCCCCTCTTCTCAACCCCTCCCCCAAACCAAAAAAATCCTCCTGAAAACGCCTGTATACTTCCCAATAACCATTACTATATGTAAGCACAGGTCAAAGTTTGTAACTTGTTGCCCCTCCCACGGGGACTGTGGGGGAGTAAGTCGTCCCCAAAGACATAGTTATAAGGTTTTTCGACTACGCTGAATAAAATGGCTATCTCAGAATTTTGATCCGTTGACTTTGGGAAAATAATTAGCGTGGGAGGGGGCCTAGGTGCCCTCCAATTTTTTTGGTCACTTAAAAAGGGCACTAGAACTTTTTATTTCCGTTAGAATGAGCCCTCTTGCAACATTCTAGGACAACTGGGTCGATACGATCACCCCTGGGAAAAAAAAAAAAAAAAAAAAAAAAAAAACAAATAAACACGCATCCGTGATCTGCCTTCTGGCAAAAAATGCAAAATTCCACATTTTTGTAGATAGGAGCTCGAAACTTCTACAGTAGGGTTCTCTGATACGCTGAATCTGATGGTGTGATTTTCGTTAAGATTCTATGACTTTTAGGGGGCGTTTCCCCCTATTTTCTAAAATAACGCAAATTTTCTCAGGCTCGTAACTTTTGATGGGTAAGACTAAACTTGATGAAACTTATATATTTAAAACCAGCATTAAAATGCGATTCTTTTGATGTAGCTAATGGTATCAAAATTCCATTTTTTAAAGTTTTGGTTACTATTGAGCCGGGTCGCTCCTTACTACAGTTCGTTACCACGAACTGTTTGATTCGCATATACAACAATGATAAACCCTTTCCGGCTCGTGATTATTCACGGGCCATATGAAAATTGTATATATACATGATCCATCTTTCTTGATCTCTGGTTAGTTAGAAGTCATGTTGGTAGTATTTCTTTTGGCTTTTTGGTTTCTGTTGGTTCTTTTGGCACTTTCCCTGAAAATATTAAATGAAGGTTCAGCTTAAATTAGCACTATTGCATTAATTATGATGTATATTGTATATTAAACCATGATTTATATGTATTCCTCGGTATTTACTTGAATAACTCACATGTTGTTTGGACACATATATACAAGAAGAGGGCTTTGGGCCCCTTTTCCCTGAGAAACCGATATTTTACGCTTATTCTTATAATATTGCACTTTCTCCTTGCATTTCAGACTTCCCAAAATTTTAGTATTTTTCTCAAAGTTGTGTCCTCTCTCTCTCTAGTCTTTCAGACTGTTAAAAATTAGTACTTATATGCCTCTCGGTGGAATAGGGCGTCCAGTAGATACCGCCATCAAAGTATAAAAAGAAAACAGTTACTATCGCACCAAATCTGAGAAAAATCTGCAAGAGGGACGCTGAAAATGGATGATTTTCAACTTCTTTTAAAAATTTTTGTTTTTCTGTTTAGCTACCAATGTAGAAATTAAAAAACCTGACTAAAAGCAAAAAATAAAATAAAAACCAGTTGCAAAATACTGCAGTCTATATACTTTGAAAACGAATCCTTTAGAAATTTGAAATCCAAAAATACTCACAGAAAATTTGTTGAAGAGATATCCATGAGGTTGTTATGTTATTATAAAAAAAGCTATTACCAGTTTGTATCCATAAAGTTAATACCTGGAAAATATTGTTAAATTTTGTATCATCCACATTGTGTCACCAAACTACTTCTATGGTACTGAATTGTTGTGTTCGAGTGGTTTAGGGTCAGAGTGGTGACGAATTTGAGCCATGTTGGTTCGTCTGGGGTGGGGTTCCTAATGGGCTTACTAAAAATGGTATCGGTTTTGACGCTGTCTAGTCAAGATTTATCTGACTTAGTGTTTTTTTTTTTTGTTTTTTTTTTCCAATCAGGAATTAGTTTGCAACGGAATACTTTTGATGTTAAGTAATATTTAGATCTGTGAAGGTGTAGCTGAGCCATGAGAGACGATGTTGGTGGATAATGGTTTCGAGTTGTATTTCTCTTTGTGAGGTTCTGTTATTGTTTTGTTTGATACTAGGTCACGGATATACATAAAAAGGCAAGCCAAGACGCAGTGCCAGAGGCATGACGAGACAGATGGAAGTACGTTAGGCAGGATACGACGAACATCATGTAAATCTGCAGCAGATTGTCTGTATCCCCTTCGTCAACTCCCTCCTTTGTTTCGTTCTTTGTGAAAAAAAGAAGAATGCATTAATAGGGAAGCCACTATAGAAGCTTTGAGAATGTATCTAAGCAACCGTTCACCAGACATTAAAGGCCCAACAATTTCTTTGAAAATTTATTATAGAAAAACAGAAAACTAATCAATCTAGGACTGCCATGACAACCTTCAGCAGAACGACAACAACGAGATTATTTTCATCTTCCAGAGCCCGCTCTAATGAATCGAGAAATTTCCTGCAAGGTATTTTCTTAATTGGATATGGTATCCAAGATGTAACCAAATAATCAAACTTGATAACGATCTATGGTTAATATCGATCATAGATTTTTAAAATGTGCACATTTTCTTTTAAAAACTTCTTATAAATTATGGCTTACTCGTTAGTGTCAGCCTTAGCTGATCACGCGGTCTGGACGACAGCCGAAATACTGCCAGCGGGATAATTGATCCCATTCTGCTCCACAAAATCTTATAAAATAGTAGCCAACTATTTTCTGTTTCTACATGATGAGCCCCAATCCTTTCAAAAAAAAGGAAAAAAACTGATACCAAAATCGACATCTAGTTAAGTCTTTGGACAGCTGTTTCACATTAAAATAGCTCAAAGCGCAATTGTTAGGTCTAAAGCTTTTTTTCTAAATTTTGTTTCATTATCAATTGGCTTTTTCTCTTATGTATGAATAAATGTTGAAAATGACACATGAATTAAAAAATTACTACCGTGTGTCATGGTTTCTGTTCATATTTTCCATTTTATAAAACTGGACACACCAAGTACATGGCCTTGTCCTTTGACGCTAATTTTTCAAACATATTGTGGTAACGAACTGTAGTAAGGAGTGACCGGGCTCAATAGTAACCGAAACTCTAAAAGATGGAATTTTGATACCAATAGCTACATCAATTAATCGCATTTTAATGCTGATTTTAAATATATAAGTCTCATCAAGTTTAGTCTTACCCATCAACGAGTTTACTGTTTTACTGTTTTTTATTGTTTTAAAAAGAACAGTTGAGGAATGAGGAAGCAGTCCCTTTCATATACGAAGTAATTTCTGTTCGTTTTAAGTTTTAATGTCGCTCCTTACAGTTAATTTTTTTTTTTATTCAATCTTGAAAGAATTGAGAAGGATCGATGCGCATACTGTTAGCCAATAAATTTTTAAATATTAACTGATTTGCATCATAATTGACTAATTTAACAATATGATGCAAAATAGATACACTCAAATAACTTACTCATTTTGCACGCCATAGTTATTGCCCTGTACGAATCGCATCTATTAGGATATTAACCTTGCTTCAAAACTAAAGTTACTGTACCTCCAATAAAACCCTTTGACAAGTTTATTTTCCCTAAGAACTAGGCCCCCTCCCTTGGAAAGTACTGTCCGAAGATTGATAAATTGCCCAAAACACCTTTGAATAATTGGGATTTTATCCAGTGCCTTGTGGCTTTATACTTGACTCCTTCCAAGGGCCTTTTAGAAAATTAAATAAAAATATGTTTTTAAACTGAAAGTAAGGAGCGAAATTAAACTTATAACGAACAAAAATTATTCCTTATCTGGGGGGTTCCCCCTCCTCAATACCCATTCTTCATAATGAAGTTTTCAGCAATTTTAAAAAAGCTTCCTATTCTAATTACGGTCCTTGTGTTTCAGGAGTCGTTCTTAAAGAATTTAGACAAAGAGTCAAACTTTAGCGCAAAGAGCGAGGTGTTTAGGAAGAGATAACCCCTTTATATGTGGAATAATTTCTGTTCCAGGAAATCTAGAAATCTATTGTGGGAGTACGGGGAAATAAGGCGTCTCCTCCAAGAAAAAAATTCCCTCATGGGAAAATTTTCTCCCGCGTAAAATACCCCCTATCTGTAAAATTTGCTCCGGAAAATTCTATCATCGCTGAAAATCCCCCCCCCCCGTAAAATTTATTGCGGACAATTCTGCCTGAAAAGTTCTCCTTGACATACTTTCATGACTTAAATTTTGCGAAAATGACTTAAATTTCTAATCGTTTTTCAAATCATAACGGAAATCCTTCCTCCCGTGAAAAGTTTTCCTCGGTAATCCCGCCGGTAGGAAGTTTGCTCCTTGTGAAGAGTTTCTCCCACGGAGAACTCCCCCCCCGCCCCACGGAAAAATTATCCGGACAATTCCAACTTCGCTGAAAAATTTCCTCGGGACAATTCCCCTGGAACATCTTTACTTGCAAAATTGAGTCGATAAAGACAAATAAAAAGAATTTTGCATAGGAATTCTGTCTAATTCCCTCAGTGTAAAATTTTCTTTGAAAATTTCTTCCCCGGAAACTTCTCTCCCCACGGAAAATTTTCCTCGTGGAAACCTACCTTCAGAAGAACCCCCCCCCCCCCATCAATTTCTGTATACTTCCAAGTAACAAGTATTATACGCAAACAATGGACATATTTCATAAATTTTGGTCGGTCGACTTTGGGGGAAAAGGGGCGTGGGAGGTGTGCTAGCTGCCCTCCAATCTTTTTGGTCAATTAAAAAGGGCACTAGAATTTTTCTAACTTCCATTCGAATGTCCCCTCTCCCAATCTTCTTGGACCATTGATTTGATACAATCACCCCTGAGGAAAAAAAACAACAAAAGAAAAACTAATAAACACTCACGCATCCGTGGTCTTTCTTCTGACAAAAATGCAAAATTCCACATTCTTGCTGTTGGAAGCTTGAAACCTCAACAGTAGAGTCCTTTGATATTCTGAAATCTGATGGTTTAATTTTTACCAAGATTCCTTGACTTTTTGGGTGTGTTTCCCCCTTTTTCGGAAATGAATAAATTTTTCTCAGGCTCGTAGTTTTCGATGGCAACATTAAAATTAATTAATCTTATATATTTGGAATCAGCGTGAAAATTTGATTCATTTATGTATCTTTTGACATCAAAATTCTGTTTTTTGAGGTTCGGTTACTATTGACCCTAGTCGTTCCTTTTTTACTGTTCGTTAACGAACTTCGTTACGAAATGTTTGAAAACTGGACTTTGAAGGCCAGAAATGTTTCTCTTGGCGTCATACTGTGTTTTTCACTTTGACAAGGCAGATGTATGTCAAAAATATGAATCAAGTGAGCCAAAGTTACATCCTTTTACGATTCCCAGTTGTATATTGCCATCTCTTTTTTAAATATTTTACTAAACATATATACTCTAACAACACAAGCTGAACAAAAAAAAAGAAAAAGAAATCCTTACTTGGGCTGAAAAACTGGCTTTGGAACGAAGGAAACCATAAAGTTTGTTCATTTAAAGAGCATTTTTTGTCGTAAAAGTTTCTTTTGCTGTTTGGCTTTGTTATTTGTTACCGTTCTTTTGCATTTGGTGTGGTCCGCAAACTACCCCCAAGGATCATCGTAATGTCAGATTTATAATTTTTATTATGGTCATTCCATCCAACTGAACCAATTATTAGTTGTGAAGAATTTTGGTATTTATTACTTCGTATAAATTTCTAGGTTGTGATGGGAGGATCGATCGTTGATTTTATTGTAACCGTTCTTGAAGACGAAATCAAGGTAAGACCAAGTAAATAGTTTTATGGAACTTATGGTAAGACTTGTTAACCTATTTGGTGTTACTAGGCTATTAGATTTTCTTCTTTAAATAGAGCTTCTTTAGCATCATTTATGCTTATGAGTTTCTTTATCATCTCGCAGTTTGTAAAACTGCGTTAAGGGCTTGACCGACGAAGGTGTACCCCATTTTGATTTGCTTTAAAATGCTTTTAGGCGGTTCTGTATATTATGAAGGAATGTCCCACGTTAGAGGATCATTCATTAAAATCAATTATTTTTTCTCTCTGAGTTATATAAAAAAGGCTTTCCCTCACTATTGCTATCACAACAAGCGAAGAGTCCTGACTGCGTGCTAATTAAGAATTTCTAAGAAACATAAGGATTTGTCTGATTTTCTTTTTGCCTAGCTGTGATAACTGACAGGGGTAGTTCAGGCGAAAGGGATAAATAACCCATACACCTGATAGTTCTTTATGTTCAATGAAAAGGGGACTTTTTCCTCCAAGTACCTTATAATTAACAACATATTTAAGACTCGCTTACTTAACTGCCATCTGGCCAGGTTGGTCGATTCGGGGCTTCTCTTCTAATGGCAGCATAACAGCACTTTTGGTATGCCTCTCTGTTTGTCGCAATTTTAAGCAGTACTGGGAAGTGGTGGTCAGAAAAGTTTGCTCACCTGCATTTGGGAGGTCGTCCTCTTGGGAGAGAGGCATTAGTTCTATCTTCAAAGGCTATTTTGGGCAGCTGGGCTCGAGACAGACGCTGAGTGTGTCCAAACCGTCGAAGCTGTTGTAGTTGGATAGTCTGTATGATGCTTTTAGGGTGGAGGACTGTCCCCTTTTGTTTGATACTTAGGCAAGGTAAGTGATACCAGTAAGCGATTTAGTTTTGAATGCCGCCAGTTGGTGCTTGTCATCGGATTTTAGAGTCCATGTCTCTTCTTCATACTTTGCAACTTGAACCATTAAGGCACCAAAAAGTGGTATCATCAGTTTTAATTTTTCCAGATAGAGTGCAGTGGCATGAGAAGGCAAGAGCCCTTCATCATTTTATGTCTTTTGATGAGTCATTTGGTAATGTCAGTACACTTCCTAGTAAACAAACTTATTGACCCGCTGATTTTCATTGCCCAAAGTAGTGAATTTGGTGAGGGGAGGACCAGTCTTTGCATGTCGTGATACTCTGATTGCCTTGGTCTTGCTGGCTTTTATCTTTATTCCAAAGGAACTAGCTGCGTCGTCGATAGTAGTGTTTGCACTAGCTTGAAGCTTTTATATGTTTCAATTCAGACGATTACTATTTAATCCTTACAATTAATCAAACTAAAAACAATTGTACCATATCAAAAAAATTGTACCCTAATGTGCATGTACAAGAAAGTAAAATCCAAGATAAAAATATGTCTAGGACCAGTCTTTGCATGCCGTGATACTCTCATTGCCTTGGTCTTGCTGACTTTTATCTTTATTCCAAAGGAACTAGCTGCGTCGTCGATAGTAGTGTTTGCACTAGCTTGAAGCTTTTATATGTTTCAATTAAGACGATTACTATTTAATCCTTACAAACCTTACTATTAAAGTTGTCAACCCCTTTAAACTTTCAAACTGGTATATTTTATGAAGGAATTTTTTTACCGAAAAATGGATGACATACACTTTGATCAGCTCATCAAGAGCTATCGACCGCCGTCGAAAAAAATCCATCTGTCTTAGTTCAAAAGTTGACTTTTTTGCCGTAGGCCAAGTTTCTAACGTCACCACTTAGAAAGGAGCAAAGTATAAACTCTAATTTCTTTAGAAATGAGAGAACTTTTAAAGTTTAAGAGGCACATCTGATACCATTTCTCTACCGCAATTTCAAGTGCGAAAATCGAATGATCAACTCAGCTGAAATCACGAACAGAAATGGCTGGAAACAATAAATGACAGCACTTTCGGTCCCACTTTTTTATTTCTGTAAGTTTTTCTATTTATTACTCAAAGAAGATATATTGGCTGTGGGGCCGGGTAACTGCCGCATATATTTAACATTTATAGATTTTAGTCCATCTTCAATTTGAAACTGGTGCCTGCCTGCTTGCCTGATAGAACGGAGCTTTCCACTCGAAAGCAAAAACATGGTTTGATGAAACGAAACCTTCACTGCATAACTTCAGATAGTTCTCTCTCTCACATAGGCTATAAAACTTCAAGTCACTTGACACACTATAGGCTCTGGCTCAAGGACAAGCAAAAACCATCCTTTTTGGCCCCAGCCAAGAGCTCTACGAAGGTTTCCAAAATGCAAAGTCATATTCATCAATCCGGCCTAAGGTCCATGCTTTCCGTAAAAACCACAGAGGTTAGACCCTTACCACTTTATAGGAATAAGCTGAAATCGGAGTGCTAGGGACAAAGAAAAACACGACAAAACCAAAGTGTTGCTCTTGCAACACAATAAAGTAAAGAGAAGAAAAAGAACAATTTCTTAGGATCAATCATGAGGTGACTTTCAATTTTTTTTTTTTTTTTTTCAATACATTTCCTTGCTGTTCCACACCTAATAACATAATGTGTCAATTGGTAATTTTGAATTACCAATTGACATATTCAATTGCTCCTTACTTTCAGTAGAAAAAACTTTGTTGCGTAAAAAAAAAGTTTGTAGCGTAAAAAAACAACAGTTTTTTCAACTGAAAGTAAGGTTTGACGTTAAAACTTAACCGAACAGAAATTTTTCTGTATATGAAAGGGGCTGACCCCTCCTCAACCACTCGCTCTTTACGCTAAAGTTTTTTTTTTATTAATTTTAAAAGTAGAGTTGTAACAAAGAGTCAAATTTTAGCGTAAAGAGCAAGGTGTTGAGAAGGGACAGCCCTTTCGTATACGGAATAATTTATGTTCGTTTTAAATTTTAATGTCGCTCCTTACTTTCAGTAGAAAAAACTTTTTTTTTTAATTTTTGATTGTTTTTTCAAATAATACCGGGAAATCCATGAGACATAAAATGGTGTAAACAATTTTTGTTTACACCTAACTAATAAACTAACCTAAAAACTAATCCATCAAGAAGTAACAAATAAAATTATTTTTGACAATGCAAATTATTGATGATGCAAATTAACCTTTAATTAAAGATTTAAACTCTCGTTTACCTATCGAAGATTTCCTTGCGTAACTGAGGGCTGGCTAAGCAAATTGTCACTAACTCCCTTGCTACAAAACACAGATGTTTTGAAAACATGGATTTTTGATCTTTTGAATAAAAGATGGAATTTTTGGACACAGAAAAGTTACATAAAACACCAGTTAAATAATGTAAATCAGCAGAGCAAAAATCACTGAAACAGTTACAAATCAGCAAAACAATAGCATAATCAAACTTGTTTTGCAAGGTTGCAAAGCTGTGTTTTGCAAGGCTGTAAGGCAGTTTGCAAGCTGTAAGATTGCTGTTTCTGCTGTGGAAAAGAACATGCTCAGCTTTCGCTCACTTCCTTAAAAAAAAATAACTGTTTTATAAAATTTTAATTATTCTATAAAATTCAATGTCATAGCTCTTCACTTTTTTCTGACTAAAATTAGGTGAGATCCACGTTTGAGCCGGTGATCGTTCGATCTGCAGTCGAATAGTCTACCACTAAGCTATAATGTCTGTATATATTTCAATACTATCTGTAAACAATGTGGGGAAATTTCACAACTTACAGCCATTTTCGGTATATGAAGGGGGTTGTCCCTCCTGAACGCCTTGTTCTTCACACTAAAGTGTTTGATTTCTTAAAAAAAAAATCTTCTTATTGTTCTAATTAAGAAACTCTTGTGTTTCACGAGCCATTATTAAAGAACTGGGACAAAATTATAACATTATCTTAAAGAGCGAGGTTAAAGAGCGAGCGGCGGTGGTAGCCACTTATCATATGCTTAACAATATCTGTTCGTTTTAAGGTTTAATGTTGCTCCTTACTTTCAGTTGAAAAAAAAGACTTTTTTTTTAAATTTAATTTCAGATCGCTTTTTAAATACCGCCAATATATATGGCTCCACATCCACGGAAAAATTCCCCTCCTTGCCACGGAAAGATCCACTAGACAATTCAATCTGGGCAAAAATTCACCTCGGACAATCTCCATACGTAAAATTAAGTCGACAAAGAAAAAGTAAGACAAATAAAAAGAATTCCGTGTAGTAATTCTGGCAAACTCCCCCAGTGTAAGATTTCCCCCGGAAATCTCACCCCCCGGAAAATTCCCTTTCCATGGAAAATTTTTCACGTGGAAAATCCCCCAAGCAGAAAATTCATCACCCTTCCCTCCACCCGAAAAATGTATGTAAACTTCCAAGTAACAAATACTATTCTTAAACAAGGGGTAAATTTTATAACATAAAGACCTATCCCAGGAGCTATGGGGGCTATGCTATCTTCAAAGGAATAGTTTTTGGACTTTTCAACTATGCGGAGCAAAATGGCTATCTCAATTTTCGGTCAGAGGATTTTGCGGAATAAAGGGGCGTGGGAGGAAGGCTAGTAGCCCCCCAATCTTTTTGGTTACTCAGAAAGGGTACTAGAACTTTTAATTTTCGTTCGAATGAGCCCTCTCCCGATGTTCTAGGAATATTGCCTTGATACGACCATCCCTGGAGAAAAAAAAACAAACAAAAAGAACAAATCAATAAAACAACAAGAAAGTCAATAAAAACAAATAAACACGCATCCGTGATGTTTCTTCTGGCAAAAAATAAATGCAAAATTCCACTTTTTTAGTGGAATTCCCTCTCCCTTTTTGTAAAATCAGGTAAATTTCCTCAGGCTCGTAGCTGTTCATGGGTAACACTAAGCTTAATGAATCTAATGTATTTGGAATCAGCATAATAAGTCATTCCTTTGGATATATCTATTGATATCAAAATTTCGTTTTTTAGAGGTTCGGTTACTATTGAGCCGTGTCGCCTTTTACTTACAGTTCGTTACCGCGAACTGTTTGATTAGGTTTTGTGTCATAAAATGCTATTTTTGATTCTTAAGCTAAGGTTGACTGGAATAGACAAAAACTCGACATCTTTATTTTCACGAAGCGTGTTCTTAATGTTGCCACTTGTGCTGCTTCCTGGCGGAAATTTTAAAGTTAGGATAGACTTATCTGGAAGCCTCTTAAAATTATGAAATTTACCAGGTAATTTAAATTTTGAAATTAAATTTTGGTAGATTTACCAAAATTTAGCTTCTGTAGAGATAAATTTAACCAGTCTGACATACCTGGTCCGACAAATTTAACCAGATCAATTGAGGGTTTTACTTGTTTTTTTTTTCATTGCATCGAATTGAAAAGTAGTCATTTTATATGTTCCGTCTTTTTGCCCCTAAATATGTAAGCTAGGATTATCCCATTGTGTATTTCTTTTTGAAGCGATACATTTTACAAGCCCTAAATCTGTCAAAAAGGCCAAAAACAGACGATTTTAATGGAAAATATCTGAATATACCCTAGCAACCATAGAACATAGTGATGTTTCAGTTTGAAGCCCACTTTTCGCATTTTAGCACTGACCTGTGTGAGATTTTTATGGCACTTGGTATTAACCAAGTGACATATAGCAATCGCAAATTCTGTCGGTCTGTCGGTCTGTCTGTTGGTCCCGGTTTTGCTACTTTAGGCACTTCCAGGTAAGCTAGGACGATGAAATTTGGCAAGCGTATCAGGGACCGGACCAGATTAAATTAGAAATAGTCGTTTTCCCGATTTGACCATCTGGGGGGCAGTGGGGGGCCGGTTAATTCGGAAAAAATAGAAAAAATGAAGTATTTTTAACTTTTGAGCGGGTGATGGGATGAAATTTGGTTTTTGGAATGATATTGTGTCTCAGAGCTCTTATTTTAAATCCCGATTAGATCTGATGACATTGGGGGGAGTTGGAGGGGGGAAACCTAAAATCTTGAAAACATTTAGAGTGGAGGGATCGGGATGAAACTTGATGGGAAAAATAAGCACAAGTCCCAGATACATGATTGACACAATCGGAACGGGACCGCTCTCTTTGGGGTAGTTTGGGGGGGGGGGGGTAATTCTGAAAAATTAGAAAAAATGATGTATTTTTAACTTACGAATGGGTGATCGGATCTCAGTGAAATTTGATGTTTAGAAGGATATCGTGTCTTAGAGCTCTTATTTTAAATCCCGACCGGATCTGGTGACATTGGGGGGCTGGGGGGTTGGGAGGGGAAACCTAAAACTTGGAAAACACTTAGAGTGGAGGGATCGGGACGAAACTTGGTGGGAAAAATAAACACAAGTCCTAGATACATGATTGACATAAACGGAACGGATCCGCTTTCCTTGGGGTAGTTGGGGGGGGGGGTTTATTTCTGAAAAATTAGAGAAAATGAGGTATTTTTAACTTACGAACGGGTGATCGGATCTCAATGAAATTTGATATTTAGATGGATATCGTGTCTCAGAGCTCTTATTTTAAACCCGACCGGATCTGGTGACATTGGGGGGAGTTGGGAGGGGGAAACCTAAAACTTGGAAAACACTTAGAGCGGAGGGATCGGGATGAAACTTGGTGGGAAAAATAAGCACAAGTCCTAGATACATGATTGACATAACTGGAACGGATCCGCTCTCTTTGGGGTAGTTGGGGAGGGGTTAATTCTGAAAAATTAGAAAAAATGACGTATTTTTGACTTACGAACGGGTGATCGGATCTCAATGAAATTTGATATTTAGAAGGATATCGTGTCTCAAAGCTCTTATTTTAAATTCTGACCGGATCTGGTGACATTGGGGGAAGTTTGGGGTGGGGGAACCTAAAATCAGGGAAAACGCTTAGATTGGAGGGATCAGGATGAAACTTGGTGTGAAAAATAAGCAGAAGTCTTACATACGTGATTTACATTATTGGAACGGATCCGCTTTATGTGGGGGGGGGGTTAATTCTGAAAAGTAAGAAAAAATGACGTATTTTTAACTTACGAAGGAGTGATCGGATCTTCATGAAACTTCATATTTAGAAGGACCTCGTAACTCAGATTTCTTATTTTAAATCTCAACCGGATCAAGCGTAATTGAGGGGGGGCAGTTGGGGGGACCGGAAATCTTAGAAAATACTTAAAGCGGTGAGAACAGGATGAAACTGGATGGGAAGAATAGAAACTTGTCTAAGATACGTGACTGACATAACCGGACCGGATCCGCTCTCTTTGGTGGAATTGGAGGGGGGGGGAATTTTGAAAATTGAGGTATTTGTAACTTACGAAAGGGTGACCAGATCTTAATGAAATTTTATATTTAGAAGGATCTTGTGCTTTAAAGTTCTGATTTTAAATTCCGACCAGATCCTGTGACATTGGGGGGAGTTGGAGGGGGAAACCGGAATTCTTGGAAAACGTGAAAATTGGGGCATTTTTATCTTACGAATAGATGATCGGATCTTAAGGAAATTTGATTTTTAGAAGAAATTCATGTCTCAGAGCTCTTATTTCAAATCCCGACCAGATCTTTTGACATTGGGGGGAGTTGGAGGGGGAAATCTTGGAAAAACACTTGGAGTGGAGGAATCGGGATGAAGCTTGGTGGATAGAATAAACAAATGTCCTTGATACGTGATTGACAGAATCGTACTGGATTCGCTCTCTTTCAGGGAGTAGGGGGGAGGGGTTCAGTGATTTGGCGAGTCTGGTGCTTCTGGACGTGCTAGGACGATGAAAATTCGTAGGCGTGTCAGGGAGCTGCACAATTTGACTTGATAAAGTCGTTTTCCCAGATCCGACCATCTGGGGGGCTAAAGGGAGAGGAAAAATTAGAAAAAATAGGTATTTATGACTTACGAGTGGGTGATAGGATCTTAATGAATTTTGATATTAAGAAGTACATCGTGACTCAGAGCTCTTATTTTAAATCCTGACCGGCATTAAGCCTCTTATTTTCCTTTTTAAATCAATCTATTGATTCATAGAATTTTGTTAGAGCTCATACCATATGATCTCTTGGCTCTTAGCTCTTCTCGCCTCGTCACAAGTGCCATATGAGCTCTTAGCTCTTGTTTTTTTAAACCCTGCTAATTTCGCTGACTGATAATTTTGCCAATGAATTCAAGCCTAGGACTCATCTACCAAGCTGAAAAAGTTATTTTGCCAACCAATATTTCGAGAAATCAAGCATGGGTCTATCAAACATTAGCAGAATTGACAATAATGTTTTCAATTTAAGCCTACTGACAATATTTCTCAGAGATTGAAATAGTAGTCCTGACTGTATTCATGGTTTCACTTGAGTTTGTCCAGGACCTTTTTATTCTACTTCAGACAGCTAAGGCCTGGAGACAGTAAAGATTGTTTCCATGTCGAGTCCCGTTTGTCCGTACTTTTCCTATGGACACAATTAGATTTAAGAATTATGCATAGACCTATTTGTATCCTAGAAACCAGTCGAAGGGCTCGTCTACTTTGTCCTTTGCCATAACAACAAATATGTAAACAGTTGAGTAAACCTTTTTGCAGTGGAGCTATCACTGTCATTTTCCCTTGGGTTCAACTTCCCTTAATCTCCTTTTCTTTCTTTAATGAACATGTGTCACAGCCAGAAGGGTTCTTTCGTTATATTTTTTTTTTCTTTGTCTGATACTTAGTCAATCTCAGATTACTTTAGACGAGCAAATTGAATCCTGTAAATCCTTTCTTTGAATTCTATACCATCTATCCTTTGGTTATTTCAATTATTCTCATTTGTTTTTTGTCTTTTTGTTTATCATATTTTTTGTCTAATACCAATTGTGAAAATAAGCTGACAGTTAGCCAAATTACAAGTTGTTTTCGTCTGACAAAATTAGTCGAAACATTAATTGGAAGAAGATGTAATTTCATGAGCTGGTGGATAGAAATTTCAATAGGGAAAAATGCTTCTTTTAGCATCCTTATAATTTGTAATTTGGTCCATTTATTAACGATGAAGTTACTTTGGTGACAAAGTGCAAATTTTTCAAATCAACAAAGCACCGGGACACAGGGAGTATAAATGACGACCAGGACATAAGTAAAAAAAAAAAAACTATCTATATATATAAAAATAAGTTGTCTGTGGATCTGTGGATCGTGGATCAGGTGACGTCACCTGAAAAAACTGGATCAGGTGACGTCAAAACTGAAAAAACTAAAAAAAGGCAAAAACTACAAAAAAAACTAAAAACTAATAAAAAAAATAAAAAAGCTAAAAAACTAAAAAAACTAAAAAAAGGCAAAAACTACAAAAAAAAACTAAAAACTAATAAAAAAGCTAAAAAACTAAAAAAACTAAAAAAAAGGCAAAAACTACAAAAAAACTAAAAACTAATAAAAAAAATAAAAAAGCTAAAAAACTAAAAAAACTAAAAAAACTAAAAAAAGGTAAAAAGCTAAAAAAACTAAAAACTAAAAAAAACTAAAAAAGGTAAAAACTAAAAGAACTAAAAAAGAAAAAAATAAATGACGACACTCAAAGAGAAAGCGACCAGGACAAAAGGAATGTTCGATTAGCAATCAATCAACAAAGCACCGGGACACAGGGAGTATAAATGACGACCAGGACACAAGTAAAAAAAAAAATTAACAAAACTAAAAAGAAGGTAAAAACTACAAAAAAACTAAAAAGAAAAAAAAACTAAAAACTAATAAAAAAACTAAAAAATCTAAAAATCTAAATAAACTAAAAAAGAAAAAAAAAAGGAAAAAAATAAAGGAGAAAAACAAAACTAAAAAACGAATGTATATACAGACCGGTACACCGGGATACAAATGACGACCGGGACACAGGGAATATAAATGACGACCGGGACACAGGGACACAACTACAACGGGGACACCGGGGGAAACAGGGGGATATAAATGACGACCGGGACAAAAAAACTAAAAAGAAAAAAAAACTAAAAACTAATAAAAAAACTAAAAAATCTAAAAATCTAAATAAGCTAAAAAAGAAAAAAAAAGGAAAAAAATAATGGAGAAAAACAAAACTAAAAAACGAATGTATATACAGACCGGGACACCGGGATACAAATGACGACCGGGACCCGGGACACAGGGAATATAAATGACGACCGGGACACAGGGACACAACTACAACGGGGACACCGGGGGAAACAGGGGGATGTAAATGACGACCGGGACACCGGGACAGGGAATGGTCGATTAGCAATCACCATCAACAAAGCTCAAGGGCAATCATTAGAATCATGAGGTATAGATCTGAATACAGATTGTTTTCCCATGGACCATTATATGTTGCATGTTCAAGAGTCGGTAAACCTGACAATCTATTTATATGCAAAGACAATGGGACAGCAAAGAATGTTGTATATTCGCAAGTTTTACGTAGTTAAAACCATATATATATATCTATCTATATTCACAGGTGGGACATAGGGACACAACTACAATGGCGCGTAACTATTATGGCGCGTAACGACTTACGCGCGCGGGGGGGCTTGGGGGGGGCGCGAAGCGCCCCCACCAACTAGGTGTTGGGGTGGCGCGAAGCGCCACCCCAACAGCTAGTAGATTATAAAAATGTGAAAAGATTCGCATCATATAGTAATCTTACATGCTCTCATGGCTCAGAAACTGAATTTCTTTACATTAGGTCGCTTTCTTCTAACAAAATTAATAGCAACATTAAAAAGAATAAGACGAAATTTCGTGGGATATGGGATAGAAATTTCAATAGGAGAAAAATACTTCTTCTAAAAATATACTTCTAAAAATATATTTCTATCCTTCGCCGTCGATCTCATTTAATTAGAATGGAGTTGTAACATGAAAGAGGTCTTAGTATGGCGTTTTTAAAAACAGAAAATCGTTGGCAAGTGTAAGTTTGTCTTATATGAGTTCTCGTTGCTTACGAATATTAACCATAATAATTTGTTTCTTTGCTTTGATGAATTTCTAAATAGAAAAATGAAAGTGATAAGAATTTAAATTGGAGACTGTAAGAACTTCAAGAGTTCTGTTTTGCAACAAAATCCAGGAACCATATGACTTGCACGTCCTGTGGAATCTTTGTAGCTTAAGGAATAAGTCAAGGAAAACCCAAGTCATGGGTGTAGCGGTAGCTGCAATCTAGTAAATGATATAGATCAAGGTCTAAAACAATGTTTTCAAAACTCATGGCTCATAGCCCATTAGGATCAATACAGTTAGACAACAGCAGTCGGTAAATATTATCATTTACTAAATATAATATAATCATTTTAAAAAAAAACCTTCAAAGTTATTCTGAAATTGTATGGTTTCTTGGAAGGTTACTCATACTGAAGAACTAAATTGTTGTTGATCTTCAACAACAGGCTCCTACCATTTTTTAGATTTCATGAAAAATAGAGACATGATTTTTTTTTTCTTTTGTTTACTTGGATTGAATTTGTACTATCTCAGTGGTCTAGCGCTCCCTAAGTTAAGAATCGTCTACCTTCAGTATATATATATATATATATATATATATATATATATATATATATATATATATATATATATATATATATATATATATATATCTTCTATCTATATATATAAAAATAAGTTGTCTGTGTGTGGATCTGTGGATCAGGTGACGTCATGTTTCTGTGTCGGCTGACGTCATGAAATTAGTTATCGTCATTTTTGCTTTGACGATGCTTAGTATATTGTAAAACACATTAATTTGGTTAATAATATACAATTTAAAACACCAAAATGAACATGCTGGAGTAGTCACTCGATGAGAGAGGGTGTCAGAACGGAGAATGAAGGTCCCAGGTTCAAATCCTGGTTAGGCTAAAAAAGATAAAAAACTAAAAACTAAAAAAAAACTAAAAAAACTAAAAACTAAAAAAAAAACTTAAAAAAAGGGAAAAACTGAAAAATAGAAGAGAAAAAGAAAACTAATAAAATTAAGAATAAAAATAAAAAAAAATAAAAAAGATAAAAACTAAAAAAAAAGTAAAAAGAAAAAACGAAAAAAAACTAAAAAAGCTAAAAAAAAAAAGGTAAAAACCAATAAAAAACTAAAAAGAAAAAAACTAAAAAAAAAATTCATCTAAAAAACTAAAAAAAAACTAAAAAAGGTAAAAACTAAAAGAACTAAAAAAGAAAAAAAAACTAAAAAAAGGAAGAAAACTGAAAAATAAAGGAGAAAAAGAAAACTAAAAAAATAAAAATAAAAAAACTAAAAAGATAAAAACTTCAAAAAAAAACTAAAAAGAAAAAAGAAAAAAACTACAAAACCTAAAAAAAGGTCAAAACCAATAAAAAAACTAAAAGGGGAACACTGGGACACAAATGACGACCGGGATACTGGGAATATAAATGACGACCGGGACACAGGGAATGTTCAATTAGCAATCACCATCAACAAAGCTCAAGGGCAATCATTAGAATCATGAGGTATAGATCTGAATATGGATTGTTTTTCCCATGGACAATTATATGTTGCATTTTCAAGAGTCGGTAAACCTGACAATCTAAATAAATGACGACACTCAAAGAGAAAGCGACCGGGACAAAAGGAATGTTCGATTAGCAATCAACAAAGCACCGGGACACAGGGAGTATAAATGACGACGACCGGGACACAGGGACATAACTACAAAGGGGACGCCGGGGTGCACAGGGGGATATAAAAATGACGATGGCGACTCAGGGAATGGTCGATTAGCAATCACCATCAACAAAGCTCAAGGGCAATCATTAGAATCATGAGGTATAGATCTGAATACGGATTGTTTGACCATCCTTCTTTTACTTGTCCTACTAAACGTAAAAAACGATCGAGAGGACATAGGAAAAATAATAGAAAAAATGAATTAGATGTACATATGCTTTCTATAGATCTATGCCAGCTACTTGAATCTAGGGGTATGATTTCTGTAATAAAGTGTCTAAATAATTTATCCAAGAGGAATTTAATCAAACTTTTCTGGATTGTTAAGAATAATACAGCTCTTGAATATAATTTTAAAGTAATATGTAATACAATTTGCATTCTAACTAAAACGAAATTTATTTCAAAAAAGAAAAAGTTTGATAAGATTAGTAATAAGGATAACAGATTATATTTACCTATTAATTTTACTTGTAAGCAGATTGAAGATATTAATTTACCAGAAATTTTAAATCAGCGGCATGTGAAACAGGCCCTTCCTAGTAATTTAAATCATAATGATAGTCCAGTTTTAACTTATAAATTTTCAAAAACTATTGGGCAAATTATTTTTAATTATAATTTAATACTAAAAAAAACTAGATAGCGATATAAATTGGAAACCGGTTTGTAATTGTAAGCAACTTGGCCCATTTGTAAATCCTACTTACAAACATGTTATAACAGGGGACTTGTCAATAATAAAGCAAGATGATCTTCAAATTATAATGAATAAAGGGGCTAATTTCCGTCTTTCTCATCATCTGAAACCATCGAGTGTTCTTGATGGCTTGGAAAATGATTTTGATTTATTTATTGATAAGTGGTGTAAGAAAGAGAATAAAAATAAAGAGAGTTTTCAAAGTTGGAAGAATTTAATTATTAGTAGAGTAAGAAATAAAATATATTCTAACTTAAAAAATAGTAACACTAAATCATTATTTTATAATGCGAAGATTAAACAAGCAATTGCTAATCTAAAGAATGAATTTGTAATTGTGCCAGTGGATAAAGCTAATAATAATTTTGCCATAATTTGTCAGAAACTGTATTGTGATATCTTAAAAAGGGAGTTATGCACAACTAATGTTTATGAAAAGGTAAATATAGAGGATGAGAATTTAATTGAAAAGACTGAAGAAATACTTTTTAAAAATTTTAATATTAAAATAAATGACAATGATAAAAAGTTCCCTTTCCTATATTGGACTGTAAAATTTCATAAGAATCCCCCTAAACCACGGTTTATTGCAGGAGCAGCTAAATGTCCAACCCGCATTGCTGCTACTGACCTCTCTTTAATTTTAAAGGAAATTGTAAATAAACTTAAAACCTATTGTTCTGGTATTAAAAAATTTTCGAATTTTAATCCATATTGGAGTGTTAATAATTCACTGCAGGTGATAGATTCTTTAACAATGGTTTCAGCTAAAAGAATTGAGTCTTTCGATTTTGCGACAATGTATACTAATTTATCACTTAATTTAGTGTTTGATAATTTAAAAACTGTTATAAAGAAATCTTTCCTCTTATCTAGTAAAAGGTTCTTAAAAATAGACAGTTATAATAAAAAAGCCATATGGACAAACTGCTTCAATACTACAGTTAACTTGAGATGTTACAGCTTGGATATGATTTTTGAGTTATTGGAATTTGTTTTATACAATACTTATATAAGATTTGGGGGTGATTTGTACAAGCAAATTATGGGAATTCCCATGGGGGGGAATGCCAGCCCATTTATAGCTGACTTGTTTTTAAGTCAACTAGAATATAAATATATGATGGATAAGAATAATCCAATTAATTTAAAACATGCTTTGTCAAATAATAAAAGATATTTAGATGATATTTTGGTCTTAAATTGTAAGGATTTCATTGATATTTCTAAAAATATATATCCATCAGAGCTTATTCTTGAGCCTAGTCATAGCGCTGGTCATGAAGATCATTTCTTAGATTTAAATATTAATATTTGTGATAATAATAAATTAAGTTTTAAAATGTATAATAAAACGGATGATTTTGATTTTGAAGTGATTAGTTTCCCATTCCCTGAAAGTAATATGCACTCAAATATCACATATTCAGCGTTTTTCTCACAGTTACTTCGTTATGCAAGGATTTGTAGTAATTACATTGATTTTAAAAATAGATGTAAAATCTTAAGCCAAAAATTGATATCAAGAGGTTTTTCTGCAAATAAATTAACTTGGCAATTTAAAAAATTTAGTTTTCATTATAACGAACTTTTAAATAAATATCAAAAGAATTATCTAGAAATACTTAAAGAAATTTTTAACTAATTTGGGAGGTTCGAGAAATGTTGTCACAGCGCCATTTATTTTGAATTGCGTTTCTAATTGAGCGTAATTTTTTGAAAAATTAGCCACATGGTAAAGATGAATTCTATAATTGTTTAGTTCATTCAGGTTTTTTGCAATGTGTTAATATTTGTGATTTGGTAAAATTTATAATATTTAGTTTACCTATTGTTGCTAAAGGGAGGGATATATTAACAGGATAAGCTTGTTTTGGTTTTGGTTTTACTTGGTTGTTTTACATTTGCTGTTTTTTTTTTTTTTCATAGGCATGTAATTTGGGGGTGATACCTGACGCGGGGATGCCATGGATATTCTGTGGTAGCCACAACACTGTGCTGGGTAGAGAATTTAGAGTGGCGAAACCCAATATAGGCCAGTGTATTCTCCTGATGAGCCCTTATGTTGGGTGTTGCCTCTGAATTATTTGTCTATATTATTTTTTCTATTGTTCGGTAAATGACGACTTATACTTATTGACGACATGACTGCCTGTCCATGGATTATTCTTTATGGTTGATTGTGTGTGGCTATGCTGTTTGACCTATGTGATTGTATGGATGAGTAGGGTTGAGGCCTCATTCAAGTGCTGGTCTATATTAATCACTAATTTAGGAAAACAGTCTTCCTTTTCTCCTTCTGTCTCTTTATTTTATTTTTATTTTTTATTTATTTTTTTTTTTTTTTTTTTTTTTTTTTTTTTTTTTTTTTTTTTTTTTTTTTTTTTTTTTTTTTTTTTTTTTTTTTTTTTTTGTGTGTGTGTGTTTGTGCTGTAGCATTGGTGATTTCTCTTTTCATGATATATATATATATATATATAGTGGAACGTAGTGGAAAAAAGTAGAACGGATAAGCGCTTGGGTCTTTTATCGCTATTCGAAAAACCTTGTAAAAATAGAAAGATAAGTCTGAGAAGTAAGATTAGAATATTGGAAGCCAAAGTAATGACAGTTTGCGCACTGAAAGGTCATGAAAATTTTGACTATCTAAAATACTCTTAGATACTTGTTTGAGTGACCGTATATCAATAAGCAATAAGCGCTACAAAACTCCAGTTTGATTTCCACTTTCTGGGATATGATAAAAAAAAAGGTTAAGATGGCTAGGCTACGTTTAACGGATGAATGATGCAATTTACTATGGCAATAATAAACGAATTTGCAAAAAGCATGTTGGATATGATTAAAAGTTTTGAAACGAGTCATTAAAAATCACTCTACGGTGTTTTGGCAGTCTGCTTGCCCAATTAGCCAGCAGATGGTTTATGAATAGACACGGAACTCACTGCGGCATTCACGACCGGCTTGTTTTTCGCCTCTATTTCCCTGTTTTTTAGCAGTCTTTTTGACTCCCTTTATGCAAAAATCAGTGTTTTTCATAGACAGGGGAATAGCGTTGCCTAAGTAAAGAGCAATGTGGGCACAAATTGTTTTTTTTCTGACCATTTATTTTCTTTCGATTGTAATTAAAAGTTATAGTGCTCATTTTAAGAGTCAAAATGATCGGAGGGCAACCTCCCCCCCCTCTCCCAGGCCCATCATTTCCATAAACACATCAAATTAAAATTTAACATATTAGTCAGGTCCAGTAATTATGTCTCTGGGGATGACACCCTTCACATCCCCCAAGGCAAAGGCTACAAGTTATACTAGTTGCCCATTATTACATATATAACATTTTTGTGAACGGAGTGGTCACACAAACTTTAGAGGTGGCTCATTCAATAGGAAATCAGAAGTTTTATTTTCCCTTTTAAGAGTCAAAAGTAGTTGGAGGACAACTAGCTCCTCCCCCCCCCCAATGTCCTCTTTTCCTCAAAGAGGGATGCAAGTTATGCCCCAGGGCACATAAGATTTCTATGGAAGGAGTGGTCGCATAAACTATAGAGGAGGCTCATTTGATTTAAAACTAAAAGTTCTAGTTCCCTTTTGTGAGTCAAAGTAATTGGGGGGCAGCTAACCCCCTTCCCCAACACCCTCTTCTCCCCAAACGTATCTTCTTAACATTCTGAAACAACCATTTTTTCAAAATAGTCAAAATAATAATACCTCCGCGCTTGACCCCCCCCCCCCACCCCAAAGCCCAGGGACAAGGGTTGTGCGTTTATGACCTGGGGGGATATAATGTTTTTATGGAATGAGTGGCCGCATAGACTTCGGAGGTGCTCATTTGATTGGAAATCAGTAGTTCTAGTGTCGTCTTAAAAATCAAAAATGATTGGAGGGAAACCAGTCCCCCTCCCCCACTCTCAACATTGTTGAAAGGCCCATTACAACATTGTTGAAAGACCCGGTATTTTTGTCTTTGGGATGTCCAACCCCCCCCCCCGCCAAGCCCTCTGGGCAAGGGCTGTAACTTATGCAATTCGTCCATTGTTTACATGCATTAGGCTATATGTTATTGAGAAATGTTGGCATGTTTAACCATTACTTTCTAAAAAGACGAAGGGAATTCAAGGGAGCCTTTCAGAGAATGTCGAGGAGAGGGTTGAACTAATTTAATTCACGCTATTCGCGTAAGGTTTGTCAAAAAGTTGTAACTCTGGAATGACTTATTATATTAATTAGGAAGTTTAAGGAAATGACAAGGGAGATGATCAATTGACCAAAAAGGCAATATTTGCATGCTACCACAACTATACAACTACCACTACTGTTACCACTACTTCTACTACCACCATCTCTACTATCACTAAAACTACGGCTTCTGTAGCGAGTACTACCAAGACTGAGGATATTGATATGAACAGCTGAGGAAACGTTGAGAGGGAGGTTAAACCAAATCAAAATATACTCTGTGCGTGCAGATTCCTGATACAGGCGGATCAACAATATTTTTGAAACGGCTTATCGTATCAAGATGAAACTTCTGGGGCATAATGAGGGGAATATTCAACTGACCGAAATGCAACATGTACCTGCTACTACTGTTATCAATACTGCTGCTACTTCTGTCACTGCTAATAGTAATGAAACACTATTGCTGCTACTATTGATCCTACTACTAACACTACTACTATGATGCTATTACTATTAAGGCTATGCCTATGAAGGGGAAAATTGCACAAAATATTGAGGGGGAATTTGGCCTAAATTTAAACATACTAATGCCCATGCAGATTGTCAAAAGGGCATATGTCAAGAATAGATTTGGGTTTTAAGTTGGAACTTTCAGAGAATGCTTAAAGAGGAAGACCAGTTGACCAGAGGGTAATATGTACATGCTTCTAATAACACTACTAATACTGCTACTCTTACTTCTACTACTACTACTCCTAAACTAAACTACTACTTCAATATTTTTAGAACGCCTTACCGTATCGAGATGAAAATTTCGAGATATCATGGGAGGTTAGTTCAACTGATCGAAAGGCAACATGTATATGGTATTTCTATTATTAATACTGCTGCTACAACTGTTACTACTACTACTACTTCTCCTACTACTACCGCTACTACTATGATACTAGTACTATTAAATCTAAGTTTATGAAGGTGAAAATTTGAGAGAGTATTAAGGGGAATTTTAACTGAATCAAAAGACACTATGTGTATGCAGTTTGTCAAAAGGGCTTATCTCAGGAATGGATTTGTACATTAAGTTGAAACTACCAGAGACTGCTTAAAGCGGAAGGTCAATTGACCAAACGACAAAATGTACACGGTACTACTAATACTACTACTGCTGCTACTACTACTACTACTGGTACTACTCCTCCAACTATTACTTCTGTTGCATCTAGTTGCAAGGCTAAGAGTATTAAGATGATAGTTTCAGGAAGCACATGATGATACAGGTTCAGCAGAACATAAAACATATCAGCAATGTCATACCAACGGCTGACTTTTAAATTGAAACTTCCAGGACTTGATGAGAGGGATGTTTCAACTGAACAAAAGGCTATATGTTAATGCTACTGCTGCCACTAGTACGAGTGCTATTACTGTTAGTGTTACTACTAGTGCTGCTAATGCTAATATTTCTACTGTGACTACTATTTCAACTATGCCTAAGGGTATGAAGCTGGAATTTTCCAGAATTATTGAGGGGAAAGGTCAACTGAGTCAGAACACGCCGTCTTTAGGCAGGTTGTCAAAGGGACGTATCAGCAATACCTTAGGAAAAGTTTGGTGTGCGAAGTTGTAACTTAAAGGGCTTGTTGTGGGGATGTTGAATTAACCAAAAGACAATATTTGCATTCTAATACTACTTCTTATGCTTATACTACTACTACTACTACTACTGCTGCTACTATTACTACTGCTGCTACTACTACTACCGCTACTATTGTAATTACTGCTACTACTTCTACTGCTACTAAAGCTAAGGCTACTAGTATTAATTCTACTGCTACTACTTCTACTCTATTGCTATTAATATTGGTACTACCACGGCCACCTCTAAAGCTAAGGGTACATAGTGCGAAAGATTTGAGGAATATTGAAGCTGTACTGACGAACTCGAAGCACACTATTCCCACACAGGTTGTCAAGAGGACGTATAAGCAATGCTTCAGAAAGGGTTTATGGTATTGAGTTGAAACTGTCATCTTGTGTTGAAGGGGATGTAGAAGAAACCAAAGGTGCTATGTGCATACTGCTACTAATGATGGTACTGCAGATATTGCTACTACGCAATCTAAGGGTATTAAGGTGAAGTTTCCAAGAAATATATAGGTGGATGTTGAACTAAATCGAATGGACTATGAGCATGAGATTGTCAAAAAGGTGACACACCAATATCTCAAGACCGGCTTACATTGTTAAATTAAACCTTTTAGGGTGAGTTTCGGTGGATTTTGCACTAGCCATAAGGTACCATGCGTATGCTATTAATACTACTACTATGATTACTGTTGCCCATTATGCTTTAAAACTAAATCAAAAGGCACTGTGTGTATGTTGGTTGCCAATCAGACGCTGCAAGCGAGCTGCAAGCTATGAACTCATGAACATTAAAACAAAAAAAAATTAACATATACGAGGGGGTTGCCCCCTCCTCAATACCTCGCTCTATACGCAAAAGTTTTTTTAGAGCTTTTAATAGGCCTTATTATTATAATAGTTATTCTTAAGTAATTGGAACAAAAATTCAAACTTAAGCGTAAAGAACGAGGTATTGAGGAGGGGGTAACCCCCTCGAATGCGTAATAATTTCTGTTCGTTTTAAATTTAAATTTTTCTCCTTACTTTCAGTCAAGAAAAACTTGTTTATTTTTTACTTAATCCGTGAAAAAAACTATGTCAATAAAAAACAAACATAAATTAATTTGAAAACTGTTTCCACATCATAAGTTTTTTAAGGAAAAGCAAAGAGCTCCGTTAAACCAAATATGAGCAGAAATTAAGTCAAATAATCTTCCAAGCGTAAAACTGCCACAAATCATTATCAATAAATAAATGATATCCAAGATGAACATAAATTATAATAAATAACCGATTCAAACTCAAAACGAGCAGAAATTAGCATGAGTAGGGCTAAAAATCCCGATGCCTTCTCAAGACCGGAACATAATTTTAGCTCTATTGAGAACAAAATAGGTTTTAAATATTTTCACTTTTTTAACTTTAATAAATAAAAATTTATTCAGACTTTAAGGAATAAATTTCAATCTACATTCATTGTTTTGTTTTTTTTCAGTAAATTGCAAATTATATTCTAGTCTTGAGATGGAAAGGGGGTTGTCAGCCCTACTCATGTTAATTTCAGCTCTTTTGAGTTTGACTCTGTTATTTATTGTAATTTTGTTCGTTTTAGTTTCACTTATCTATTGATAGAGATTTGTGATACTTTTACGCTTGGAAGATTATTTGACTTTAATTAAAGTAAAACAGTTCAAAATAGGGATGAAACCTTTTTATTGACAGTGAACAGATATAAAATTTAACTGGATATTTCGAATACATATACAGTGTTCATCATCAGCAGTAAAAAAGTAGTTTTTTACTGATGATGATGAACACTGTATATGTGTTCGAAATATCCAGTTAAATTTTATATCTGTTCACTGTCAATAAAAAGGTTTCATCCCTATTTTGAACTGTTTTACTTTCGTCATGGAGAGGCAGTGTGGTCTTCGAAGTTATCTTGACTTTAATTCTGTTCATTTTTGTTTTAATGCAGCTTTTTACTTTTCTTTGAAAGCTTATTTTTGTGGGAAAACTTTCCCTGGAAAGTAATAACACCTACGAAGGGATTTATTTTGAATTACTTATTCTTTTAGTGATATTTATCCAGATTTTTTTTTTTTTTTAGTATTATTATTATCAGATAGCTACGACCGTAATGTGTTCATAGCATAGTACGGCAGATCAAATGCAATTTTTCTTTAACGTCCTTTGCCATATAATAGCCTCCCCCCTCCTAAGAGTTGCATCCTTATACAGAAACAAAATGTTGCCAAAATTATGTAAAACTCATGAAACTCAAAAATATATGAAAACGCACAGTTTTTCTAAGTTCATCCAAGCTTATTTCTTTGCAGTGGGGATGGAATAGAAATAACAGATGGGGATGGAACTTCCGAAAACTGCAGCGTGAGTTGATGAGTATTGTTTGCACTGAATGTAGGTGGACAAATTACTGGAAAACCGTAACACATGTGGATTACGGGGGGAGGAAATTTTGAGAAGGGATAAATCCTGTGTATAGGATTTAAACAGGCTTCATCGATTGGCTGTCTTATAATTTTCACTCAGTGTCATTCTGGCCCTATTTGGAGAAAAATGCTGGTTTGGGCAAAAACTTTGTTGTAGCGTGATCTCTTTTGGGGCTTTAAAACGAAGTTGGAAGTGAGCCCTCTCATGACTGCCTATGATCCCTGAGTCAGTATTAGTATCTTTCGGGAGAAAAGTAGAAGGCAAAACAGACACGGTAGTCGTTATGTCTAGCATCACTCTCTTGCCGACAGAAAGGATATTGCCCACGCAGCCCCAGTAGTAAGTGCCCTAAACCCTGCAAATTTCCCATTGCTCACAGATAGGTTTCATAGAATAAAGAAGAGGTGGGCATATTCGATTAGCTTGAAACTCTTAAGGAACGTAACTTGCGGCAAATGGTCCTCGAGTTTTAGGTGGGGAGGGGAAAGTTATGGGATCCTAAAGTCGGTCTGAAACTTACACCCGCAATTCTTTAGTACAAAGGAGCCACACTATGAAAAAGAAATTCGGGGATGGGAACGGATTCGCGAAAAGGGCTAAAACCCTTTCTTTTAGATAGCCCTGAAATTTATATGTTTAAGTAGTTGGCCTGAGGAGATTCCAGTGCAAAACAGAAAGATCCCCTGAACTAGGACCTGGAAAAGACAAAAAAGAAGCTTTTTTTTATTGAATTGACAGCTATATCTTAAGGACTTCGACCAAGTGAAGCCCATGTACAAAAAAGAAAAGAAAAAATGACTTTCCCGACCATGGAACTAGAAACAGCACAAAGAACGATTGTTTACAAACTGCCTGAAACCTACATCCGTAAGTTTATCGGCTAAGGGGAGCTTAAAACCCAACAAATTCTAGGTAGGGACCCGAGTTTCATGAAAATATGACTTGAAAATGTTCCAACCAAGTTTTTTGGCCCTCTTTAGCTCTTTTAGCTATTTTGAGAAAAGTGTCAATCTAGAAATCTTGTCCCCAAACTGTGTGTCTTTAAAGGGACACCTGGGAGCAAAACAGGTTGCACCGCCTCCAATAATTTAGGCCTTTTAGAAAAACACTTCAATGTTCACTTTCTGACCATACTTTTGATTCATAGAGCATTGATGTTTAGTAGGTACTAAGATAAAATTAATAGTCAGAACCTTTCAGACAACTTTTTGTCCACGTGGTTTCACGTTGCTCACTTTGAAAAACGCTCATTAAATACTTTAACCTCCTAGATAGTCGTACAAGAAGAACTTAAGACTTCGTCGGACCTGAAAAAATACGTCGTGAGCCATACCTCACAAATCACGGAAACTCGAATTTTCTGACTCTAGTAAATTTCAGATCACATATTGAATGAGAGGTCAAAACACACTTCCAGGCTAGGGGCTAATACAAAAAATTTCCCCCTACTATGTGAAAAGTTACGGGCAACTTCTAATAATTTGTCTGTTAGAACAATCAATAAAGAAAAGTACTTCAGAGCAACAAAAACTTGCAAATTTAAACCCACTTCCAGATTCGAGGGGAAACGAATCTTCCTAAAAAGTTATTTCCGACCGGATCGTTGACATTCGTCTTGTAATTCTCGGGAAAGTTCGGGTGATTATTCGGGATAATTATGCTGCCAGATGGAAGCATTCTAAAAAATAAAGAAGAAAAGAAAAAAAACACGACTTGGCACTCTACTCAGATTCTGAGTGTGTGTTTTCTGGAGAATTCTTTTAATCTCACTAGTGCTCTGGAATTATTTAGTAGATCGCTGGAAAAGTAGTCTTTTTACTATGTTAAAATAGATAAAACCGTGGCTGGTCATGTTGGTCATTGCCTCTTTTCAATTTTTAGAAATGTTGTATTTTCTTACTTTTAATTTCAAATTAAAATTAGTTAAGAGCTTTAGCTGGTTTGTGGCTATTAGCTTGTTTTATATCTGCGCATCGAATCTTGAAAAAACTGTAATATTGCTTATATGCAGCCCAAGGAACTAATACATTTTTAAACCTTTATCTCGTTTAATATATCCGGTTATTTATTTTTCACTCTGCATGCTGCATTTTAAGTCACTTTCCTCTTCATTATTTATTTATAAAACGGAATTTGTTTTCATTTTCATTTCATTCCATCTTTGTTATCCAGAGGACATGCTATGACCATCTAATGGACTGTAACGTGAAAATAGAAGAGATAATGACACTTTCAAGAATTGCTAATGGAAAGAAAACATTTTCAACCGGAATCCAACAGACCAAGCTGATCACTTGGTAATCGTTCTACAAATATAGCTTTTCCATGTTTTCCCATTAAAAAGATTGTTAGTTTAAAAGACTCTTCCTCCACATTCAAACGTGAAAGAAGGAATCTTTGGCTCGTTTTTAAGCTTTTTATTGGTGAGACATTGCGTTGAATTTGTGATAAATCTTGTAGAAGATGGAGGTATTTCAATAAAGACAAAAAAAAACTATGCTAATATTAATAGAATAAAGAGTGAAGTACAAAAATTGAAGAGGAAAGACTGAGTCCATTGGTTTTTAGTTTTGTCTGTGTCATTATGTTCTTACAATCAAAAATATACAGGGTAAAAAAAATAATAAAGTTGACTGAATACACCCTTTTCGCAGTATTTAGTTCCTAGCATTTCATATTTCATAGGACACGGTAGTAACCACATCTGCGAACACAACAAGTCCTTATTAATAGCTCCAGTAAAAGAAGTAGCCTACTGCGTCAAACACTATAAGACAAGCTTTTTAAGTTGGATTGTGAGAGGCACTATCCAACCTTAAAATCCGGAAATGGACAAAAGTTTTGTAACAGAAGGGAAACTAAATAGCCTCAATAAATCTGTTGAAAACAAATCAAACCACCGCCCTCGACCGCTCCCTACTGTCACTATCCTTATACCAAAATAGCTGCTTCATTGCGTCCTGTTCGAAACAGGATAATTCAAGAATTTTGATCAGGAATATAGGAGGCAAAAAGTACCTTGGCGCTTCCAAGACCACCTCCCTTAACGAGCTTTTCAGCAGGAAAATCAGCATATTTTTACTTTTTTTTTACAGTTCGGCTTGAAATTATAAGCCAGTACTTTAGATCGATGGGATATGAAAATGAAGATTCTCAGGACCATTTCCCCTTTTCCGACATCCAATCCGATTAAAAATTATGGGGCAGGCAGATTTTTGTCAGAGAAGAGAGCGTTAGAATTTCCAGAAGTGTCTTCCACTTCCAAGCTGTCTAACTTTCGCACTAGAGTGTCCGTATTCACTTAAAATTTGAAAGGTTGTGCATACGGGTATGGAAACGTTAACCAAGAAATTAGACCATTGAACAATACAGCCCAGGCACTAGCTGGATTCAAAGTTTCATTGTTTTCATATTTTTTCTCTTTCACAAAGAGTGATTTTTAAGCAAGAATTGTCAAGCTCGTTTTTCCTTAAGGACGAAGGTTAAGCTGAAAAGAGAGTAAAGTTTAGGTTCCTTTTCTCAGTTAGCTTGTCAATCAAAGCGGATAGCACCACTGGGAACACCCGAAGCGTCCAAATTGCTCAAATGATAACGCCTTTGAGCTGATTTTTAGATTTTTCTAGGATACTTAAAAAAAAATTAGAGACTGCCCTTCGTGAACTTTAAAAAGAATATTCTGTTCCATTTTATCGAAAAACCAATATTCTCACTTTCTGATGATGCAAGTTTCATTAAAACTGAATAACGAGAAATTTTATCAGTTACGTACTTTAATATCGTGGTTGCAGCGGTAGCTGCAACCTAGTAAACGAGTGTGTTTTTTCGGGTTTTTTAGTAGTTCTTAACTAAAGGAATCGCTGGTTATCCATGTAGGCAGTGCCTCGATACGTAAAATATAATTTTGACTAAGAATTCATTGCAAAGATAAGGCTATTGTTTCAACAAAGCTGACTAGAAACTCTGCCTTGTCTGACTCTAACCGAATAGAAGACAACCGATATTTAATGATATTACCTATTGATGCACGGGGTATTAGTTTATCTTTAGTATCATTTTGCAATACAACTATTTTAATAAACTGTAATGTTTTTCACCCGAAATATTTCTGAGGAACAAAATTCGAACAGAGCTAATTCAATTACATAAGCATTTTTTTTTTTTTTTGCACGATTTTAACTCTATTCATGATAATTGTGTTTCCCAGAATCAGAAAAAAAATGAAAAGAACCAAAATAAAAATTGCGATACAGACTAAGAAAGAGAGAAAGAGGAAGAAAAACCCAAACGATGCCGAGATTGAAGCCGAAACCGCCTTCTGGTATCGATCTGTCTGCGTTTCAAGCATGAAATCCTTTCCCTCATACATCTATATGAATATGCATAATATACATCATTTGAAAATTTCCAAGGGCTAGCAACTTTTTTATCTTTTGTACACCCTAGATAAAACGGATAAGCAGTCTGATCGGAAAACAGTTAAGACCTAATTCGTGGCAATCAAACAGTTCGTGGTAACGAACTGTAGTAAGGAGCGACCCGGCTCAATAGTAGCCAAAACTCTAAAAAATGGAATTTGCATACCAATAGCTACATCAAAAGAATCGCATTTTATTGCTGATTTTGAATGTGTAAGTTTCATCAAGTTTAGTCTTACCCATCAAAAGTTACGAGCCTGAGAAAATTTGCCTTATTTTAGAAAATGGGGGAAACACCCCCTAAAAGTCATAGAATGCTAACGAAAATCACACCATCAGATTCAGTGTACCAGAGAACCCTATTGTAGAAGTTTCAAGCTCCTATCTACAAAATTGTGGAATTTTGTATTTTTTGCCAGAAGCCAGATCACGGATGCGTATTTGTTTGTTTGTTTCTTTGTTTTTGTTTTGTTTTTTTTCCCAGGGATGATCATATCGACCAAGTGGTCCTAGAATGTTGCGAAAAGGCTCATTCTAACGGAATGAAAAGTTCTAGTGCCCTTTTTAAGTGACCAAAAAATTGGAGGCACCTAGGCCCCCTCCCACGCTAATTATTTTCCCAAAGTCAACGGATCAAAATTCTGAGATAGCCATTTTATTCAACGTAGTCGAAAAACCTTATAACTATGTCTTTGGGGACGACTTACTCCCCCACAGTCCCGTGGGAGGGGCTACAAGTTACAAACTTTGACCAGTGCTTACATATAGTAATGGTTATTGGGAAGTGTACAGACGTTTTCAGGGGATTTTTTGGTTGGGGAGGGGTTGAGAAGAGGGGTATATGTTGGAGGGGCTTTTCATCGAGGAATACGTCATGGGGGAAGAAAATTTCCATGAAGGGAGCGCAGGATTTTCTAGCATTATTAAAAAAAAGAAAAACAATGAAAAACTAAATATAAATTTTTTTTCAACTGGAAGTAAGGAGCAGCATTAAAACTTAAAACGAACAGAAATTATTACACATATGAGGGGCTTACCTCCTCCTAATACCTCGCTCTTTACGCTAAAGTATTTTTAGTAATTTCAACTATTTATTCTACGGCTTTTGTGATTCAGGGGTCATTCTTAATGAATTGGGACAAAATTTAAGCTTTAGTGTAAAGAGCGAGGTACGGACGAGGGGGTGAACTCCTTCATATCTATAGAGAAAGCGACCGGGACACAAGGAATGTTCGATTAGCAATCACCATCAACAAAGCACCGTGACACAAATGACGACCGGGACACATGGAATATAAATGACGACCAGGACACTCAAAGAGAAATTACAGACCGGGACACCGGAACACAAATGACGACCGGGACAAAAATGACGACCGGGACACCGGGACACAGGGAATATAAATGACGACCGCGACACTCAAAGAGAAATTACAGACTGGGACACCGGGACACAAATGACGACCGGGACACAGGGAAACAACTACAACGGGGACTCCGGGGGGCACAGGGGGATATATAAATGACGACGGGGATACAGGGAATGTTCGATTAGCAATCACCATCAACAAAGCTCAAGGGCAATCAATAGAATAATGAGGTATAGATCTGAATACAGATTTTTTTTCCCATTGACAATTATATGTTGCATATATATATATATATATATATATATATATATATATATATATATATATATATAATATATATATATATATATATATATATATATATATATATATATATATAATATATATATATATATACATATATATATATATATATATAATATATATATATATATATATATATATATATATATATTATATATATATATATATCACAGGTGGGACACAGGGACACAGCTACAATGGCGCGTAACTAATATGGCGCGTAACGACTTACGCGCGCGAGGGGGCTTGGGGGGGGATTGTGCGAAGCGGCCTCCCCCCCAACTAGGCGTTGGGGTGGCGCGAAGCGCCACCCCAACAGCTAGTATGTAATAAAAACATGAGAATACAAAATTTCGTTACGTAAGCTAATTTATAAGTTATGTACATCTTTTACTAATGAAAACATTAGTAAAAAAATTTAAAGTTCTAGTTGCCTTTTTAAGTAACCAATAAATCGGAGGGCAATTAGGCTTCCTCCCCCGCTCCTTTTTTTCTCAAAATCATTCGATCAAAACTATGAGAAAGCCATTTAGCCAAAAAAAAAAAAAAAAAAAAAAATATGCAAATTTCGTTTTAATTATTCCTCTGCGGAGAGCCAAAATCAAAACATGCATTGATTCAAAAACGTTCAGAAATTAAATAAAAAACAAGTTTTTTTTAACTGAAAGTAAGGAGCAACATTAAAACTTAAAACGAACAGAAATTACTTCGTATATGAAAGGGGATGATTCCTTATCAATGCCCTGCTCTTTACGCTAAAATTTTTACTGTTTTAAAAAGAAGAGTTGAGAGAAAGAGTCAAACTTTAGCGTAAAGAGCGGAACATTGATGAGGAAGCAGCCCCTTTCATATACGAAGTAATTTCTGTTCGTTTCAAGTTTTAATGTCGCTCCTTACTTTCAGTAAAAAAAAACTTGTTTTTTTTTATTTATTCGTAGCAAAAACAAATGGAGACAAAAAGTGGTCCCATGAGATTTCCGTCCTTCTCCTCTCTCTTCCCTTCCCGAATCTATAATATTGTAGACATGTATAGGGCATTTAACCCCTCCAACCTCTCTGCGCCTCTCTCATCACCAAAGTCTCACCAGACAAATCGGAGCGTTGTTCTTCTTTGAATACCGTTGCTTTCTTTCCTCTGCCAACTTTTAGCACAAAGATTGGTATGTTCAACCTTGATGGAGCCTGAATTATGAAACGATTTTCAGTCAGCAAAATTAAAAATAATAAGTAGAGCCCTCCTTTTCCATAACGCTCCCCCTCCCCTTGTCTCTCTAATAACTTTTGTTGTAGAAAGAGAAGCATATTGTACCTTGTTCGAATTAGAATCATAGGAAGATTTTAAAATCAGCATGATTGGAGGTAAAATATGGTTCGTAGGCACTCCAATGCACCGTCTACCTCTCCTTGTTATTTTTTTTTGAAAGGCAGGCATATTGTACTTTGCTTAAAACAACATGACGTAAGTATTTATAGTCTACTAGCTGTTGGGGTGGCGCTTCGCGCCACCCCAACACCTAGTTGGTGGGGGCGCTTCGCGCCCCCCCCAAGCCCCCCCGCGCGCGTAAGTCGTTACGCGCCATAATAGTTACGCGCCATTGTAGTTGTGTCCCTATGTCCCACCTGTGAATATAGATATATATATATATATATGGTTTTAACTACGTAAAACTTGCGAATATACAACATTCTTTGCTGTCCCATTGTCTTTGCATATAAATAGATTGTCAGGTTATCCCCCTGTTTCCCCCGGTGTCCCCGTTGTAGTTGTGTCCCTGTGTCCCGGTCGTCATTTATATTCCCTGTGTCCCGGGTCCCGGTCATCATTTGTATCCCGGTGTCCCGGTCTGTATATACATTCGTTTTTTAGTTTTGTTTTTCTCCTTTATTTTTTTCCTTTTTTTTCTTTTTTAGCTTATTTAGATTTTTAGATTTTTTAGTTTTTTTTATTAGTTTTTAGTTTTTATTTCTTTTTAGTTTTTTTGTCCCGGTCGTCATTTATATCCCCCTGTTTCCCCCGGTGTCCCCGTTGTAGTTGTGTCCCTGTGTCCCGGTCGTTATTTATATTCCCTGTGTCCCGGTCGTCATTTGTATCCCGGTGTACCGGTCTGTATATACATTCGTTTTTTAGTTTTGTTTTTCTCCTTTATTTTTTTCCTTTTTTTTTCTTTTTTAGTTTATTTAGATTTTTAGATTTTTTAGTTTTTTTATTAGTTTTTAGTTTTTTTTTTCTTTTTAGTTTTTTTGTAGTTTTTACCTTCTTTTTGGTTTTGTTAATTTTTTTTTTTACTTGTGTCCTGGTCGTCATTTATACTCCCTGTGTCCCGGTGCTTTGTTGATTGCTAATCGAACATTCCTTTTGTCCTGGTCGCTTTCTCTTTGAGTGTCGTCATTTATTTTTTTCTTTTTTAGTTCTTTTAGTTTTTACCTTTTTTAGTTTTTTTTTAGTTTTTAGTTTTTTTAGTTTTTTACCTTTTTTTAGTTTTTTTAGTTTTTTAGCTTTTTTATTTTTTTTATTAGTTTTTAGTTTTTTTGTAGTTTTTGCCTTTTTTTTTAGTTTTTTGTCCTGGTCGCTTTCTCTTTGAGTGTCGTCATTTATTAGTTTTTTCCTTTTTTTTTTTAGTTTTTTATTGGTTTTTACCTTTATTTTAGCTTATTTTTCAGTTTTTTCCTTTTTTTTAGTTTTTTTTTATTTTTTATTTTTTTTAGTTTTTTACCTTTTTTTAGTTTTTTTAGTTTTTTTAGTTTTTTAGCTTTTTTACTTTTTTTATTAGTTTTTAGTTTTTTTTTTGTAGTTTTTGCCTTTTTTTAGTTTTTTCAGTTTTTTTTTTAGTTTTTTATTGGTTTTTACCTTTATAGTTTTTTTAGTTTTTTAGCTTTTTTATTTTTTTTATTAGTTTTTAGTTTTTTTTGTAGTTTTTGCCTTTTTTTAGTTTTTTCAGTTTTGACGTCACCTAATCCAGTTTTTTCAGGTGACGTCACCTGACACATCCATCCACACATCCATCCACACATCCACAGACAGACAACTTATTTTTATATATATAGATACCAGTTGATACAAAAGAAGACCCTTGATCCATATAATATCCCCCCGCCCTTTCCGCCGCCGACTTTATAGCAGAGAGGGGAAACACAAGGATTACAAATTGATTTCCTCTTCAAAAAGCCATCCCTCCTCCCACCTCCAACTTTCAAGTATAATGGTGCATTTGGTTTAAATCGAAAACGTACAATGATTTTCAATTGATGTGATTTGAGTCATGAAAATGGCTCATGACTTCTCAAACATTCCTCCTTTGTCAGAGCCAGCCCTCTGGCTCTGTTTGGCTCTGACTGCTGTTTGGAGAGAAACGCTAGAGATAGTACAAATGCACTTTGAAGGGTAACGCTTCTTTTTGGCCGTCCTGTATAGTGAGCATTAGTAAACAGTTTTTTTTTTTTTAATTACTCAAAACGAAAGAATAAATATATCAAGCTTCTAATATTAAGTTTTTTTTACGAAAACTACCTCTTTTCCTAAATTTACCCGGAAAATTTATCTCTATATTATTTAAAATGTCTTATTTGAACAATTTAACTATTCATAGTATAGCAAAGGAAAAATGTTTTATGCAGAAACTACTTCGAAATTTATTTCATTTGGATAGCACGTGACATGTGTCTGTTTCGCGAGGATTCAAGGAAACACAGGAATTATTATTTTAATGAGAATGTCCTTGCCTAGGCCTTACGTTATTGATCACAGAAATGCAGAAAGAAAAAGGGAGAGATATTATCATTTCGAAGAAGAAAAAGTCTCCACATTATGAAGACCTGAAGAACAGAAAAATACGTTTCCCAAATCCAAATAAGATAAACACGCTTCTGCATCTTATAAGAGGAGAAAAAAGAACACAAGGCTATCGATTGGTATATACAATACATACTTTTAAGATCAAAAGGCATGAGGTTTTTTAAAAGCTTTTTAACTACTGTAGTTCAAAGTAAGGTCCAATCAATATATCGGCCGACCGATGTTATCGGGCTTATATGAGGGTCACTGTCATTAGCGGATATCGGGAAAAATATATCGGTTATCGGCTGAAAATTTTTTTTTTATCCGCAACTTGTCTAGATTTCCCTAGGTAATTTTTGCTTGTCGAGTCTTTGGAGGCGGAGCCACCAGCTAAGTCTGACCATGGTGGAGAGAGCAGCAGAGATGAGTCAAATGAAGTCAAAGTATATTTGTATTCAATAATTGTCAATACATACTGGGTGCAGCAATGTTCAAAATATGTGGTAACTTGAAGATCAAACATCTTCTACCAAAACAACTAAAAAGAATACAATAAACCATACGGTTTCTGTATAACGAATGTTCACTTGCTTGGGCGAAAGATTCGAAATTCTATCAGTTATAACCATGACCTCCGGTCAGGAATGCAGCTAAGGGAGAGAGGGGGTGTTGTAAGGTGTGGAGGGGGAGTTCCAAGGTGTGGCAGCAGCGTGTCAGAACCTTGGAAAATTTACCTATTTACCGTGAAAATTTAGCTTGCGTTTCTGCATTTGTCGGCATACTGGACGATTTTATCGACACATTTTCTAAATCACTTCTCCAAACTTAAAACTCTAGATTCACCCATGTATCAAGTGTGCCTTGCATAGATTCGTTTTCGAGAGACCAAATCTTATCAATGTAAAGTTTTCACATTAATATGTGAATCATAACAATTCCATGTCCGCTATTGAAATTTGGGTTCAATCACTTCCAACAAATATCTTACGCTTCTTTCAATCATATATCGCGTATTTACGTTTATGTAGCTAAACTGGATTCTTTGTTTAATTTTTTCTCTTTTTTGTCACTTCTGCTAATATCTGCCATTTCGTTTGTGTGCTCAGAAGCTACTGATAAGGAAAGGTAAGGAAAATCGACCAATTCTTGTAAATGGCCTAATTTTTGGAATCCACAGTCAATTATTGAGGTGTTCTTTGGTGTGTAATAGAACAGGGTGAAACATGTAAGTATAAATATGGAGAGAGAATGGGGAATTTAAATTTTAGGTAAGGTTTTTTCTCGGAGGAGAATTTATCGGAAAATTACATTGGTATCGTATCGGTACGATACCGATATATCCGTATCGGCATCGGACCCAAAAATTCATATCAGTCAGCGCCTATTTCATAGTTTTTGGTGGAACATAATAAACAAACTTTATCTTGAATCGAGACAAATTGAAAATGAGACACCTTTAAGTTTTTTTATTTCATGGCAGCCATAAATTGTCTTTTGACGGTTTAAATTCCCCAGTCTCTGTCCATATTCATACTTACATGTTTCTCCCTGGTCTACGACACACCAAAGAACAGCATCAATAATTCCAAAAATTAGGCCATTTACAGGAACAAAGGGAAACGAAAGATCAAACCGTTTCTTTTATTTTACGAGTCGAAATTGGTGAGTAGATTTCAATGGTCTTTAAGAATGCATAAATTAAATTCATTAATGCTATATATTATTAATGCTTATTAATTGATTTATGCTGTCAGGCACATTTCGTTTAAAATATGCAAAACTAATGGGTTGTCTTTGAACGATGGGTTGTCTTTGAACGAGCGATTCAATAATAGATATAGTATGCCTACTTTTGCAGTTTTTATTTCAAGTAGTACAAGTTTGAAGAGATATGTTTTAGAATGAAGATGTAGCATAGACCACAAATATAATTTTTGGACATTCAGCCCTTTCACTTGACGACGCAGGTTTTAAGTACGTACTGTTCAGAAATTGAAGTTTTAGGAGGAAAAGCCTATCGTCACATATAAATTGCCGTTGATGATCCAACTTTCGAGAATTGGATTATAAACTAAAATGAAATTTTAGGGAAAGTTGTAGAAAATTAAATCTTTCTATGAAGGATCGAAAACTTGTAAGATAATAGTAAAAGTAATAGCTGACAATGAGCTAAGCACATTTACCAAAATTTCTAGTAAAAATAAGAAGCTATAGCCAAAAGCAGCGGATTGTTAGTAAATTCAACTTTGACAGTCATACTTTAGCGGAGAATCTTCGGTTTATGACACTTCTTTTGGATAAACAAACGGGAACCAAAAATGTCCAACATATAACCGAGTTTGCATTCCACTATTTACAGCTGAGAATGACAACTTTGAACCGAGAAATTCGTTATAAAATAAAACAAAAACGGGTAGCCCAGAAATTCCGAAATGTTGTCAAAGCCCCAAATTTTGTACTCAAGATTGCAGAAGCTGGATGTGGTGATTGCAGGAATTACCGAGGTTTCCAAGAAATATCACCAAGAATTTTAAAAATGTAGCTGAGATCGCAGAAAAAGAAGGAGATTCACAGGAAAAATTGGAAAAATTATACACTTAAAAAAGTTGTGCCAAGAGTTGGAGAAATTGGGTCGGATATATAGGAATTTTCAACAAGAATTTCAAGAAGTGTCATCGAGAATGCACAAAATGGGACTGAGATTGCAACTACTCCACTAAAATCTCAAATATTTACATTACTCATATTTTTTGTGTAATTTGTCCAGTTTTGAATCCCCTCCAACCTCTAAAAATCTATTCTAGTGTACGTGAATGTAATCTGGATTAATCTGGATAAGCTATCCTTCCATTTTGAGATCCCAGGCTTCACTGAAAAAATGTAAAAAAGCCTGCCAAACATATAATTTTTTTTGTTTCAACCTATTACAATGATTAACGCTAGCGACGCTAGCGAATAAGACCAAAATAGGACAGGTTATTTGTCCTACTTTGCTTTTTTGTGGCCCATGCCTGATCCAACTTAAGATCGGGGTATCTTAGTGGGAGATGAAAAATTGGTCTACCTTTGCATTTTTGGAGTCAAAATTGATTCTTTTTTTCTGGTAATGGTTGACGGGAAGGGGGCAAAATTATTGTGTCAGCGACATCTACTGAAATGGACTGCCAGAAATCAATAAAATATGTTGGTAAACAAGAGGTGATTTTCACCTTTTTTTTACCAGGAACCGATCAGATCCTTGAAGAGGGGAGGGGTCCCTACATTTTTCTTATCTTTACCAGAAGCGGTTTTTTAATCTCAGCTAAACTTAATAAATGATAACAACCACCATCCCAATTTAAGTTTTGTAGAGGGTGGATTCGATAAGAACTCTTCAAGGGAGGAGGGGATATAAGGAATAATTCAATTGTATTTATGTCTGGATCTTCATAAAGAGATTGCTAGACTTCAACTGCAGTTAATGAAAAGTAAGAGTTATGTCCTAGTAATGCCTTTCTCATGTCGCGATTGATTCTCTGTAGGAAGGAAGAAAGACATTTTCAGTAAATTCTTGTCCAAAGCAAAGCTACGAGAAGAAGACCTCATACCCTAATTAAACCTGTTGGTAACGGAGGGACAGATTTGCTTGTGTGTTGTCCTTTTTCTGTCAACATAATTACTTGGCGGGGTGGAGCTATTTATTCTTGACGGAAGGGTCATACTTTGTCATTTGTACCATTAAGATTCGTACCTTTAATTAAATTTGCTAGAGATTAGTATCGAGGGCTTTTGTAGAATCCTAGAAGACTCGAATCCAATACGACAGACATAATCGCTTGTCTTCATCTGCATCTTATACCAATGGTTTGTTTAAATAGTCCTCGGGACCTAAGCTTCAAAGCTCTATCTCAGCTTGTTGATCTAGGATGCACCGCAATACTCATAAAAAAGATGTTTTATTGACAGTGTATTTTTATATACTAAGTAAGCCATTCTGCAAAAAAAGGGAAGAGGGATTAATATTCCAGAGAGTAATTTACTGCAAAATACTCCTTGATCATGTCTAAGAGTTCATTTTTAATTTTTTCAATGTGAAACAAACTAATACGAACTGGTTTTTGTCGATGTCGGTGAACAACTTTCAATGCATCATCAGAAACTCATAACTTTCCTATGTATGCTTAAGGACAACTAACAACCTTTCTGTTTTTTTTTTGTTGTTGTATTTTTTTTGCTAATAACGGATGTTTTAAACTTTGTAATAGTTACTTTAATGGACGGTAAAACGTAAATTACCTGAACAATACGCGATAACAAAAACAGGAAAAACTGAAAAACGTGGCACTAAAATCTAGTGGAAGAAGCGGCAAGGCATGTCGATCAAATCTCTGTCTGTCGGTTCTTCCCCTTCAATTCTTTCATTTCATAATAGTCATTGTTATTTAAAGGTTTAGAGTCTCTATTAACCAACTCATCACAAAAGGCTTGTGAACTTACAGCATTTTGCACGCTTGAATCCTTTTCACTGCGTCTCTCCTCCTCTTTAGGCAAACCATTGCCGCTGAAATTTCGATGGATATGGTTTGAGAATAGCAAGGGCTCCGATTCAGCTATACCATTCGGTATTTGATTTTTTGTTTCTTTATTGTCAGTGATATCTGCACTAGGGCCGATCGTTTTACGTGTAGGTTGTGGCGAAAGTTTATTCAGTCCTAAAGCAGCAGCTAGTTCTGGAAAAAGTGGAGCTGTATCTTGAGTTTTTAGAAGCTCTATTTTTTGAATCATTTCTTTCAATTCATGTCGAAGAATAGCTAAAAAGCACACTTTGACAAAAGCTAAAACGCAATAATTTAAGACAAAAAGAACTGCTGCACTCTGCTGGAGCCATGCGGCCAAGGGGGACACGCAACCTATTTGATAAATATCCTCACCTCTGTATGATGTGCGGTGGCACTCAATTGAATTTTTTTGAACATTATATTTGTCTATTTTACGTAAAAAAGGTGGTGATTCAGTAAGAGATATCTGTTGTTTTTTGTAACTTTGTCTTCTAAAGGCTTGAATTGTGGGAGTTTGATTTCTCCTTGCGCCACTTGATTTTCTAATTTTTTCTTCCTCTTTAGATTTCTTCACTTTTCCAGCTTTTGCCTTAACTTTAAATACTCTTCGCCGTTTTGTTTTCCTTTTGTTCTCTCCACTAGGGACACGGATGACATTTGATTGTTCTAGTTCGTGAAGTTGTGGTGGTCGTTCAATTAAAAGCTGATAATCTGTTTCTTTCACACAGCATGATTTAGGCACTAATTTATAAGAGCTTCTGAAGTCAACGTTTGCCCACTCTGTACTAAATTTATAATCTGAAGGAGATTCGATCCCACAGCACCTGTAAAATAAAATAAATGTTAAGTTTTTTTTTATTCTTGTTTTTATCCTCGTTTGAGGATATGCAGGTGTGGAACTAAAATGGTTTTCAGATTTTTCTTACTGATCTGTAGAAACAAAATATCTTCCATACTTAGATGTGTAAGCAAGTATCCTTCAAGATATCTCTCGTATCTCGATTCCGATTCCCACAAGTACTGCTGAGGAAAAACAGCTCACCCTTATCAGACTGGAACCAATTAAACAAACTCGATTATTTATATACCTATCAAGTCTTTTTAAGCTCACCATTTTTTTTGTTAACATCCTGGTCTGGATTCCTGCCTCATCCTGGTCAATTTATTTTTTTTTAATCTGTAAGACTTCTAGTATTTTCGGACCAAAGGGTTAAGGCAGAAACCCCTAAAAAGCATAATGTGACTCTCAGGCTGTGGCTCCACTGCTGCTCAATATATTGATAGACCATACACTGATCCTTCAGCGTTGGTTCTCATCCGTAATCAAGTCTGCAGATTCGCAGAGCTGAATGCGCAGGATTAAAAGTGATCATACACTTGTTGACGCCAAGATGTCCTTAAACCTAATGAGACAATCCCCCATAAGAAAATTAGACGCGGAGAAATTGAAAACTCAAGTACGGTAGTGAAAGAAAAATTCTCATTGAAATTACTAAACCAGTTCGCAAACCTGAATGACTATAATAAAGAACCTACTACTCTCTGAAAGTAATCCCAATACACCACTGAAAAGGTGGTCACAGGTGGTATTGGCTATTCTCCTGCAAAGGACAGACTATGTATCAGAGAAAACTGTACATCTAATTGATGCAAAACGACAGATATGAAACGCTTCAATTGCACTAAAAAAATCGCTGTATAACCCGGTCAAAACCAGCTTACTCCAAGAAGTAGTTTACGTAGATCATTCAAAGAAATAATCGAAAAAAGTAACATGTCGCTGGTCACTTGAAAACCTTGAGGAAACCTGATCCCTGAATTAAACTTGATTGATGGATATATTACTTCAAAGACGCGTTTAATCCGAATGCAGGTGGGCCAGAGACGGTGCTGGCTCCGACGCCAATAGTGAAAATACCACCATATCAGTATTGGGAAATACTTAAGTAAAAAATCTGAGGACTTGTACTCTACTTAAGTAAAAAAATTTAAGTACTTAATACTTATACTTAAGTAAAAAATTGAAGTACTTAAGGGTAGTTAAGTACTCAAATAGTTTCTTTCGGCACAGAAAAATTATACCGGCAAGATGCACGGCCAATCCGACAAATTGAACTGCATATATATAGGTGGATGAATGGATTTTAGTCTTTGAGAAAAGCAGCTCCCAGGCCAGCACAAGATTTCAAAAAAGGACACTATCATGGCGGAACTACTATATATATTGTATGGAAAGTTTTTTGTTATAAATGGTAAAATTCAGAAGGATGGTGTAGTATTTGCCACATGCAAAAATTGCCCAAACAAAATTCTGAAGGGTCACTTGCACACAACAACAGATATTCACAAACATCTCAAGGTGAGTTTGACAGAGTATACTACAGTATGTTTTCTAGATAGTTTATTTTGAATTTTCTTTTCTTTATTTTTTAAATTTGTCTTTTGTTGCATGGATAAAAGTAAACCAGGAGGCACTCCAAAATAAGAATGAAACAAAGATGAGAATTTGTTATCTCTACTTGTCACAAAATTGGAAAGCTTGCTGATGTATGTGATGCATTGCAAAAACTAGGGCTAATTTCTCGTGATGTTGAAATTCTTGAAGAATACATGAAAATTATGGAGCCAGTAGCAGTAGCATTGGATATTCTTCAGGACATTCATGCAAGAGACTATGTTATTGCCACTGCAATCACCCTTTCTTCAAATTGAAGTGGTTTCCTGCTAACCAAAAGGGTGTAGCAGTTGAACTACTGGTGGACAAAGCAAAAAAGGTCAAAGATTTCAGAAGTATTTACAAGGCTGATAAAGGTAGCTTTTTGTCTGGAGATGAATATTTGGATCTTAGTGATGAGGAAACAACTTGTGATAATTCTGGCAACCATGGCTATGAAACCAATTCTGTGAAAGTTGTGGTTTTGTCAGATTTAAATGAGAGGCAAAAGGAATCTATCTGTGCTCAAAGTGTACCCAAGGGTAATGAAAGTTATCAAGAATTCCAACTGTATCATTCCTTTGTCTTCACCTGCAGAACAACTTTTTTCGTTGGTGGTTGAATTTTTACTCCAAAAAGAAACATGCTTAGAGATAGTATGTTTGAAAAGCTTTTGCTGTTGAAAGGAGCAACTAAGAAATTAAGTTAAGTTATGATGAAGCTATAATGAATATTCTTTTCTTTTTATATCTTAGGTGAAGTAAAATTTGTTTTTTTTGTGAAACCAGTTGATTTTTTCGTGAAAACTGTCATTTTTCCTGAGAAGCAAGTCTTGGTGAATAGGGAAAGTAGTCTCCCTCTCGCGGTCTATAGTGCCGTATCGCACGATGTAGTGGAACAACTAGAACCCCTCTGCAGTCTAGAACCCTTCAAAAATAATCCCATTATTCAAAAAAGGGATGAATTCGAATTCAGCAAATACCAAGTTATGACTACCATTCATGGATATGACTATCAAAGTATTCGGAATGATTTTGTGCAAAAGGTTTGACTTAGCAAAGGTTGGGGGACAGCTGAAATTCATTGTGGATTACATCAATAATTAACATCTTTTCTGGATAATGTGGCTGCTTTCGACTCTGCAGCCCTAAAAACCTTTCGTAAATTAAGACCAAAGATGGTATGCCAGTTAATTTCATAGAACTGCTGAAGGCCTACACTAAGTACTGCAAATCAACCCTGAGAGTGCTGGGTGAAGAAACTGAGCTCTTTTGTGTCGAAAGCAGGTGTAAAACAAGGGGTTCACATTTCCCACCGTTTTGTTTGACTACTGTATAGACTGGATTCTAGAAAGAGCACTCTCGTGTGCTAATCGTGTCGTTACAGGATTGGGCATTAAGCTGTCTGACGTGGATTATGCAGATAATATTAAAGTTATTGCTGCTGATCCAGCAACTGCCCAAGAATTCCTAAACGAAATAGTTTATTTTTATTGGCTTCTTGGTTTGAAGATCAACATGGCCAAGACTAAAGTTGTGGACTTAAATATACAGTTGGAGCATCAGCCTGTACTTTACGGACAAGAACCAAAGAAATTGCATAGCTTCACTAACATTGGCTTAATAATGGGCTCTCGTGGAGGCTGTAGCCCTGATATACAGAACAAAAATAACAGATTTCAAGCCATCTTCTCATAGCTTCACTGCTATTTAGGCAGCACGTGGTAGATCAGCATGAAAACAAATATTTGTGAGAGGTTAGATCTATCCTCTTCAATGCAGTTGAGACATGGCCACTGAAAGTACTTCGTTTCTGTGATTCGATAGTCTCATAGTACCACTGTTTAAAAAATCCTGATGACACATTACTCCGACAGAATTTCAAATGTTAATTTAGGCAGCCACTGTCGTAACATCGAACCCAGTAGCCCAATTTTAAACAGAAAAGATAATTAGCCAGACCAACTGTGTCGGTTTGGCTATGTCCTGAGAAGACCCATTGACCGCATTATTAGCTGCTCTTTTGCCGAATTGGCATAGGCAACCAGGAGATGAATTGAAAAAATCAGTCGGCAACTGTTAGAAATTACATCGAAACCATTGCTGAATTTCAAAAGTTCCTCAGAAAGTGGGAGAGCTGTAGATCTAGTTTGCCGTTTAATTGGCACAAGATCTGCGACAGATGGAGTAAACCATACAGAGTCTTCTGGATATCAGGTAAGATGTTCGTGTTTGGTCCCACAAGAAGTACAAATAGTATATTTTTCATTTAATGTTTTTGGAGATTTATTTAGTGAACGGTAACGTGCTCTATTATTGCTTATTCGAGGTTTTGGCTGACAGATTTGCGTTTAGTTTAGACTTTCTTAGTAAACAATGCAGAAATCTTGTGAAAATTTCATATTTGCAAACCTTTGTGCTGAACTCCAGAAAAATGAAAGCATTTGATATTTGTCAAATATGAACAATTTTCATGAATAATTTTGTCACTCCCAACTTTTTCATTCTCTTTTGTTGTTCTCTACTACATGCCTGATTTTCGTCATTTTTTGGGTATTTCTCTACTTTTTGCCATGTTTTAATCAGTTCCACATCGCTCCTGAACTTGCCCAATCTGTGCCATTGGAAAATATCTAAGAAAAACATTTAAATCCTAAACCAAAGTGAATATTTTGTAAACTAAGGAGGAAAATGCTGTATGTATCTGACACTTACAGAAAGATTTCATTTATCTTTTTTCATTCCTGCTTCAGACCCATAGACATTTTGCCAATTTCTGTTCCAGAAAATCTAGGAAAAAGTGTTTCCTCCCAAGCTCATAAACACGTAAATTACCCGATTGCCAAACGAATCTGAAAGAAAAAGGAGCCCATGTGGCTGATTAATTTCTTTCCTTGGCTTATCTGACGTGTTGACCCAGTACTCCAGTCAATAACAGTCCATTTGAGGAATTTTTCTCGTTTCTTTGTATCTGGTCTGATAGATCGCCTCTTGTCACTATTTTGTTACTCTGAGAACTGAAAAAAATTACCTCATAAAGAATTATGATGGCATTTTAACTCTGACCTCTAGTGATATCAACTATCCATTATCCTTAAGAAAACTGCCAAAACAAATGAAATAGGTTTAACTTTCAGAGATTTATTTGTTCATATACTAGGAATTTTTTTCCAGCAGAGATGCTGTTATTTTGAACTTAAAAAATGAGGTATTTTGAACTTACGAATGAGTGATTAGATCTTAACGAAATTCTCTATTTAGAAGATCTAAATAAGCTCTAACTAAAATTGATGACAGATCCCCTCGAAAAATTTATGATTTGAAAGCAAGTCGAGCATATTTTTAACGTCATTATCTCTACTCCATTTGGAAAACGATTAAAAAATGGTTTTTATTGGGGTGTGGAATCACAACAGTAACTCTCGACAGTTCATCTCCCGTTTAATCTGTATGAATTATTTCTTATGTGCCCATACAATACTACTACTGCTACTAAAAACTCACTGCAGCACTAAGCCGCCCGAGGCCAACACAGCTACGCACGCAACCCATGCAATAGTTTATATTAAATACAATTACTAGCTTTTACTCTAGGAAATATTAATAACTTTTCATTTTGTTTCATTTGATTTTACTTAACTGATTGAAACATTTGCACGGTCAAATGCTATGAAATTATGTGTTTAATAATTTTGATAAGACCCTACTACTTGTGATAATAGCTAATCGTATCACTAAGTCGTCTGAGATTATCTTTCAAACTCTCTTCTTCCATCCAACTCTATTCAAAGCTTCCATGACAATTTCTTTAGGATTCCAATACTACAATCACTACTTAGAACTGCGACTACTTGCGACTGCTACTGCTGCTACTAGTATTGCAACTATGACAGCTACTACTTCTACCACTACTATTGCTAGCATACTACTATGCTACTACAGTTACTACTACTACTACTAGTACTGCTGCTACTACTACTACTACTGCTACTACTACTACTACTACTAATACTACTACTACTGCTGCTAGATCTAAAAATATTTTTTCCGCAAAAGAAGTTGTTCAAAGAAAATCAAAGACCAGAAGAAAAAAAAAATAACACCGGAACATAATTTGCACTTTATTGAATTAAAAACTAACGAACCTGAATTGTCTTGAGAAAGCATGGGGTGGTCGGACCTACTCATGTTAATTTCTGCCGTTTTAATTTCACTCGGTTATTTAATGTAATTTAAGTTCGTTTTTGGGCTTCATTGATTGATTTATGGTGATTCGTGGTAGTTTTTACGCTTGGAAGATTATTTGACTTTGTATCTGCTTGTTTTTCGTTTGATAGAGCTCTTTACTTTTCTCTGAAAAACTTATTTGGTGGGAAAGGTTTCTACGGCACTTGGTATTCACCAAGTGACGTATAGCGATCGCAAATTCCGTCGGTCTGTCCGTCTGTCTGTCTGTCTGTCCCGGTTTTGCTAGTTTAGGCACTTCCAGATAAGCTACGATGATGAAATTTGGCAGGTGTATCAGGGACCAGACCAGATTAAATTAGAAATATTCGTTTCCCCGATTCGATCATTTGGAGGGAGTGTGGGGGCACGGTTAATTGGGGAAAATTAGAAAAACTGAAGTATTTTTAACTTACGAACGGATCTTAATGAAATTTGATATTTAGATTGATATCGTGTCTCAGAGCTCTTTATGTTAAATCCCGACTGGATCCGGCGACATTAGAAGGGGGAGAACATAAAATCTTGGAAAACGCTTAGAGTGGAAGGATCGGGATGAAAATTGGTGGGAAAAATAAGCACAAGTCCTAGATACATGCTTGATATAATCGGAACGGATTCGCTCTCTCTGGGGGAGCTGGGGGGAGGGTTAATTCTGAAAAATTAGAAAAAATGAGGTATTTTGAACTTACGAATGAGTGATCAGATCTTAACGAAATTCTCTATTTAGAAGGACCTCGTAACTCAGATCTCTTATATTAGATCCTGACCGAATCCAGTATCTTTGGGGGGTGTGGGGGGGACCGGAAATCTTGAAAGACGCTTAAAAAGGAGAGATCAGGATGAAACTTGGTGGGAAGAATAAGCACAAGTCCAAGATACGTGAATGACATAACCGGACCGGATCCGCTCTCTTAGGGGGAGTTGGTGGGGGGGGGGGGGAGTAATTCGGAAAAATTAGACAAAATTAGGTATTTGTAACTTATGAACAGGTGATCAGATTTGAATGAAATTTGAGACCTTGTGCTTTAGAGCTCTTATTTTAAATTTCGACTAGATCTCGTGACATTGGGGGAGTTGGAGGGGGAAACCGGAAATCTTCGAAAACGTGAAAATTGAGGTATCTTTATCTTACGACTGGGTGACCAAATCTTAATGAAACTTGATATATAGAAAGATATTATGCCCCAGATGCTCCATTTTTAATTCGAATTGGATCCAGGGACATAGAGGGTTGGAGGGGGAAAACAGAAATCTCGGAAACTGGAAATCTTTGAAAACGCTTAGAGTGAAGAAATCGGGATGAAATTTGATGGGAAGAATAATCACAAGCTCTAGATACGTGATTGACATAATTGGAACGGATCCCCTCTCTTTGGGAGAGTTGGGGGGTATTTCCGGTGCTTTGGTGAGTTCGGTGCTTCTGCACGTGCTAGGACGATGAAAATTGGTAGGGGGGTCAAGGACCTGCACAAATTGACTTGATAACAGTTATTTCCTCAATTCGGCCAAATGGGGGGCTGGAGGGAGAGGAAAAATTGAACAGAATTAGAGGTTTTTGACTTACGAATGGGCGATCAGATCTTAATGAAATTTGATATTTAGAAGGACCTCGTGTCTCAGAGCTCTTATTTTGAATCCCGGCAGTATCCGGTCAAATTGGGAATTGGGGCGGGGGGGGAACGGAAAATCTTGGGAAACGCTTAGAGTGGAGAGATCGGGATGAAACTTGGTAGGAAGAATAAGCACAAGTCCTAGATTTGTTATTGACACAACCTAAATGAATCCACTCTCTTTGGGGGAGTTGGGAGGGGGGCGATGTTAATTCGGAAAAATAAGAAAAATTGAGGTATTTTTAACTTAAGAACGGGCGGTCAGATCTTTATGGAATTTGATTTTTAGAAGGAAATCATGTCTCAGATCTCTTGTTATAAATCCCAACAAGATCTGGTGACATTGGGAGGAGTTGGAGGGGAAATCAGAAATGTTGGAAAACGCTTAGAGTGGAGAGATTGGGATGAAACTTGGTGGGTAGAATAAGCAAATATCATAGATACGTGATTGACATCACCGGACTGGATCTGCTCTCTTTGGGGGAGTTAGGGGGTCCAGTGTTTCGGTGAGTTCGGTGCTTCTGGACGTGCTAGGACGATGCCAATTGGTATTCGAGTCAATGACCTGCACAAATTGACTTAATAAAGTTGTTTTCCGCGATTCTACTATCTGGGAGGGCTGAAGGGAGAGGAAAAATTAGAAAAAATTAAGTATTTTTAACTTACGAGTGGGTGATCGAATTTTAATGAATTTTGATATTTAGAAGGACTTCGTGTCTCAGAGCTCTTATTTTAAATCCAGACCGGCATTAAGCCTCTGATTTTCCTTTTAAATCAATCTTTTGATACTTAGAACTTTGCTAGAGCTCATGCCATATGAGCTCTTGGCTCATCCGACCTCGTCACAAGTACCATGTGAGCTCTTAGTTCTTGTTTAAATTAATTTCTGTTCGTTTTTTATTGACACTGTTTTTCATAGAGAAAGAAAATAATATTTTCTATCTTTTAAATTTTTCTATAAGAACCCATAGTTTGGCTTGCTATTTATATGTTGGAGAAACTTTTTCAACAATTTTTAATCCTGACACAAATAGTACTGTTTATTTTAGTTTTTTACCTCCTCAAGTTGACCAGAAAAATAAAATTTAATACCGTTCCCCAAAATTTTTATCTATGCTCTTTGGCAACCTGAATACAGTTACACTCTTTTGATTTAGTGAAATTATAAGACCAGAAGCAGTAATAGTAGTAGCCCTGAAAGTTTTGACTTAATCTCCCCAGTCGTTCTTGAGATATTGCTGAGGGGTTTTATTGGCAACCATACAAACTGTATCTTTCGAATTTAGTTTTAAAGCAACATTCAGTTTAAAGCATAATGGACAAATTGCATAACTGTGGTGGGCTCATATACCCAATATCCCCAGAGACATAGTTACTGGACCATTCTACTATGCCGAACGCAATAGCTGTCTCAAAATTTTGATTGGATGTGTTTGGATAATGAATGGGATTGGGAGGGGAGCTGATTGCCCTCCAATCACTTTTGACTCTTAAAAAGGGCACTGGAAATTTTCATGTCCAATTGAATTAGCTCCTTTCAAAGTTTCAACGATCTTGCTAGCTATTAGAGAGCGGCGCTCTCTTCCCCGATTTGACCCATCAGGGGGGGGGGGGGGTTGCGAGCGAACAAGATAGTTGAGAAGAATTTTATTTACCGATAAAACAAACGATTGTTCTTCTTAAATATGACTTGTGTCTAGGGGTGTGATTCTCGCTTAGGGTTTGAGAGGTCTCGGGTTCGAATCTTGGACCACCTCAATTTTTACATGAAGACGATCCGAATTTAGATACGTGATCAATATTGAGATCGCTGAAAGATGGCAGGCGTATCAGGGACCCGACCAGATTAAATTAGAAATGTTCGCTTCCCCGATTCATCCATCTGGGGGGAAGGGGAGTAAAAGGGCGGTTAATTTGGAAAATTTAGAAAAAATGAGGTATTTTTAACTCACGAATAGGTTATCAGATTTTAATGAAATTGGATATTTAGAAGGACCTCGTGCCTCAGAGCTCTTATTTTAAATTTCCGGCCAGATCCGGTGACATTGGGGGGAGTTGGAGGGGGAAATTGGAAATCTTTGAAAACGCTTAGAGTGGAGACATCGTAATGAAACTTGGTGGAAAGAAGCTCTTGGCTCTCCCGACCTCGTCACAAGTGCCATGTGAACTCTTGGCTCTTGCTTTTGTTTGTTTTAGATTTAACAGCTTAAATAAGCTAATTCCGGCTCATTTTGAGTTTGAAACTGGCTCTGTATTTGATGGCAACAAAATGTTTTTCAAGTTTAATTAAGTGAACAATTTTTGAACAATTGAACGTGAACGAGATGAAAAATATACAGCATAACCTATGAATAAAAACGAAAGCCCTGCTAAGTAGACGTTTCATTATCAAATATTGTTATTTAAAATTATAAATCTATAATTACTGCTTTACTTGGAACCATACACAAATTAAAACATTTTGACAGACGAACGTTATGTTTTAGCCTATTTCGTCATCGGCAATTTTGAAATGATGAAAGATGGTGTGGGTTCACACCAATACTGAACAAAGTTGCATCATTAGATTTTTTACGTGTAACTTGCTGGCCTGCCTTCTTTTACTTTGCTCATTCTCTCTTAAAGGTCTTATTCGATTTTAAGGATAATGAAGGGAGACTAAGGAGGGACGCTCAGTGCGTAGATTATTGAATAAGATTATTAATATCTTATCTCTTGTTAATCTTTTTCTTATTTTTAGTATTGTCAAAACTAATTATAATTCTATTAGGCTGCAGATTAGTCAAACATAATTCGCTTTTATAGTTCAATATTTGAGCTGTTGAGCACCGTAAATGGAAACCTTGTCTCTTTGATGAAGGTTTTCCCAAGACTGCTGCACTTAAGTTGAAAAATAGTCCTCTGTAAATATTGATTTGTCTCATCAGTCTCACTCTTCTGCATTGTACTGCATTTTTAGATTTTCCCTGTAATTAAGCTCTGTGTATGCCATAATTTAGAATATAACATAGGTAACTTTTGATAACCTATTAAATAAAAAAGGCAAGTTTTTTAAGTATACTGGGGGATGTTGAAGAAAATCAAAGATGCTTTATGCGTACTGCTACTAATGCTACTACTGCAACTACAACGATTGCTACTCCGCAAGCTAAATGTATTAAGGAGAAGGTTCAAGGAATATTTAGACGAATACTGAACTAAATCAAAACGAGCTATGAGCAGGTAGATTTTCGAACTAGTGACACAGCAATATCTCCGGAACAGCTTGTAATAAAAATCCATTCATCTCCATTAAAATAAAGGTCCATTAATTCTCCAATCAAAACACTTATTAATTGTCCAATTAACACATCCAATCAAAATTTAAGATAGTCATTTTGTTCAGCATAGTTGAACGTTCCTGTAACTATGTCTCTACGGATATTGGATATGTCAACAACCCAAAGTTATACAATTTGACCATTACTAATTGTTGCTTTAAAATTAAATCAGAAGCCATTGTGTGTGTACTGGTTGTCAATAAGACGTCTCAGCAATAACCCATGAACGACTGAGGCTATTAAGTTTAAACTTTCAGGGCTGCTACTATTACTACTTCCGCTCTTATAGTTGAACTAAATCGAAAGAACGTACTCTTTACAACTTTGTATAACCCGTATATACTTAGTATCCTGGCTGTCAAAGAGCGTAGAAACAATGTTTTGGGAATGGTAATAAGTTATACTTTTCAGGTAAACTTAAGGAGGTATATAACTAAAATAAGCAATACTATGTGCGTCCAGATGTCCAAAATGGTTTATATTGTCAAAAATTGTAGAAAATTTTTCTCCAACATACGAATAGCTAGCTAAATTATAGTTTCTTATAGAAAAACAAAAAGATTTAAAATATAATGTTCTTTTTCCATGAAAAACACTATGCCGAAAAGACGGGATGATATTATGTGTTCCACATTTTGGCATACATCAAAGAAAATCGTATTTTCTTTTTTGGACTGTTTCATGGACCCCAAGCTAGATTAATGATGCTTCAAAAGGTTAAAAACCATTTCAAACAGTTCGTGGTAACGAACTGTAGTAAGGAGCGACCCGGCGCAATAGTAACCAAAACTCTAAAAAAAGATTTTTGATAACAATATTTACATCAAAAGAATTGCATTTTATTGCTGATTTCAAATATATAAGTTTCATCAAGTTTAGTCCTACCCATCAGAAGTTACGAGCCTGAGAAAATTTGCCTTATTTTAGAAAATAGGGGAAAAGACCCCTTAAAGGTCATACAATCACAAGTTTCAAGCTCATATCACGATTTTCATCAAAGAAAATCGTATTTTCTTTTTTGGACTGTTTCATGGACCCCAAGCTAGATTAATGATGCTTCAAAAGGTTAAAAACCATTTCAAACAGTTCGTGGTAACGAACTGTAGTAAGGAGTGACCCGGCGCAATAGTAACCAAAACTCTAAAAAAAGATTTTTGATACCAATATTTACATCAAAAGAATTGCATTTTATTGCTGATTTCAAATATATAAGTTTCATCAAGTTTAGTCCTACCCATCAGAAGTTACGAGCCTGAGAAAATTTGCCTCATTTTAGAAAATAGGGGAACAGACCCCTTAAAGGTCATACAATCACAAGTTTCAAGCTCATATCTACAAAAATGTCGAATTTTATATTTTTTGCCAGAAGACAAATCACAAATCACATGCGTGTTTATTCGTTTTTTTTTCTTTCTTTTCCCAGGGGTGATCGTATCGACCCAGTGGTCCTAGAATTTTTCGAGAGGGCTCATTCGAAGGGAAATGAAAAGTTCTAGTGGCCTTTTTAAGTGACCAAAAATTGGAGGGCACCTAGGCCCCCTCCCACGCTCATTTTTCCCAACGCCGTCGGATCAAAATTCTGAGATAGCCATTTTATTCAGCATAGTCAAAAACTTTATAACTATGTCTTTGGGGACGACTTACTCCCCCACTGTCCCCGTGGGAGGGGCTGCAAGTTACAAATTTTGACCAGTGTTTGCATATAGTAATGGTTTTTGGGGAGCGTACAGACGTTTTCAGGGGGATTTTTTGGTTGGGAGGGGGGTTGAAAAGAGGGGGCTATGGAGGGGGATATTTTCCATGGAGGAATTTGTCATGGGGAAGAATATTTCCATAAAGGGGGCGCAGCATTTTCATAGCATTATTTAAAAAAACAATGAAAAAATAAATATGCAAAAGTTTGTTCAACTGAAAGTAAGGAGTAGCATTAAAAATTAAAACGAACAGAAAGTATTACGCATGCAAGGGGTTCACATTCTCCTAATAGGACAACTGGGCCTCCTCCCCCTCCTTTTTTCTCAAAATCAATCGATCAATAATATGGGAAAGCCATTTAGCCAAATAAATAAATATGCAAATTTTGCTTTAAGTATTCATCTGCGGAGAGCCGAAATCAAAACATGTATAAACTAAAAAACGTCTAGAAATTAAATAAAAAACAAGTTTTTTTAACTGAAAGAAAGGAGCAGCATTAAAACTTAAAACGAACAGAAATTACCCCGTATATGAAAGGGGCTGTTCCCTCTTCAACGCCCTGCTCTTTACGCTAACTGTTTTAAAAATTAGAGTTGAGAGAAAAAGTCAAACTTTAGCGCAAAGAGCAGGGCGTTGAAGAGGGAACAGCCCCTTTTTTGCCGTAGCAAAAAACAGCAAATTTGCAGTTTCCGCTATTCGTCGTCATTACCTCTAGGATTTGAATTAGCCAGAGGGGATAGCCCCCAAATTTGGCTAGGAATAAATCACAGATTTTAATGTCCGCAGGATTCATTCCTAGTAAATAAAAGATCATAAAGTGAAAGAAACTTATCTTTCCGTGAGGGCCGAGCCTCACTAATGTATCCAAGTGAACAATCAGTCTAAGCTGTGCGAGGTAGGCACAACTGCTAATCCTTCTCTACACTAAAAAGTGTAATTAACGCACAGGCAAATTATATCCAATTTTCTCTACATACCACACTTGGCTATCGTATCTAATTTTCTCAATTCAAAACGCCAAAAATCTGATTGTGTGATAAATTCAAGTATCAGATTGCACAATTTCTGTAGTCACTGAATTAATTCATGGCTAAGGAATCAAGTTCAATAAATTCAAAAGTTCATACAGGTGTAATCCCTTTGAGAACTAGTTCAATACTGCAGCATATCAGTATACTGCAGGCATCTTCTTTGAATTAAATTCATTTTTTCGGTAATCTCGGTTATAACGTTTTTTCTGATATTATGAGAAATAGAAACATTCAGATCGAAATGAAGATCTTTAATTTTATGAATGGCTTAAGTGGCATATTATTAAGTGGCATTTATATTAATGGCATATTAAGTGGAAACTTTCAGGTCATGATGAGGGGGATGTACAACTGACGAAAAGGCAATATGCGCATACATCCTGATATGAAATTACTCCGTATACGAAAGGGGATTTTCCTCTTCAATGCCCCGCTCTTTACGCTAAAGTTTGACTCTTTCTCTTAACTCTACCTCTTAAAACAGTAAAAACCTTTAGCGTAAAGAGCGGGGCGTTGAAGAGGAAAATCCCTTTCATATATGAAGTAATTTCATATAAGGAAGTATGCGCATATTGCCTTATCGACGGTTGTACATCCCCCTCATCATGCTCTTTGCGCTAAAGTTTCACTCTTTCTCTTAACTCTACCTCTTAAAACAGTAAAAACCTTTAGCATAAAGAGCGGGGCGTTGAAGAGAAAAAGCCCCTTTCATATACGGAGTAATTTCATATAAGGAAGTATGCGCATATTGCCTTTTCGTCAGTTGTACATCACCCTCATCATGTCCTGAAAGTTTCCGCTTAATCTTCTAAGCCATTCATAAAATTACAAATCTTTATTTCGATTTAAATGTTTCGATTTCTCATAATATCAGAAAAAAAAGGTATAACCAAGATTACCGATAAAATTGAATTTGGCGTTTCAAATTGAGAAAATTAGATACGATAGCCAAGTGAGGTGTGTAGAAAAAATTGGATATAATTTGCCTGCGCGTTAATTACACTTTTTAGTGTAGAGAAGGATTAGCAGTTGGGCCGACCTCGCAAAGTTTGGACTGATTGTTCACTTGGATATATTAGTGAGGCTCGGCCCTCACGGACAGATAAGTTTCTTTCACTTTATAATCTTTCATTTACCAGGCTGAATACTGCGAATACTAAAATCGGTGATTTATTCCTAGCCAAATTTGCAGGCTATCCCCTCTGGCGAATTCGAATTCTAGAGGTAATTACGACGAATACTGGAGACTGCAAATTTGTTGTTTTTTGCTATGGCAAAAACAGGGGCTGTTCCCTCTTCGACGCCCTGCTCTTTACGCTAAAGTTTGATTCTTTCTCTTAACTCTAATTTTTAAAACAGTAAAAACTTTAGCGTAAAGAGCAGGGGTTGGAGAGGGAACAGCCCATTTCATATACGGGGTAATTTCTGTTTGTTTTAAGTTTTAATGTTGCTCCTTACTTTCAGTTACAAAACTTGTTTTTTTTTTATTTAATGAAAACAAAGGACGAGGTTCTTCACACATTTTATAAAATGATGCTCTGTGCTCTGTTTTATATTTGTGGGAAATTTTTATTGGCAGGGCTAATGTTCCACAAAGAGGGAGGGAGATATTTTCTGGCCTTGTCTTGAAAAACTATCGGAAATTAAACTTTAAAAAAACTTTTTTTTTTTCAATTGAAAGCAAGGAGAAATATTACAACTTACATTGAACCGAAATTAATTGCAAAAACTGTTTGCATAAAATAAGTTTTTAAATGGAAAGTAAAGAGCCACATCAAACCAAAAATGAGCAGATAATTTTCCAGGCGTAAAACTACCATTAATCACCATCAATAAATAAACGGAACCCAAAACGAACAGAAATTAGAATAAATAACCGAGTCAAACTCAAGACGATCAGAAATTAACATAATTAGGGCTGACACCCCGATGCCCTCTTAAGACCAGAACATAATTTGCACTTTATTGAGAAAAATGGGGATTGATAGTTTTTTATACATATACTGATATTTATTTCTGAAAATCTTTAATTTTTAAGCTATTAAAGTCAAAAAGTGAAACATTTTAAATGAATTTTGTTTTGAGTAAAGTGCAAAGTATGTTCTGGTCTCCGGAAAGCATGGTGGAGATCACGTTGAAACTTTCCGAGAATATTAAAGTTGGCCTTGGATTTTGACTTCGTGGATGTTTAAGACTTAATTAGTCTTAAAAACTTAATTAGCCGTGTGATTTGTGCGGTTGTTGTCTTGTTTTATAACAAACGTTGTTATAATAATTATTAGTAAGGAAATTAATATATGAAATTGTTACTTATGTAATGCATGAGATAAAAGATATCAAGATATGGAAAAGAATTCAAAACATTGGCCAAAATCCCAGACAATGTTTTTAACAAGTATATCTGTGACTATCAATTTAGTTTTAATGTTCTGATATTAGAAATGACCCCATCAGTGTTTGGTCATTTTAAATTATTTTTTTGCAATTTTATAGAAAATAGGTTGGCTAAATAAAGCTTCTTGTTCATGCAATCGATTTAACCATCAGTGAAGCGCAAATGACATTCTAGTCTTTTGGAGATTGGAGGTGGTGGTAACCTCAGACTTTATTCTTACTGATTTCTTTTTGTTTTAAGGTTAAATTCCATTGTTAATAAAACTTTCTGATCGCTTTAGGTTTCATTTAATTGTTCATAATGATTTCTGCTTGTTTGAAGAATCAATATTACTTTTTTAATCGACATTTTTAATTAGAGAAATCTTGACTAATATAATCTTAAAAGCAATAGTTGATTACTTTAACAAATAAAAGTAAAATAGTTGTAACAGTCGGAGTATTTTGTATGTTTTAGAAAGAGTCGAAGTTTGACTCTTTCTCTCAACTCTGCTTTTTAAAACAGTAAAAAACTTTAGCGTAAAGAGCGGGGCGTTGATGAGGAAGCAGCCCCTTTCATATACGGAGTAATTTCTGTTCGTTATAAGTTTTAATGTCGCTCCTTACTTTCAGCTAAAAAAAACTTGTTTTTTTTTATTTAATTTCTGAACGTTTTTGAATCAATGCATGTTTTGATTTTAGCTCTCCGCAGAAGAATAATTAACACGAAATTTGTAAGTTTATTTTTCTTTTTTTTTTGCCAAATGGCTTTCTCATAGTTTTGACCGAATGATTTTGAGAAAAAAAGGAGCGGGGTAGGAAGCCTAGTTGCCCTGCGATTTTTTGGTTACTTAAAAAGGCAACTAAGAACTTTTAATTTTTTACGAATCTTTTTATTAGTAAAAGATAAACGTTACTTATAAATTAGCTTACGTAACGAACTTTTGTAATCTCATGTTTTTATTACATATATGAGGGGTTCACCCCCTCGTCAGTACCTCGCTCTTTACACTAAAGATTAAATGTTGTCCCAATTCATTAAGAATGACCCCTGAATCACAAAAGCCGTAGAACAAATAGCTGAAATCACTAAAAATACTTCACCGTAAAGAGCGAGGTATTAGGAGGAGGTGAGCCCCTCATATGCGTAATAATTTCTGTTCGTTTTAAGTTTTAATGCTGCTCCTTACTTGCAGTTGAAAAAACTTTTCATATTTATTTTTTCATTGTATTTTTAATAATGCTAGAAAATCCCGCGCTCCCTTCATGGAAATTTTCTTCCCCCATAACAATTCCCTCGATGGAAATTTCACCCAACATATCCCCCTCTTGTCAACCCCTCCTCCCAACCAAAAAATCTCCCTGAAAACGTCTGTGCACTTCCCAATAACAATTACTATATGTAAGCACTGGTCGAAGTTTGTAACTTGTAGCCCCTCCCACGGGGACTGTGGGGGAGTAAGTTGTCCCCAAAGACATAGTTATAAGGTTTTTCGACTACGCTGAATAAAATGGCTATCTCAGAATTTTGATCCCTTGACTTTGGGGAAATAATTAGCGTGGGAGGGGGTCTAAGTGCCCTCCAATTTTTTGGTCACTTAAAAAGGGCACTAGAACTTTTCATTTCCGTTAGAATGAGCCCTCTCGCAACATTCTAGGACTACTGGGTCGATACAATCACCCCTGGGGAAAAAAATACAAGATCCGTGATCTGCCTTCTGGCAAAAAATACAAAATTCCACATTTTTGTAGATAGGAGCTTGAAACTTCTACAATAGGGTTCTCTGATACAATGAATCTGATGGTTTGATTTTATGGCTTTTAGGGGGTGTTTCTCCCTATTTTCCAAAATAAGGCAAATTTTCTCAGGCTCGTAACTTTTGATGGTTAAGACTGAACTTGATGAAACTTACATATTTAAAATCAGCATTAAAATGCGATTCTTTTGATGTAGCTATTGGTATCAAAATTCCATTTTTTAGAGTTTTGGTTACTATTGAGCCGGGTCACTCCTTACTACAGTTCGTTACCACGAACTGTTTGACAAGCAAGAATCATACGGAGCTTTCTAAACATAATGTCTCATTGCTTCATTCAGCCTAACTTCCATTTTTTCTTTAAAAACTGTCAAGTTTATACCGCTACAACCTTCCGTCAATAAACTGAAATCAGTGTAATAGAGAAACAAATAAAACAGGACAAAGCCAGTGTTGCTCCTGTAACATACTTATTAGTTGTCGGTGGATCATGGTTGCAGCGGTAGCCGCAACCTAGTAAAGATCGAACCACAGCCCATAGTAACCAAAAGTTAAAAAACGCGTTTTTAAAAAACTGCGTGATGAAAAAAATTTCCATCTGACGGTGACTCAGGAACGGTAACTATTATTTCTGTTCGTCTTAGAAGTAAAAGTTTATTGCGAAAAGAAATTTATGGTGATTTTGAAAAAAGCCCGAAACCTCTAGAAAATGGAGTCAGATCAACATCAAAAGCAAATCATTGGCATAAGCATGGTCGAAAACCTTATACTGGGAAGTTACAGTCCCCCTCCTTGAACAACAAGGAAAATCACTGTTTTGCATTGGTAGCACTGATCTCCCGTATTTTTTTATATTTTTTTTCTTTCAGCAGTTCTAGCGGTCTACCAGAACATCATAAAGATATACTTGATGGCTCGTTAAAAAGTCGTTTCTCATATATACGTGCTTTTTATAAATTCCTCCATCTGCAAGTGCCATAGGGTACTAAAATGGCACAATGTCTTTCTGTGCCATTTTTCAAAGGGTGGTACTAGCGGCTATCAGAACATCGTAGACAGATTTTTTATAGCTCATATAAAAAACAATGCTCATATCTACATTCTTCCTATAAGTTCCACTATTTGCAAGTTCCAAGTGGCACTAAAAACGGCACTTTTGGTGTTGTGTCTCAAGTGGAAAAGCTGAGGCTATTGGGCTAGCAGAACGTATAAGAGTGATTTTTAATGGCTCATTTGAAAGCTATTACTCATATATACGTGCTTTTTTATCAATCTTATCATTTGTAAGTGTGATATAGCACTGAAAACAACACTTTTGGTGCCACTTCTTAAGTGGAAACGCTCTGAAGTACAGAACAGGTATTATGGTAATAGTTATGTTCCAGAACCCTTAGCTAGAGGTTTGCAAGAACACCTCCCGCATGTTTCTACTCCAGGCCCCCTTAATAAGCTACTCAATTCAATTCCTACAAACACCAATATATAAAATTGAATTATTGGAGGCATGGTTCTGTTAGTGAAGCGCTGGACTTCAATTTGATTATCATGCGTTCGATTCCAGCTTGGATTTTTTTTTCAATCATGATTTGTCCCTTCTTATGCTTACTTTTCAGATAATCTTCTATTTTAGCAAAGGTGATGTGCTGTTTTTTTAAATATATCCCAGGAAGGCTTATTTTCTACCTACTACTCATATATTCATGCTTTTTATCAATTTTATCGTCCATAAGTGCCATATAGCACTAAAACGACACTTATGGTGCCATTTCTTAAATGGAAGAGTTTGGAGGCATAAAACGGTACCATTCCAATAATTATGGTCCAAAGCGCTGGACTAGAGGTTTATAAGAACCCCTCATATATACCCCCCTTCAGACCCTCTTAGTAGGTTTCATATATCACCTACTCATCTTAAAAGTAGAATATTATAGCGAAAACAAATTGACTAAAACTTAAAAATTTCAACTAAAAATATACCAAAAACAAAGCATGAATGGTCAACACTTTAGAATTGAACCTTCGAACTTCAGTCTGTGATGAAACCTATGTGCTAGTTCTAACGGCGGTATTAGAAGGGAAGGGATGTCTTTGCCCCCTTAGCTTTTTACTCCTGCCTAGGTTTTGAAAAATACCTTTTTTCAATCATTCAATTGGAAAAGGCACTTTTTTCATTATAAAAGGGAGGGGAAAACAACCGAAAGCATATTTTTTGGGGAATGTGCTATCAAGTCAAATTTATAAAAACGATTAGGTATAAATATAAGCTTTTAAATGAACCTTTAAACGGCTCTCTTTTGTTATAGTAGCCTTCTAGTTTCTGCTAGTCTGTAGGTGATTTATAAAACCCTGTTTTCATTATAGCTTTTTCAGTCGAAGTCGGAGGAGTAAAAACAGCTTTTTGCTCATCGAAAAACAAGCGTTCCTGAAAACCATATAGTGTTTTCTGAAGCATGGATAATGAACTTTATTTTATAGACAGAAAGTTTTTCGTAGCTCTCAAGATTGTTTGCATTGTTTTCTAGAAGTGACATTAAAACTCAAAACGAACATACATTAATCCGTATAAATAAAAAAGATCATGGCAGCCTTGTTTCTACATTAAATTTTAATCGAAAACGAACAAAGATTAATTTAAAAAAAGTTTTTTTTTCAACAAACAAAGTTTAATCGCAAAATAATATAGGAGTTTTGGTGCAGTAAAAGCAAACCGATTAAGGTCACTTTTTACCCAATAAAAATATTATCAATCCCTTTTAGGATCAATCCCTTTGAAGATAAAGCAACAATCCATTTTAGAATTGTTGCTTTATTTTTATTCTTACGTTTAATTTGGTATCACTTCCGCACAATGGCTCAGTTTTGGCTCAGACTGGATTTCGTTTTCAGACTTCAGACTAGGTTCTGCATAAGAGTCATGATTAGTTTGTAGACAATTTCCAAGTAAAGCCATCTTGATAATATTAGGACTATAGAATTTGTATCATAGCTTGAAATTCACTACTGTTTAAAGAGAAATACTTAGATTTCCAGGGTTCATATTATGTCTCATTTGATCTTTATTTTAAGTAATATTAAAGTATTTTTCTTGGAATTTCAGACTGTATGTTTCTCACTTTTGGTATAATAGCTGGCGAGACCAAAATGTTACCTGCTAAGTCAATCCAAACTTTCTGTATGCTGTTTAATTACTTCGCGGTTATTAAAAAATATTTAATCTTACGCTTATGTTTTTAAGATAATTTTAATTGTATACTGAAAGTTATTGATGTCACAATTGGTGCAATACTACAAAAAGCTTTATAGATTTGTTTATTGTTATCAGGCTACATACTCAGTTTTGACTCCAAAATTAATATTCTCTGTTTTGTATACTTGACTTTTGTGTTTTCAGTAAAGCGCTAGTTTTGTATAATCCTGAAAGCATAGGAAACATAATTAATTTGATTTATTTGTTTTATATATATATATATATATATATATATATATATATATATATATATATATATATATTAGATAGACTGTGAAGTAATGATTTTTTCCGTTGTAAGTTTCAACTTCGCTCTTCATTCCCTCGGAAAAACTTTTTTTTTTTAAATTGGTATTTTAAAAGATATATTTTCACCCTTGTTTAAAGTCCTCACTCAAACAAAGTAATTTTTAAACGGGGTAGTTCCTTATAGCCTTTGCAAATAGAAGTGTAAAGCCACAATGGCAAGGCAATGGATTAAGCTGTCGTCTTGCGGAAGTCGATTTAACAACCCTTGTTTAAATGTTTGTACATCTTTGACCAATATAAATAAACGGCTTTTATTTATTTATTGATCGATGGATATGGATCTGTGGAGACAAGACCGATATAAAGCTCTAAGTGATTCTATTCAATCTCAAGTTATATCGTAGTAATTAAAACTGAAAAAGATTTTGTTCCTTATGAAAAATATAAGATATATACTAGCTCAAAACGAGGCGGTGCCTGTTTGTCATGAGACTCTGCTTTTCACTCGCAGAAAAAAAAACGTAGAAAATGGCAATGTAACGATTCAATCCCAACCTAATGTTCGTTCAAAAATCGTGTCCCCCGCTGTGGTCTGCATACCTCTTACTGCGAAAAAAAAAAATTAGAAACTGGAGAGAACTAGATCTTCAGGGGTTAGAATTGTTCCAAAGGGATTATAAAGTACTAGAGACAGGATTACTCAGATAAATTGAAAGGTGAAAAAATTTAAAGCGCTTTAGCTACAGGTAGAATAACAGTCTTCGATCAGAAAAAAAAGAGTAAAGGCAGCAGTATACTTAAACTAAGAATCAGTAGAATGCATTTGGGGTTTTCGTCAAGGAACCGAACTAAGTGTCCATTTTTAAATATGTGTCCTTACTATTTACCTGAGCTGTTTTTGGGCTTCATCCCAGAGGCTCGTGTATCCCGATTTATTGCCGTAGTTTTTCAAATGCACTTCCTTCAATCTTTCAGTAAATTCAGACATCTGTCCTTCAAATTTAATCATCCAAACAGCTCCAGTAACAATATCACTTCCCAAGAAGCAAAGAACCAGGTACCAATAAATTCTAACTAACTTTGTATCAAGCCTGGAAATATAAACGAGATCAGATGACAGAAAAAGTGACTTTGCTGTAAGGGTAATGGAATCATTTTTTGGCTCATTGGAAACTTTTCAAGGTCAAATGGCATGAACAATATCAAGTGTGAAAATGTCCACATAGACGTTAAAACATGTTTTATTTGAAATCTTCATGAAACAAGGTCAAGAAAAACTTCAGCCAAAATTTAGTAATAAAGTAAAATTAAACAAATGTTATTTATTATCATATAGTTGCTCAGTCTTGTGTGGCTCATTCAATCTCATTTTGATGTAAGCCTAGGATTCCAGCTATACATAAGGAAGCATGCTAAGAAAACAATTCTTACTTCATAATATACAGAATAATCCTAGTTGACACATTTTGCAGGGATAGAACCTTTATCTTCACTTCTTTCCTTGTATTTCCAGTTTATAAACCACATTTCTAAATATTTGCGTCTAATCTCTAAGTCTTGAAAATCAGACGCCCAAACGCCATCTAATTTAACCTAACCTAACTTGACCTAATTTATCACTATTTGTCTATTGATATATTTTTGTGAGAAATAATCAGACAGCACTGATGCTGTTTAATTATCTATATAGAGTATTTGAAAACGGAAAAAGCAGTCCAATCCATGTTTATTTTCCAGAACTTTGTTTCTAAAAAATGTAAAACAGGGAAAAAAGTGAAGATAAAGGTTCATCCCCCTGCAAAATGTGTCAAATAGGATTATTCTGCATATTATGAACTAATAATTGTTTTCTTAACATGTTTCCTTATGCACATCTTGAATCCCAGGCTTTTAACCTCCATTTCCGGTAACGGAAAATTTAAAAGTATCTGTAATTGTAGATATGAATATTTTGGGGGTGGGGATTCAAACCCCCTACTCCCCTAACCTGTATACGGCCTTGGGGATTAACCATTGTCGATAAACTACCTCCACCCTCCCAGGAGCCATACAGGTAAATTCATAAGAATAAACAAAAATTGCACGTGTGGGGATGGGCTTGAAGTTTTATATAGTACATTTTATTTCTAAATTTGCAAATTTTCATGAAAGGTCCTTCCCATCATTGTAGAGAGACCTTTATTCCCGGACTCTCATTCATTCTGAGGAATATTTCGGATAGATGCCTCTAGGTCCCAAAATTAGCAACAATCTGACCACACTGCCTTACATAGGATATACGGGTTGATACTATAATACCTTCTAATGAATTTTTCCCCTGTGGTATCAGAATTAATAAGCAACTATCTCGAGTTTAGATAACTGTAGCTTCCCAGATTATCGAACTGCTACTCCGATTTTCCCAAAGAGCACTGGACTGGCACAGAGTGCCTGATTTATAGAGAACCCTAGTTTGCCTAGATCTAAAAGTGTAATAACTAATAAAGAACTATAATAACAAAAAAATCGATTATTAGACTCTGGACCAAATTGGCGCAATTGGAAAAAGAGCCAATTTTTTGTGCCCTACAAACTTGCTCCTTTTCCGAAAACGAATTATTGTGCCCTAGTGAGTTTCTAGTGGGATTTTATCCATGTACAACTGAGCTGAACTCTTCACTGTTACAAATAGCAGGTAAAAAGCACAAATTGTCAGTTGTAAACAGTACTTTAAAAGTTTGACAACTCTTCTATTCAGGGTCTGATCAAACTGAGGTCATGATTGATGGAAATTGAAATCATTGGAATGTAAATCTTATTTTTTAGTACCTTTTTTACGTAGGTTAATTGAATTGAAAAAACAAAGTTTCCAGAATGAAGAAAAGTAGGATAAAAATGCATCTCATACAAGAAGTAAAACACGAACTTAAAAAAAAAATCGAAATCTAATCGAAACGAAGAAGTGGAACCAAAGCGATAAAAAACAATTACATATAAAGTCAAACTTTAAAAAGAACAGAAATTAGTGAAAATAAGCAAGGGCGCTCAGCCCTATAAAGGCGAAAGTGACATTTTTACTGGAAAACAAAATGAAGTGTATTCAAAAATGTAAAAGTTTGTTTCTGTTTTTCCCATTGCATTTGAAAAATAGAAAAACTAAAATACTTGTGAGACTTTCAGGATTTTTCTTCGATATTAACAGGGGTAGATACAAAATTAAAGCTTCAGGGGCACCGACGAAACTTCGAATTTCACACTGGGATTTTTGTCCCTTCATTCCTATACACAGTGAATTTCAATCTTCCGGTGTGGAAGATGTGCCCATGAAACCACTCCCTGGATCTGCTCCTGGATACTTGTGACAGTCAGTTTCATTCTTTAGCCTTCAAAATAGTTTAGGGTGAGGGGTGAATACAATTTTCTACGTGTAAGGAGCCGTCTATTTCAGCTGAAAGTTATCCTGCATATTGTTTTAGATTTTATGCTCTAAAAAAAAAAAAAAAACACAGAAAAAATATTCGAATAAGAACAATAATATTCAAACATATTCAAAATAAACACGCAAACTGTCACTTCCTCTAAAATGAAATTCCAACTGCTCCCCATAGTTATTTTCTAAAATATTCAACATTTTCGTTATAATTCTAGAGACCTAAATGAAGTAATTTGGTGGTTTCAGTTTCTGTCACACTGGAGTAGTCTTCTGAGGAATACAATTATCCCATTGTAGCCTTTCATTGTCGTCGGTATCTAAGCAACTATATTCAGCTCTCCCCGAGAGATATTGAGCCATCACTTCATGGTGCACTTAAATTTTCCTCGCAAATGATTGGTTACCTTGTAATTATATTGTATAATTTAATATTCTTGCCAATTTGGCCTTTGGCGGCTATAAATAGGAATGCTGTCAATTACGCACTCCTTAGAAGAAATGTCTGGAATTAAAGTCGATGTAGTTATTCGTCGATAAAACTTCTGATAAGTATTTTGAAGAGTGGAAACCAACTGTCTTTGGCATATCGTTGCTGCTATTAAAATTTGTTCTCACTTCCGTCGGATGCATGATAATCAGCAGGGTCGTTACTTGTTGAACCATAGTGCTATTTAAGCACTGCTTTATCATGTGTAGCATGTGCTCAATTGAATGTAGCACGTTTTCTCTTGTATGACCAATTTGAAAATACAAATATATGAAATGTAATTACATAATGTGTCTCAGATCAAAATATATGTCAAAACGTTTTTTTATGCATGACAATAATCTAAATACGTTTGAATATGGGATATGCGGGTGCATGTACAGCTTTTCAATTCAGCGCTCTGATTTCATCAGGTTCGCTACGACACACGCGAACAAATTTTTGACTGTAGCACCAAAAATCATTGTGTAGCATGCAAATTGGGGTAGTTTTAGCACTTTAGGAACTGACCATGGTAGCAACCTGGATTGTTAGACAGTTCGTATGTACTATCAGACGCAGGGCTGTAGTGCTACCTAAGTAAAAAGCCATATCCCTTCAATGTGTTTTCTTTCTTGGCCAATTCGCTTGGAAGCAGTGGCCCTAGAGAATTGGAAGGGGGCTTGGATTGGAAATAAGAAGTTTTAAGTGGCATTTTTAGATGTGATTTGTGATTTGAGAGAAACAAGCCTTCTTGTAGTGCTTTTTTCTACTGCCCAAGTATCTTGTAAATTTACAAAACAATCATTTATATATGGCTTGTACTGGTCGCTTACGGTATTTAACAAACTCTGTAACAAAGAAGCCAACCATCAATAAGCGAAGTGTGTTTCCTGAGTATAGGAGGCATAGCCAAAATATGATGAGATGTGTAGCCAGATCTAACTAATTGGAGATAGGGAGGAGTTCCATTCTGGGGAAGGATTGCAAATTTGAAAAAGGTAAATTTGTATCCATTGTGTAATAAAAAACTCCTTACTCCCAAGGGGTACCCATTTTCCACCTCCAGCTGTGCATCCCAGAACGCCATGGGTCACGCACTGTTCTGTTACGCTTGGCACAGTTTCTACCACGCCCGGCACAGTTTTTGCCACGTTTGGCACGCGCCACCTGGTGTACGTGATTTCGGAAAGTGGGCACCCCCTCGATAGTTAAATATAACTTACAGATTTTTGGCAGAGGATAGTTACTATTTCTGAACCTCCCTTTACTGTACCAGCAATAATAGCACCGTTTACCTCAATATTACTTAGATTGAAATCAGCTGATTTTTTTTTCTGTCTATGCGTCTTATTTTTGCACTTTTGTTTAACTTCCTCAGTTAGCTCAAAGGTCAAAATCGAATCTCCTATTATCCTTTTAATTAACATGTAATCTAATTCTCGTATTTTGAGTGAGCTTTAATTTCGCATCCGCATTATTAATCGGAATTAACATCAATCATTTAATTTTTTAACTATAGCTAAAAAATCTTTTTATATAGGTTTATCGACGCTTCTGTGTTAGTAGGTGATCAGCTCGATTACATTTAGTAATATAGGTATTGGTTCTTCTGGAAGAGAGGAAGGATGGTTTAAACATATCTCAAACTAAAAAGCTACTTTAGTCTGGAGTGCTTAAGGGTTTTGACTTGCTCTTGAATAGCTATAAAAATATGTTATAAAGTATGTACAAAATTTTGTGGGCACGAAGAAAGATAATTGACTGCAGGATTTTCCCAAGACTAAAAAGAATAAATACAAATGTTGAAAGTAAAATCTTTTACAAAGCTTTTATCAACAAATGTGCTAAAAAAATTCCTACTACTATTTGGAAATACTCGAATTTGTAAATCTTTCATAAATCTAGTAAAGTTTACCAGCTAACTCTCATAAAATCCGTTGCGAACAGGAAGAATTTCAACTTCTTAAATTTTTAACTAAGAAGTTACATAATTCATGTCAACTGATTTAATCTGAAAAGAAGATACAATGTTCTCTTAAATTACTCAAACTGCTTAGCCTACTCACTTTGACTTTCAGCCGGAACCAGACGATGGGTAGTCTTGCTCGGCACCAAAGACCGTTGCAATGACTTCCGACCACCGCTTCGAACTCTCGGTTGCCACTCGGTGGTTTTCAGTCAGTCTTTGTCCATTCTCATACTATTTCTCCAGAGTCCCCTGCCCCATGCTGCCATATCTTCCTTCAATTTTTGCCTGAGGCTCTTCTATTGTCCTTCCGGTTTTCATTTCCAGGGGGAGGCTGGTTCCCAAACGAGGAAATTCTTATATATCGCGCCTGAAGGACGGCGTAGAGTGCAGCTAAGTAGCTTCAGACACGTTTTTTGATAATAATTGGAAGTTCTTCTGATTAACTGTATCGACTCCTTACTTAACTATTTGAAATCCTATTAATCCTATTGTATCCTATTAATCGAATAAAGACAATTTTGGTTGAATATGTCCGAAGTTCTCACCTTTTCGTCTTCATTGGCCGTGTCTAACAAGTATATAGTAGTGCAGCTTGGACATTGGGTTTTAGTTGTATTCTCTTCTCTGGTCTGTAGTGTTTTTTGTTTTTTTTTCTCTCTCTGAGAAGAGAAGACTCCTCATACCTCTGCTATGGGAGCGAAGATATCTATTTTTGCTTTCCCATCTGGTGTTAAAATTGAGCCAAGATACTTGGATTCCTCGATGTTTTCTACTGCCTCCATACCAAGGTTAATCTGAGAAGATACAGATTGGTTGATAGCCATTATATCAGTCTTGAAGCACTGATACTGAGTCCAACGTGCTTAGAGACCTCTTGAACTGCTTACACAAGAGATTCAAAGTGTTTAGCACTGGAACTTTCCATAAAGTCAATAATCTAAAATTCTGGTTTGAGTGGTCACAAACGTTGCGGCATGGACTTAATGAGAAACTTTATTGACTTTGTGAACACCCTGTTCGGCGGCTATTAGCCTCGAATTTATAATTAACACGTTTATAAATAGTGTTTATTTTCACGAAAAACATCGGTTCTTCTGGTTGGTTGGCTAATTTTTAAAACTTGAAAATATGAAAGAAAAACTGGAAATCTGATAATATCCCTTATTACTAGCAATTTAAAGCAATCTCTCAGATTTCTGAGATTTCTGCGGGCATAAAATTTATAAACTTCAATCTTCAAGTTGGAATCAGAGGCAACGCTATAGTAAAGATCGACAAGGTTTCAATGTGTTTTTTCAGAGACACTCCACATGGAAGGGGTCTAAGGGGTGGTCGTGTAAATTTCGGAGGAGTTCATTCGATTAAAAATCAAAGCAGTCCAAAGGTCAAATAACTATAACTCTAGGGTCAACAAAACCCCCATAGCCCACGGGAGAAGGCCTGTAAGATATGCAAGTTGCCAATTGTTAACACATAATGTTTTCATGGAAGGGATCGGCGTATAAACTATGGGGGAGGCTCATTCGATTGGGAATGGAAAGCTCTAGTTCCCCTTTAAAAGTCAACAGTAATCAGAGGACTACCCCCCCCCTACACCTTTTAACTCCAAATGCATCCTTTCAAAGTTTTGAGATGGCTATTTTGTTCAAATAGTTTAAAGGCCAAATAACTATGCTTCCAGGATTGAACCTCTCACCCTTAGCCCTGGGTCAAGTGCTGTAGGATACGCAAGTTGCCCATTTTTAACATACAAGGTTTTTGTGGAAGTTTTTGTGGAAGGGTGCCCTCTCTGCTCAAAAACTGATCGAAATTTTAAAATTGTCATTTTGTTCAAACTAGTCAAAAGTTAGCGCAGCTGTACTTCAATAGATGCCAAAATCCTTCCAAGGACAATTATGCAGTTCGCCTATTGTTTACATGAAGGATTCATTATCTTGAAAAGGAGAATTATTCAATTCTGGGAGTATATGAAAAAGGCTAAGGGTCTTAAAACTTTTAAATTTTTTTCTAGTAACTTTTCACCATTAATCTTTTTAAATCTTTTTTTTCTCTATGGATTTTTTTTTATTTTCGTTTATTTTATTTTTTTTTTTTTTAATTCATCGTCTCTGATTGCTCATGATGTCATTCTCTGTGCACGTTTGTTTGATTGTTTTGTTATTGTGATTTTTATTTTGTCTTTCTGCTTTGTATGGTGGGCCGTGGACTTGGGTATTCGATCTTCAACTAATATTGTTTATCTTATAAATATTGATGGGGTCACCACAATCACGAGCTCTGTCTCTCCGTGGTGACCCAGTGTATTTTATTTGTTATGCGTATTATATTAAAAAATTTAAATTAAAATAAAGCTTTTGCAAATTTTCAGATGTATTTTTTACAAAATCCAAATCCACTATGTGCATGCAGTTTATCAAATCGGAGGATCTGCAATATTTTAAGAGTGGCTGACGGTATTAAGTTGAAACTTTCAGGACATGTTGAGGGGGATTTTGAAAAGTAACTGGAAGGCATCCAGCCCCCTCCCATGCCCTTCTTAGTTGCTCTGCCTCCAAAACGATTCAGTCAAAATTTTGGAATAGACATCTTGTTCAAAATAGTCTGAAGGTCAAATAACTATGCCTATTGGCAGGAGCTAAATTTGCTATGGGACATGGGGGCAACTGCCCCTCCCAAACCTCAGTTTGCCCACCTCCCCAAGCTGAAATTTTGTTTCTTCAAAAATCTTGTCGAAACTAAGATAATTCTGCATAATTCAAGCATCAACAGAAACGGATCAGTTTTCTTTAGTATATATTTACCTTTATAGTACTATAAAGTACCTTATAGTATTTTTATAGTACTATATTGTATCCTTATGGTGCCAAACGGCTATTTTTTCAGTTTTTATTGTTATTTTCACTTGATCTGGGAAAATTGCCTCGAACTCCCCCCCCCCCGGGATTTTGAAGAAATTACGCCACTGCTTATTGGGATGACATAGCCCCCCACAGCTTTGGAGAGAGATGCCTGACACCATAAAACATATTGTATGCGTGCTGGCGGTCAGAAGGACATATCATCAATGTCTAAGGAATGTATGAGAGTATTAGTTTGAAAATTTCAGGGGATATTGACGAGCTATAGGAGGGCAATCAGCCCTCCTTGCCGTTTTCCCCTTCCTTCTTCACTGATCAAAATTCCAAAAAAAAATTATTTTGTTCAAAACAGTCAAAAGGTCTTGTAACTATGGCTCTGGGAGTGTAATAGCCCCCCACAGCCTCAAAGCAGTGATATAAGTTATGTAATTATGTAATTTGCTCTTCTTTACATGAAGGATATATGATTAGGAAAAGGGGGGGGATATTTGATTCGAATTGTGTCCGAAAATGCTATGGGTATTAAGGAGAAACTCTGGAGAATGTTGAGGGACATGTTAAACTGAATCAAAAGATACTATATGCATACGGTTTATCAAAAAAGTATATTTGCAATATCTTAAGGACGGCTAAGAGTAATAACTGGTTGCACTCCAGGCTTTTCTTCAACATTCCTTCAATATGTCCTGAAAGTTTAAACTTTACAACCTCAGGTTTATACCCTCTGCTGTTCTCGACACATTGCAGATAGATCTTCTTCTAAAACTGGATGTAAATAGTAGCTTTTAATTTACTTGAATATACTCCAGATCATTTTCCGAACGATGTGACGGCTGATACCATCAGCCCTTCTATATATTGCTGGCATTTCCTTTTCACAACCAATAAAGGACAAAAAGGTTGTTTGATTGTGTTTGGCCTTTTCTTTGACATTTCTTTAAAATTTGACCTTAATATTCAATGCTTTTTTATTCTTAAGACAAAACCCCTTTTTCTAAAACAAAACCTTATTTGTTAACAATAGACAACTTGCATAACTTACAACCATTGCACGAGGTGCTGAGGGTTGTGAACCGTGGAGGCATATTTATCTAACCATTGAACTGCTTTAAAAAAAATGGCTATCTCAAAATATAGATCGGATGTATTTGGGGAAAAAGAGGGTGGGGATGGAAGCCCTCTGATTACTTCTGACTCATAAAAAGTACAATTGGAACTTTTTATTGAAATTCAAATAAGCTCCCCCCCCCCAAAGTTCATACAAAAATATTTTCCATATAAAACTTAGGTGTTAAAAATGAGCAACTAGCTTAACTTATAGCTTCTGCCCCAGGAACTGCTGGTGGGGGTGTTAACTCCAGAGGCATGGTTATTTGACCTTTAAACTATTTGAACAAAATATTTTTTTTTTTAATTTTGATAGGACGCATTTGGGAAAAATGGTAGTTAAGAGGGAGAGGCTTATTGTCGTTTGATCACCTTTGATTATTCAAATCTGAAATTGAAATCGCGGTTTCCAATCGAATGAGCCTCCTCCAAAGTTTGTACTATCATACCTTCTATAACAAGAGCCAAGAACTCATATGGCACTTGTTTGGAAGAGGCAAGAGCTTCTTCCCACCAATTTTCATTACGATATCAATCAGATTGTAAAAGGACATATTTAAAGAATGAATGTGGGTGTTTGCCACTCACAGAGAATTATTAATGGGGAAGATCAATTGATCAAAAAGTAATATGTGAATTCTAACTACTGCCGCTGCTACTTTTACTGCTTCTACTACTGCTATTAAACTATTACTCCAATTGCAACTAATTGTAAGGGTAAAAGTATTAAGATTAAAAGGGGGTCAAAAAGGCACATCAGCAATATTTTTTGGACGACTTATCATGTGAAGATAAAACTTCCGGGGTATCCTGTGGGGGATATTCAACGTATTTGTTATTGGGAAATATAGATATATTTTTTTTGGGCAGGGGGGATATTCCGACGGGAGGATTTTCCATGGGGATAAGTTTTCATGTTTTCTGGAGATGAGATTTTCAGGAGAAAATCTACACTGGGGAAATTTGCCAGAATTCCTTTACAAAATCTTTTTTATTTGTCTTACTTTCTTGTTGCCGAGCTAGTTTTACGTGTGGAGACGTTAAAGGGGATTGTCCGGAGGAAATTTTCAGCGGGATGGAATTGTCTAGATTATTTTTCGTGGATGCGGATCCGGATTTCCCGGCATTTTGTAAAACCGATCAGGAATAGAATTAAAAAAACAACTGTCTTCAACTAAATGTGAGGAGCAACATTTAAACTTAATACCAACTGAAATAATTACGTATATGAGGCAGGTTGCCCCCTCCTCAATACCTCGCTCTTTACGGTAAAGTTTGAATATTGTACAAGTTCTTTAAAAACGACTCTGGAAACACAAGGGTCGTTTAATTAGAACAATAGGTACCTTTTTTAAGTACTAATAAACTTTAGCGTGAAGAGCAAGGTATTGATATTATTATTACGAAATTCTACCGTACTATAGAACACTCATCCTCCTTGTTATGTATATTAGCCGTAATAGTCGCTCTATTAGAATCAAATTAGAAGGAGAGAAACAAGCTGAACCACTTGAAAAAAACTCTTCCTCTCCCATGTTTATGAAGTCATTATGTTTCGAAGTCGTTCCCTTCAGCCGTAGACGTCAAATCCAGAATTTTGTCTCCCCTTAATTATGTCAAGTAGCTTTTTTTTAGTAAGGGATACAAAGCAATATTTATACCAGAAACTGCCGCAGAAGGCAAGTTAAAAGGCTCATTAAGCCACTTACCAAAGAAAGGAAAAATAAATTGAATCGTTTTGTATACTTGTGAAATTGTGCCAGAAGTATTATTTTCAACTTAGGTCAATTGATGTCTATATAGGTTCTAGTTGAAGCAATGGAAGCTTATATTTTTTTTTGTCTAAGGTCAGCTTTTTTATTTGGCGCTGAAATCAATTGATGGTCGGCTTATATTTTTCGGTTCTTAAATATTGTCTTAGAATTCTTTATGGTTAAGAAACAATTATATTATCTAAAAATATTAAATATTTGATGTCAATTTCTTGGGTGTTATAGATTAAGTAAAATTTATTCCCCCCAACTGTCTCGTTTGATGGATAAATAGTGTCGCTTTACTAGTATTTATAAAATTGATTTTTTTTAATATGAGTGTTGATACCGTGGTGTCTTCAGAAATGGTGTTTTGTTAGTTTTCCTTTCGTTTATTTCCTATACATCTCTGTATACATTCATGTACGTATAGATGGCATGTAGAAACAGACTTTGGCAAGGGAACTTTTGTTCTAATATTTGCAATTATTCAAGTTGAAGTTGAGAGAGCTGAAGTCTTGACTGTATAAATTTGGTTCATATGCGATGTCGTAAAGTACTTTATATCAGTCTCCTACACGCGAACCATCATAAAGGAAGTTATTTCTGTTTGTTGATCCTGGTTCTATTGGGTACATTACATCTGCAGCTTTACCAATTATTTTCAACCAGAATCTCATTCTTAACAAATTTTAATTTTAATTTCAGCAGTCCTAGCTGCAAAAATATGCCTTAAGTTCCAGATTGGAAAATATTTGTATAATGGCTGCTTTCTCAAAGCATACGACTTCTTCAGATCTAGGACTCAACTTGCGATTCTAATTCTTATTTTGGTGCAAATCAGTCATAATCAGCCTAGCTTTTTATGGCGCTTGGTATTAACCAAGTGATTCGGAAAAAATTGACAAAATGAAGTATTTTTAACTTACGAACGGTTTATCAGATCGTAATGAAATTTGATGTTTGGAAGGATATCGTGTCTCAGAGCTGTTATTTTAAGTCCCGACCGGATCTGGTGACACTGGGGGGGGAGTTGGGAGGGGAAAACCTAAAATCTTGGAAAACACTTGGAGTGGAGGGATCGGGATGAAACTTGGTGGGAAAAATAAGCACAAGTCCTAGATACATGATTGACATAACCGGAACGGATCCGCTCTCTTTGGGTTAGCTGGGGGGGGGGGCGTTAATTCTGAAAAGTTAGAAAAAATGAGGTATTTTTAACTTACGAACGGGTGATCGTATCTCAATGAAATTTGATATTTAGAAGGATATTGTGTCTCAAAGCTCTTATTCTAAATCCCGACCGGATCTGGTGACATTGGGGAGAGTTTGGGGGGACCTAAAATCATGGAAAACGCTTAGGTTGGAAGGATCGGGATGGAACTTGATGGGAAAAATAAGCAGAAGTCTTAGATACGTGATTTACATAATTGGAACGGATCCGCTCTATTGGGGGGAGGGGTTTAATTCCGAAAAATTAGAAAAAATGACGTATTTTTAACATACGAAGGAGTGATCGGATCTTCATGAAACTTGATAATTAGAAGGACCTCGTAACTCAAATCTCTTATTTTAAATCTCATCGGATCCAGCGTCATTGGGGGGGGGGAATCTTAGAAAATACTTAAAGCGGAGAGATCAGGATGAAACTGGATGGGAAGAACTAAAACCTGTCGAAGATATGTGACTGACATAACCGGACCGGATCTGCTGTCTTTGGTGGAGTTGGGGGGGGGGGGTAATTTGGAAAAATAAGGTATTTGTAACTTACGAAACGGTGACCAGATCTTAATGAAATTTGATATTTAGAAGGGTCTTGTGCTTTTAAGCTCTAATTTTAAATTCCGACCAGATTCTGTGATATTGGGGGGAGTTGGAGGGAGAAACCAGAATTCTTGGAAAACGTGAAAATTGGGGTATTTTTATCTTACGAATAGGTGATCGGATCTTAATGAAATTTAGTATTTAGAAGGAATTCATGTCTCAGAGCTCTTATTTCAAATCCCGACCAGATCTTTTGACATTGGAGGGAGTTGGAGGGGGAAATCTTGGAAAACACTTGGAGCGGAGGAATCGGGATGAAGCTTGGTGGATAGAATAAGCAAATGTCTTTGATATGTGATTGACATAACCATACTAGATTTGCTCTCTTTGGGGGAGTTGGGGGGAGGGGTTCAGTGATTTGGCGAGTTCGGTGCTTTTGGACGTACTAGGACGATGAAAATTGGTAGGCGTGTCAAGGAGCTGCACAAATTGACTTTATAAAGTCGTTTTCCCAGATTCGACCATGTGGGGGGCTAAAGAGAGAGGAAAATTAGAAAAAATGAGGTATTTATAACCTACGAGTGGGTGATGGGATCTTAATGAATTTTGATATTTCGAAGGACATCGTGACTCCGAGCTCTTATTTTAAATCCTAACCGGCATTAAGCCTCTGATTTTCTTTTTAAATCAATCTATTGATTCTTTGAATTTTGTTAGAGCTCATTCCATATGAGCTCTTGGCTCTTAGCTCTGCTTGCCTCGTCACAAGTGCCATATAAGCTCTTAGCTCTTGTTTTGCTTGTTTTGTTCGTTGTCTGATGACACCCTGCCTGTAAAAGTTGCAGTCCTTTGCTGCAACTTAGTAAAGAGTGAACCCAGACCCATAGTAACAAAAAGTTAAAAAAAAGGTTTTTTTGTTTTAAAATGATCTTAAATCGTAATTAACGAATATATATAAAATCTTGCAATCGTATTTTTAACCCATTCGAACTGCGAAAAATATACAAAAGTGGGCATCAAAATTTGGTAAAACTTAGTGTAGAAACTAAAAATATTTTACTTTCCTGGTGGAAAAAACCTTTGTATACCTCTTCCCTCTAGAAAAAATTTCATAGAGCGATGGGTGAAAGGTCATTGAGGAAAAGTTTCACAAGAACTGCCCATGCCTTTTGTTCAAATTAGAATGGCTTCAACATTCGTAAGGGTGACTTATAAGGCTGCCGTTTCTTCACTAAGAAACGGCAAAGATAGAAATTAATCTTGCTTCTAAAATAGGTAATTCATTACTACCTGGATCATCGCCAAATCTACCTGACAATTTAATCTTCCCACAAACGTACAGTAAAAAATTCTAATAATAGGCCCTGAATTGACAAAGTCCCCTCTCCTTGTTTTATAATTAAGGCTTGTCTTGTGAAGTAGCAATTTCTCAACTAAATGATTCCAAGGCTATTTTCTGTTCTGTAAAAGTAGGAGCCAATCATCAACTGTCCTTATTGTTTGTATCTATTCTTCACAAGCCTTACTTTGGCAAAGGGCCAATTCCTTGATTCTCTGGAATAAGAAGAATTCAAAGGATCTTTTGATCAAGAGAAAAAAGGGTCTTCCATGTGGTATAAAGTAACAGAACTGAAACAGGCATCAACTGAAATTTGCAATTAGTTTCCGTATTAATAAATTATTTCTTCGTTTCCCTGTTTTCATAAAACTCGTTTTTTTCATCTTTTGTCCGAATTTTTGCTCTATTTTCAGTTTAGGTTAACATGTTAGATTAAGATGGTTAAGATTCGTTAAGATGTTGGTTCGTTGAGAATTTCATTTTAAAATCTATACTGAAAGTATCAAGCGTAACACAAATCAAAAAGTTCGTGGTAACGAACTGTAGTAAAGAGCGACCTGGCTCAATAGTAACCAAAACTCTAAAAAATGGAATTTTTATAACAATAGTTAAAACAAAAGAATTGCATTTTCATGCTGATTTTAAATATATAAGTTTCAATAAGTTTAGACTTACCCATCAAAAGTTACGCGAAAATTTGCCTTATTTTAGAAAATAGGAGAAAACACCCCCTAATACCTAATACCCCCTAACCTCATAGAATCTTAACGAAAATCACACCATCAGATTCAGCGTATCAGAGAACCCTATTGTAGAAGTTTCAAGCTCCTATCTACAAAAATGTGGAATTTTGTATTTTTTGGCAGAAGGCAGATCACGGATGCGTGTTTATTTGTTTTTTTTTTTGTTTTTTTTTTTTAACGGAAATGAAGAGTTCTAGTGCCCTTTTTCAGTGACCGAAAAAAAATTGGAGGGTATATAGGCCCCCCTCCCACGCTAATTATTTTCCTAAAGTCACCGGATCAAAATTCTGAGATAGCCATTCTATTCAGCGTAGTCGAAAAACCTTATAACTATGTCTTTTGGGACGACTTACTCCCCCACAGTCCCTGTGGGAGGGGCTACAAGTTACAAACTTTGACCACTGCTTACATATAGTAATTGTTATTTGTAAGTGTACAGACGTTTTCAGGGGGATTTTTGATTTGGGGGGGGGGGGAAGAGGGGGATATGTTAGGGAAACTTTCCTTGGAGGAATTTATCATGGGGGAAGAAAATTTCCATGAAGGGAGAGCAGGATTTTCTAGCATTATTTAAAAAAAAAAACAATGAAAAAATAAATATAGTTTTTTTCTACTGAAAGTGAGGAGCAGCATTAAAATTTAAAACGAGCAGAAATTATTGCGCATATGAGGGGTTTACCTCCTCGTAATACCCCTTTCTTCACACTAAAGTATTTTTAGTAATTTCAACTATTTTTTTCTACGGCCTTTGTTATTCAAGAGTCATTCTTAAGGAATTGGGACAGAATTTAAGCTTTAGTGTAAAGAGCGAGGTATCGACGAGGGGTGAACTCTCTCATATACACAATAAAACATACGAATATAGAAGTTTGTTACGTAAGTTAATTCGTAAATTATGTATATTTTTTACTAATGAAAGTGTTCGTAAAAAAATTAAAAGTTCTAGTTGCCTTTTTAAGTAATCAAAAAATCGGAGGGCAACTAGGCTTCCTCCCTCTCTCCTTTTTTCTCAAAATCTTCTGATTAAAACTATGAGAAAGCCATTTAGCCAAAAAAAAATTAATATGCAAAGTTCGTTTTAATTATTTATGTGTGGAGAGCCAAGATCAAAACATGCATTAATTAAAAAACGTCCAGAAATTAAATAAGAAAAACAAGTTTTTTTAAATGAAAGTAAGAAGTGACATTAAAACTTAAAACGAACAGAAATTAATCCGTATATGAAAGGGGCTTTTCCTCCTCAACGGCCCGCTCTTTACGCTAAAGTTTTTTACCGTTTTAAGAAGTAGAGTTAAGAGAAAGAGTTAAACTCTTTAGTAAACGAAACTAGTAAAAGAAAATTTACCTTATTGTGGAAAATAGGGGAAAACACCCCCTAAAATTCATAGAATAACCATCGCACCATCGCATTCAACGTATCAGAGAACCCTATAGCGAAAATTTCAAGCTCCTATCTACAAAAATGTGGAATTTCATATTTTTTGCCAGAAGACAGATCACGGGTGCGTGTTTATTTGTTTTTTTTTCCCAGGGGTCATCGTATCGACCAAGTGGTCCTAGAATGCATAAGAGGACTCATTCTAATGGAAATGAAAAGTTCTAGTGCCCTTTTTAAGTGACCATGAAAATTGGAGGGCACCTAGACCCCCTCCCACGCTCATTTTTTTCCCAAATTCAATGGATCAAAATTGTGAGATAGTCATTTTGTTCCGCATAGTCGAAAACCATAATAACTATGTCTTTAGGGATGACTTACTCCACCACAGTCCCTGGGGGAGGTGCTGCAAGTTACAAACTTTGACCAGTGTTTACATACAGTAATGGTTATTGGGAAGTGTACAGACGTTTTCAGGGGGATTCCTTTGGTTTGGGGGTTGGGTTGAGGAAAGGGGGTTATGTGGGAGGATCTTTACTTGGAGGAATATGTCATGGGGGAAGAGAAACTCAATGAAAAGGGCGCAGGATTTTCTAGCATTACTATAAAAAAAAACAATGAAAAAATAAACATGAAAAGTTTTTTCAGTTGAAAGTAAAGAGTAGCATTGAAACTTAAAACGAACAGAGATAATTAAGCATATGAGGGGTTCTAAAAATACTTTAGCATAAAGAGCAATGTATTTAGGAGGAAATAAATACATCGCTCTTTTTGCTAAAGTATTTTTAGTAATTTCAACTACTTACTCTACGGCCTTTCTGATTCAGGGGTCATTCTTAAAGAATTGGGACAAGACTTAAGATTTAGTATAAAGAGCGAGGTATTAACGAGGGGACACACCCCCTCATATACATAATAAAAATATAAAAATATAAAAGTTTGTTACGTAAGTTAATTCTTAAGTTACGTATATTTTTTACTAATAGACACGTTCGTTAAAAATTAAAAGTTCTAGTTACCTTTTTAAGTAACCGAAAAATTGGAGGGCAACTACGCCTCCTTCCCCACCCCTTATTTCTCAAAATCGTCTGATCAAAATTAAGAGAGCCATTTAGCAAAAAAAAAATTAGTACGCAAATTTTATTTTAATAATTTATGTGCGGAGAGCCAAAATCAAACATGCATTAATTCGAAAACGTTCAGAAATTAAATAAAAAAAAACTAGTTTTTTTAAGTGAAAGTAAGGAGCGACATTAAAACTTAAAACGAACAGAAAAACTCCGTATATGAAATGGGTTTTCCCTCCGCAATCCCTCGCTCTTTACGCTAAAGTTTGACTCTTTGCCACAATTCTAATTTTTAAAACAATTAAAATTTTTAGCGTAAAGAGCGAGGGATTGCGGAGGGGAAAACCCATTTCATATACGGAGTAATTTCTGTTCGTTTTAAGTTTTAATGTCGCTCCTTACTTTCAGTTAAAAAAACTAGTTTTTTTTATTTAATTTTTAAAGAACCAACATGTCTCAAAAACAAAGTATTTGATTGAAAAGGTTAGTTACAGTGTAAAAAGATTTGTCGCTTAAGATTAAGCGCTTTAAATTTAACATTTTTTTATCCCTGCTCCACTAAAAAAAAAGAGCAACAGAGGCAAGCACAATGCTGGCCGAGAAGAATATCCCCGTGAATTGATTTTAGCATCACAATCAGAGTCAGTGATGTACCGTTGACTAAGTAAAAAGCGAGGTGTGTTTCATGTTTTTCCTGGCCATTTTTTATGTAAAAGGTGACTATAAAAACTTATAAAGGGGCTCATTTGATTGAAAACTGAAGTTTCATGTACCCTTTTCAAGTGCCAAGTGTAGATGGAGGGTGATCAGCCCCCCTGCCGCGCCAAAACATGGGGGGCCAGTGACCCAATGGTAAAGAAGATTGTTTGAGATTGCAAGTCTTTCCATAGTGATCAAAAAGGCATTTAAAGATGCTTCTAGGAGGGACTTGATCAGAGCAACCCCAAGAACAAGAACCCCATTCTACCAGACATATTTTGGTATAAAACATGGGCGAGTCACAATTTGTGAAAACCAAACTCTTAAAACGGCTATAAATATGTATGGTCAGAGTTAAGAATATAGCCCATGCCCTCTCCCCTTTCTCATCTCAACCCTCCACGTTTTAGCAGAGAGGTTGTACGTTGCTCCTCATTTAAGTATATATCATGCAAGGGTTTTCTAAATCGGTTCGAAAACAAGCTAATTCTATTTTCCACACTGACTCGGCATAAAAACGAGCCTATCCTGGATTGGTGCAAAAATGAGCTAAAAATTTGCCAAATTCTAATTCAGTCCAAAACATCCTGGATGGGAAAACAAGTGAAATCTCAAGCAGTTGAGCTTTTGTGACGTGGTGCAAAAACGAGCGAAATCCTGACTCAGTGGAAAACAATCGAAGTTCTGAATGGGCACAAAAACAACCTGTTTCCTGGTTTGGTGCAAAATCCTGAGAAGTCCAAGCTGTACAATTCAGGTGACTCTCTGAAAAAATATAGCTAAGTCCTGAATTGGTGCAAGACAAGGCAAGTCCAAGCTACGGACTGACTGGTAAAAAAATAAAAAATAAATATTAGATCCTGGGTGCGCCCGGAAATGAGTTAATTTCAGGCTGCAGAGTTACGTTGACGATGTGTGAAAAGAATGGAGGTCTTAACGCAAAAACGAGCTAACCCCAAGCTCCAGACAGACACGATGAAAGTTAGAAAGTTTGACATTTGCCCCATGTTTGAACTGGAATCAGGCAGACATTTTTGATCTCTTTTGTTGGGGAACCGAATTGGATCGTATACCCATCGAACTTATGGATGTATGTGAGGGTGGAGCCTGCCCCACAAAATCCTAAGTGTTCCCGAATCTCTGCACACTGCTCGTTACAATTGTCCAATAGAATTCGCCTTCATGTTGCCTCCTCCCTTGAAAAAATACCTGCACTCGTTCTTTATTCACTATCTCCCTTCATCACCTGCCCCACAAAGCATTTAGAAGAAAAATAGACATTTTTCACCTTGTTTGAACTAGAATCTTGTATGAATTTCCAATTGCATGTTTGGAAAATTAAAGCTAACTCTTGGCCCCTCAAACACCACTCTTCCCCTCTTTAAATTTCTAGCAGTAAGGCAGTCATTGGACACATTGTTTGAACCAGAATCGTGCAGAGCTCTACAACATGTATGTTTGGGAGCTAAAGGGGGCCATTGGCCCCTCCAACACTCTAAACCCTCCACTTTACCATCAAGTTCTACTATAAAGGTATGGATGTTGGATATTTCTTGATTCGGACTCAGAAAACGGATTTTGGTTTTTATTACTAAAGGCACAAAGCGGTTTTATTGCGTAACAAAAGACCTCACTACCAAATTTTGACAGAAAGTTAGGGAGGTTATTCTCCTCTAATATGTTTGCTACTTATATCAAAATATCTGAGGCTAATTAGATATTTTACAAAAGTGCTCTGGTCCGCTTGAAACACATTGGACGAAAATTTTCAGGTGAATAAAGAGGTTGATGTCCTAATATATTTACGAAAATATCTTTGGCTGAAGATACCTACCAAATTTAAGATGAATCTCAGCACGTTCAACTGTTTGTCCGTAACCCGGCAAATTACCAAAGACCTCACTCTCAGGCAAAACCAATCCTATGTAAATCAATCATGTTTTTTCCCGTCTGCCGAAAGGGAATTCAATCGCACAGTTGGACATATGCAAGGTCAGCAAGTCGAAAAGCTATCCATTGACTTTAATAGGGCTTCGGCTATTCTGTGACAGCATTTTCTAACAAATAGGACTGACTTTGACGTACCTAAACCCATGCCTGATGAGCTTAGGTCAAACCATTGCAAAGACGTATTAGCGTCACCACCGATAGAGCTGGACACAAGATTGAAACCCAACTTAGAAAAGCAGCAAGCCGGCGAAAACTTCGCCGAAACCCTATCATCATTCACAAAGGATATGTTGAATTCACGGAGAGAAAACAAAAAAAGAACCAGTCTCATGGTTTCGAATGGATGACTTTGAAACAACTAAAGAACCTTCCAAATGTGTCAGGAGCAGGGACTCACACCTTTTAACCTACGTGGTTGCTGAACATTCTTGAAAAGAACCAGGAGCCATTGCTCTCCAAGGGCTATAGACAAATCATGGTTTCATTGGCTCTCCGCAAGTTATTTGAAAAGGTATTGCTGCTCTATATAAAATTGCATGCACGTCTGAAAGATGAACATCCCAGCTTCATGAAGGGTTTGGGCAATGGACGTGCCCACCAGCTTATAAGAATGCCAAGCACATGTTCCGGTGAAAGCAAGCTGTTTGCCTCCAGCATTGACACTTGCTACATTCCATGCTGTCCTCCATTTGTTACATTGTCTCATTGAATCACCAGTTTGATCCCATTAAGCTCTTTTTCAGAGCATGGCAAGGATTCGCTCTAAGCCCCATTTTCTTCAACTGTGATATCCATTTCGCCAACGGATTCATTTGATAGACACTTTACATAGATGGCTTGAATCTCAGTTTTATTTCTTATGCGGATGACTTATTGCTCTTACCTAGCGTGCTAATTGGTTTACTATGTATTTTTTCGGCTTCTAGGAGCCTTGATACGGAAACATAGTGCTACGGGTCAACATCAAGAAATCTGAATTTATTATTTTGAGCAATACTAGTTCCATCAATGCTGCCCTATTTTTCGACGGTATCGCAACCCAGCAGTCTGGGTCTAATGTCTATAACTCCATTCATTCCGCATTTGGGAAAGTTATCAAATTTAAATGGTCATTCATTCAATTTATTTTATCAAAATTTTAAGTGCCGTCGCCTTTCCCTCAATTTGGTACATCTAACCTTTGTGTGAAATCCTGTCCCTTACTGAGCACCAAAAACTTCGGTGTCTATACTATCGATCCACAACATTTTCACTGGATCTTCCTACACCGTGATTTCTCACGAATATCCTATTCTTAATCCATGAACGAAGACGATAAACATAGAACGAATGACTGCGTCAAACCTATCTTTTCATCAATTATACGCCCTACCGCTGACTCAACTTTTCATGTGAAGACGCATCTTTAATTTTCTGTATCACATATGTTCTTCTTTCGTTCTTTTCTTCATTTTATATTCCACATTTTTCCCGCCTCCTTTCTGACATGACACTTCATTTGAATAGTTGATCTGTCCGGATTGACAAATGTATTCTATTCACAATAAATTGTGTTCATGTTAAGTTTGACTTATTAAATGCTTCTGTTTCCACCAAGGCTGTCAATCGCCCTTCTTTAAATTTACTTTTTAATTTTTTTATATAAAAAAATATGAAAAAAACAATTTGCCCTCCCCCCTTCTTACATCTGCTAATACTTTTTTTTGTAACTTCATTTGAAAAAAATTAAATTCCTTGCCTTCCTCTACATTTGTTTGTATTTATGCATCTACTTTCTGCTGGTATTAGATTTTGACATCGCTTTTAACATTTTTTCTTATTAATTGAGCTAAGTGATCTCACTGCGTAAAATTTAGAAGTTGAAAGCTAAGGGAGTTACAGAAAAGTGAACTTTCAAACAACTGTTCATTTCTTTCCAAACATTGGAAACTTGAAAGCTAAAGGAACTGTTGAAAAGATTAACTTCTAAGTTAATCCTTTAGATTGCCAATCAAGTCGTTCATTCCTCTGTGAAGATCAGAATATTGTAATATTCGTGATCTGGATTTTCTTTGGTTGATTTATAGTAATTCCAGCTCTAGAAAGTAGGATCAAACCATAGTTTAGCACAGATTACTTTTTGATGCATTTTTAGCTAAACCATTACCTAAAACTATCCTTGGATAATTCCTTTGGAAAATACTTTGCTAATTTTCCTTGGGCCTTTTGAGATGCTCTCATTATCACAGCAGCAGTAATGCCATTATAGATATGATAGTGCCGTATCTGTAGCCATTATAGGTACAACGGTGCCCCACCTATAGCCATGATAGATGCGATGGCGCCCTACCTACAGTCATGATAGAACCCGATGGCGCCCTACCCAAAGCCATGATAGATACAATGGTGCCCTGCCTATAGCCATAACAGATAATATGGTGGCCTACCCTTAGCTATGATAGATACGATGGTGCCCTATCTATGATATATATGCTTGTGCCCTAACAATAGCCATTATAGGTACGATAAGACCCTACCTACAGCCATCATAGCTACGATGGTGCCCTACTTATAGCCGTGATAGATACAATGGTGCCCTACCTATAGCCATGAGGTATGAAAGTGCTCTTTCTGTAGCCAGGATAGATAAGATGGCTCCCTATTTTTAGCCATGATATATACAATGGCACCCAACCTATAGCCATGACAGGTACGATGGAGCCCTACCTATATCACATGCTTGGGTAAATTATTATTACAAAACAACTGTTGATCGAATATGTACATGGTTTACATGTTTTTTTTTTCATTTACATAGTTTTTCTTCTGAATGAGTTGCCATGTGTTTGAATAAATATGAAATTCGAGAAAATACTATAGGGCATATCTCATACTTGCACGGTTTTGTTCCTATATAAAATCTCAAATGCTTTGATAATCAAATTCAATAAGAATATTTTAGTGCAGAGTATAGTTCAATCTTTACTTTATTCACCAAAGCCTCTTTTTCTGAATTTTTGTTTTGATGGCATCTGAACTGCCTTTGCTTTGATGATTTGATAATTCACAATTATCTTCTTGCAATAGAATTTCATTTTGTCCGCTAATGATGGGTATCTGGTAGTGTTTTCACTTCATATTTCCAAAATCCCTAAAAGATCGATGAAACATCCCTAGAAAATCCATTATCTGCAATAAAATATCTAGAGGGTAGTTATTTGCGTGAAACTCTGCTTCCACCAAATATTGGCGCAGAATTGGTGGTTTCACCACTTATTGGAGTGGTAAGCCTCGCTGGTACCAAATATTGTAATGGGGAGCCTCACAACCACCACTACTGTAACGTGAATATAGAGTATGGTATTACCCTATTACGGTATAGGGCATTGTAATATGATCAGACGGTCAAACGGGCCAAACTCTCGGCCACGGGTGCCACAACCTGAGTCACCACTAATATCTCTAGCTATCTCTTTGGAGGGTAAACGGGCCCCTCTGTCGATATACTAAATCGTAGTATTTCTTGCAAAATATTTCCCTATCCTACCTGTGTCCCTGGAAAAACAATCTACACGGTTGTAGAAAATAACTCATATGCATTCTTCCAAAGGTCACAAAACACACATATATCAACTCTGGAAAACAGACTCATTCAGCGGATTTTCAATGCAGACTACTAACTAAATCGCTTGTTCTTTACAACAAACTTTGCTTAAGGGTGGACCTTAGATTGGCCTTGGCTAATCCACTAAATTAAAGTTCAAACCACTGGCTTCTTTTGAATAATATTATCTTTCAATGGTCCAGATCAGCCGAACAAAAATAGATTTTTAACCAAAACTTTTACTTATTGCAAACTACCTTACCAACGAGATTTTAATTTATCATTGAAAATTATACTATAAGTAAATCGAAGCACATGTAATTACGGAAAAGAAAAAAGGTTATTGGTCTGAAAAGGAAAAGGAACAGGGGTGGAATCCCTAGAGTAGCGAACAATCCGCAGAAAACTCCCATATAATCAATTGCAACATTCTTAGAGACTATATTACATGAAAGAATGGATTAGGCTAAACTAACCTTAGTTAAAACTCCCTAGGTTTGGGTGAACAGAAAATTGAAAAGGTAGAAAAAGCACTAACCGAACTTTCAAATAGTTAGAAACTTGTGAACAGAATATCAAAAAGTCAGAAATACGTGGTCGGAAACTTGGAAAGGTTGAAACCTTAAAAATATGTTTGGATGATGCGCATAATTTGATGGTGTAATGTCTTTTTTAGATTACTTGCCTTCTTGTGTGCGTTTTTCCTCTTAAATCGTAAGTATATCTCAGAAACAGAGGTTATTAGGTTGAAACTTTCAGAGAATTTCAGAGGCATTATGAACAAATCTAAAAACAAATTATATAACTAATAAACTAGAATCGAATATTTTAATTCTTATGTCGGAAACGTAAAAACTGGATTAATATTCATTATGTTAACCAATAATAAAACTTTGGCAATTAAAAACGAATAGAAAATAACTTAAACAAAAGCTTTCCAAAAGATAATTTTTCAGAGAAAAGTAAAAACAATACAAAATTAAAAACCAGCAAAAATAAGTCTATTTATTAAGTGTTATAATAATTCATATTCAAAACAACCAGAAATTACTGTCAAACGAAGAATGTAACTCAAAACGAACAGAAATTAAAATAAATGATCATATCAAACATAAAAATAACAGATACAGATGAGGAACTAAATCTAAAAACGGGTAAAAATTCAATTTAATATTCAGGTCAAACTTAAAAAGAAACAAAAATAACTAAAAACATGAGTTTTGCTACTGCCGCTTCCCCTCCCATAACTGTTACAGCGCTAAAGCCTAATGCGTCATTTGCGCTTTACTGATAACAATATACTATAATTTTATTTTATAAAATGAAAAATTAAAAAACATTCTAGTGAAGGAAAATCTTAAATTGCAGAGATATCCGAAAAGTAACATGATAACATATCTTTTATTTTCATTAGTTCTTACCACTCGTCTTGATTATTATAGTGGTTTATTTTTTATGTTTTTTTTTACGCCCAAAAAATTAAAGAAGACTGTTCAAAATAAATAAAGTCCTCTTCCTCATAAAACTCCCCTTCCCCTAAAAGATTTCCATAAATTTCCATGAAAGTTCCAAAAATTCTCCTAATAAGCGCTATCTTTTAACAGTGGAGAAATTACATAGTTTACAGCCCTATGCCCAGGGACTAAGGTGGGTCACTTCATCCCCTAGGCATAGTTATTAGAATTGTCGACTACACTGAATCGAATGGCTATCTCGAAATTTTGATCGTATGCCTTTAAGGGAAAAAAATGTTTGTTGGGGGGAGGCTATTTTCAATCCAATTCAATTTCAATCCAATTGTTCACTTAAAAACGACACTAGAATATTTGACTCCCGTTTGAATAACCCCTCTCCAGATATTTTAGGACCATTGACCCCATTTGGTTACCCCTGAGAAAAACAAAGAAGCAAATAAACACGCATTCTTCAGACAGAAAATATAAAATTTCACATTTTTATAGATGAGAGCTTGAAACCTCAAGCTGAATATGATAGTGTGATTCTCATTCAGATTGCTTGATTTTTTGGGTGTGTTCTCCCCCTTTTAAAAATAAGGCAAATTTTCCCAGGCTTGTATTTTTGATGGGTAAGATTAAAGTTGACGATTTTAATATATTTAGAATCAGCCTAAAAGCCAAGTCTTTTGATGTAATAAAAAAAACTAGTTTCTTTAACTGAAAGTAAGGAGCGACATTAAAACTTAAAACAAACAGAAATTACTCCGTGTATGAAAGGGGTTGCTCCCTTCTCAACGCCCTGCTCTATACGCCAAAGTTTGACTATTTATCTCAATTCTACTTTATTAAAGAGTAAAAAACTATGCTAGCGTATGCTCTTTACTAGCTTAAAGAGCAGGGCGTTAAGAAGGGAGCAGCCCGTTTCATTCACGGAATAATTTCTGTTCGTTTTAAGTTTTAATGTCGCTCCTCACTTTCAGTTAAAAAAAACTAGTTTTTTTTATTTAATTTCTGAACGTTTTTGAATTAATGCATGTTTGATTTTCGCTCTCCGCACATGAATTATTAAAATGAAATTTGAATATTAATTCTTTTTTTTTGGCTAAATGCCTTTCTCTTAGTTTTGATCAGACGATTTTGAGAAATAAGGGATGGGGAAGAAGGCTTAGTTGCCCTCCAAATTTTTGGTTACTTAAAAAGGCAACTAGAACTTTTAATTTTTAACGAATGTTTTTATTAGTAAAAAATATAAGCAACTTAAGAATTAACTTACGTAACAAACTTCTATATTCTTATTTTTATTATTTATATGAGGGGGTTTTTCCCCTCGTTAATACCTCGCTTTTTACACTAAAGCTTAAGTTTTGTCCCAACTCTTTAAGAATGACCCCTGAATCAGAAAGGCCGTAGAATAAATATTTGAAATTACTAAAGATACTTTAGCATAAAGAGCGAGGTATTTAGGAGGAAAAGAACCCCTCACATGCGTAATAATTTCTTTTCGTTTTAAATTTTAATGCTACTCCTTGCTTTCAATTGAAGAAACTTTTTCATGTTTATTTTGTCATTGTTTTTTTATAGTAATGCTAGAAAATCCTGCGCCCTTTTCATTGAGTTTCTCTTCCCCCATGACATATTTCTCCAGGGAAAGATCCTCCCACATAGCCCCCTTCCCTCAACCCCCCCCCCCCCAAACCAAAAAACCTGAAAACGTCTGTACACTTCCCAATAACCATTACTTTATTTAAACAATGGTCAAATTTTGTAACTTGCAGCCCCTTCCCCGCAGACTTTGGGGGAGTAAGTCATCCCCAAAGACATAGTTATTATGGTTTTCGACTATGCTGAATAAAATAGCCATCTCAAAATTTTGATCCGTTGACTTTGGGTAAAAAATGAGCGTGGGAGGGGGCCTATGTTCCCTCCAATTTTTTCGGTCACTTAAAAAGGGCACTAGAAATTTTCATTTCCGTTAGAATGAGCCCTTTTGCGACATTCTAGGACCATTTGGTCGATACGATGACCCCTGGGCAAAAAAAAAATAAACATGCACCCGCGATTTGTCTTCCGGCAAAAAATACGAAATTCCACATTTTCGTTAAGATTCTATCACTTTTAGGGGGTGTTTCCCCCTGTTTTCCAAAATAAAGCAAATTTTCTCAGGCTCGTAACTTTTAATGACAAAAACTAAATTTGATGAAACTTATATATTTAAAATCAGTATGGAAATTTGATTCTTTTGATGTATCTTTCAGTTTCAAAATTCCGTTTTTTAGAGTTTCGTTTACTATTGAGCCGGGTCGCTCCTTACTACAGTTCGTTACCACGAACTGTATGATCTGTTATTATCAATATTAAGTATTTCAGAGTTTCGATTGCTATTGGTTAGGGTCTCTCCTTACTTTAAGTTACATCACAGAGACTTTCTTTTTTTAATATTTTTTTCAGTTTTATTGTTACTATGATCCAATTGACTTTAAAAAAACTTTCCTGCTTTTACTTTAATGCTCCACATTTTCCTATAAAAAGAACTTCTTGAAGTATCACTTAACCTGATAAAGGAAAATAGAATCTTTTTAGATGTGTTTATGCTGTTCCAAAAATTCGTCCTTCTCTTTCTTAATATTTCTTTTAAATTTTCATTTACTCTATGGGCGGTTCTCTATTTAACCGTTCTCCATTATCTCGGACATTCTGAAAAGCTTTCCTACATCTTACAAAACCATTTTGATCCTCCTATGAATAAACGTGGCCCCCTTATGAAAGAAATTTAAACTTTTTGCGATGTCAGCTTTTTATGCAACATTTATCCTCAAAATAAAATCTGAATTTATCCAACGGATGAAAATGGAGAATATTGGAGCTTTGCTCCTTAAACATGGCTTTTATAGCGATTACATAAAATACAAGTTTTTTCAACTGAAAGTAAGGAACAACATTAAAACTTATAACGAACAGAAATTATTTCGCATATGAAGGGGGTTTACCATTCTTCAAAACCTCGCTCTTTACGCTAAAGTCTTTTAGTACTTTTAAAGAAGATTCTTATTGTTCTAATTAAACGACCCTTGCGTTTCAGGAGTCGTTCTTAAAGACTTGACTAACTTGACTTAAAGCTCTTGTTTGGCAGTGTCACCAGCGTTGAGGGAGCCAGATGTCAGCACCGTTAGTCGTCTCCAGAGTGGCATGTGTTAGGCGAGGGTAGGAACTTCGCTGAGGTCAATGCCCCACGCTATGAGTCAATCGCGGGTGACATCCACTAATCTCATATGTGTCCTATCTCTGGGGCATTTCCATTCGTTTGCTGTTGGATCGAAGTCGAATATAAGTTAGGCAGGTGTTTCACTGGGCATGTGAAGTAAATGACCGTACCAACTCAGCGAGCGGGGCTAAACCTTTTTAGACAGGGGTGGTAATTTAAAGGACCGGAGAAGACCCATGTTTCGTATCCTGTCGAGCCACCTAGCGTGCTCAAGTTTTCGGAGGTCTGGACAGCATGTCCACCTTCATCATCTGCGACTGAGTCAAAGGCCAAGTCATACAACGCACCACTTGCTACTGAGGCAGAGTAGATACAAGCTTTCGTGAGACGGCTGATCTGGGATTGGTGGAATATTGTTCTCAATAGACGGTCAAAAATGGCGTTCGCCTTTGCCACCTTTGCTGATATCTCATCAGCAATGTAGATTTCTATTTTAGCAGACAATTGAACTAAGGTAGGTAAACTGCTTGACTATCTAACATCTTGACCACACACTTCTATAGTTGTCAGGCGGCTGCATGGTGTCTTGTCCATAGGCAATATTTTGGTTTTCAAGTTTATATTTAAATCAAGTTTTTCTGCAGTATATGTTAGCGTTTCCAGGGCAGTGTTGATGTAAGCGAGATTTCCGGATACCAGTGCAACATCGTCAGTGAAGTCAACATCTAGCTGAACTCTTCCAGCAAAATAGATACCAAACGGATGTGCCAGCAGTGTTTTGTTGAGAACATGGGATGTGGCACAAATGAAGAGTTAAGGCAGCAGCACAGCCTTGCCGAATACCGTTTCTAATTTGAAAATGTGATGAGAGCTGTCCATTTACAATGACAGCGCTTTCGGTCTTATTGTATAGTTCTTTGAACAGATCGACAATTTTCTTAGGTACACCAGCAGATTGAAAGATCAGCCACACTGTCTGTCGACAGTGTCAAAAACGGATCGAAAATGACGAAGAAAACATATGCCTTCCTTTTATATTCTAGAGTTTTCTCTATTAGCTGTCTAATTGTATAGATTTGCTCAGTAGTGGATCTACCCGGCATGAACCCAGCTTGCTGGTTGCGAACAAAGGGATGGAGGTACTTCGTTGCGTGCTTGAGGAGCAGCATGGCAAAGAGTTTACCGCGTACCAAGAGCAGAGTTGTGACACGATAGTTATTACATTCTGCTTTACTTCCTTTCCTCTTGTAGACTGGCATAAATAAGCCTGTCTTTCAGTCAGATGTGATTATTTCAGAGCGCCGCACAGTATTAAAAAGCACTTGTAGCCAGAGGGTAATGAATGGATCGCCATTTTTAAGGAGTTCTGATGTCAGGCCACATACTCCCTGCGTTTTGTTGTTCTTCAGCTTTCGTACAGCAGCTTTAATTTCTTCTGCTGTAAATACAGTGCCGTCAGTGGCAGGTTTAGCATTGTCAGCAGCAGCAGTAATCTGGTCTTCAATTTTGTCTGGTGGGTCTGAGTTTAGTAGCTTCTCGAAGTGGTGTTCCCACTGGCGGAGGCACTGTGATTGATCTAAAATATTTTCGCCACTGGTGTTACGGAGATACGACATAGTTTGAGTGAATTGACCTGAGAGCTGACAGAGGATCTTATATATGGCTCCAATGTCCTTTTTTTCGACGGGCTCTTGAAGCTCGCGTGCTTTTTCGTCTGTAAAGATCTTACGGTCTTTGTGTAGCATGATGTTAAGCTCTTTATTTAATTGCGTATATGCTGTCACGTCCCCGCAAAGGCAAGCTTCCCGTCTATGATGAGGGATGACCGTCAATGGTGAGGGACTCGTTGCTGATCCAGTCTTTTTTCTTATGCTGCTTCATTCAAACAACGTTAGTTGCATCTGGAAGAGCATTCTCTACGAAGACCTTCCATACATCTTCACTATCATCGCTGCGTAAAGACATCGAATCTTTCGGATATTTGAACCTGATACTACTTAGCCAAAGTGGGGTCTTACTCGATACGGTATGTATCAAATTTTCCGAGGTGTCTGGTTGGTCTTTGTAGCTTTTAGGCGAAGTTTGATTTTGGTTGTGAATGGTCAGCTGGAGGAATTCTGGCAAATTTTTCCTGACAAGTTCGTCCCCTGGAAACTTTCCTCTCTATAGAAAAATCCCCGTGTAAAAACTCGCAGTAGAAGCCTCCGCCCCGGAAAATGCATGCATACATCCCAATCACAAATAATGTGCACAAACAATGGAAGAATTTTATAACTTAAAGACCTTTCTCCTGAGGCTGTGGGGTGTCATTTTGTATCCAATGGCATAGTTATTTGGCCTTTCAACTATGATGAACAAAATGGACATCTCAAAATTTTGATCGGAAGACTCTGTGGAAAAAAGGGGTGGGGAGGGGGCATAGCTGTCCTCCGATCTTTCTGGTCACGTAAAAAGGGCACTAGAACTTTCAATTTTTTTCAAATGAGCGCTCTCACGATACTGTCGGACCACTGGGTCAATAAGATCACTCATGGGGAAAAAAGAAAAAACTAGCAAATAAACACGCATCGGTATCCGTAGTTTTTCTTCTGGCAAAAAATATAAATTCCACAATTTTGAAGATAGGAACTTGAAACATATATAGTTGGGTTTTCTGATACGCTGAATCTGATGATGTGATTTTTAATAAGATTCTATGACTTTTAGGGGATGTTCTCACCTATTTTCAAAAATCAAGCAAATTTTCTCAGGTGCGTAGCTTTTAGTCGCTAAGACTAAATTTAATGAGACATATATATTTGGAATCAGTATAATAAGCCGATTCTTTTAATATATCTACTAGTATCAAGACTCTTTTTCTTAGAGTTTCTGTTACTATTGAGTCAGGTTGCTTCTTACTTGCAGTTTGTTACCACGAACTGTTTGATTAACCTCTACTTGTAACACAAGTAGTAAAGATGTATGCTACACTGCATGAACAAGTTAAAATTATTATAACCTAGCAGCGTAAGCAGCAAATTGGCGCAGAGCTGAAGTAAGTTTGAACAGCATTAAATAAAAATCAAATTTTTGGGTGTGATCTCATTTTTTTCTGGAAATCTACTTTAATATACAATCTGCATCGACAGTTTCGTTAATCCTATTGGGAGAAGATTAGAAAAAACACCTATTAGCCTATCAACGCCCCACTCTTTACGCTAAAGTTTTTACTATTTTAGAAAGTAGAGTTGAGAGAAAGAGTCAAACTTTAGCGTAAAGACCAACTGATTGTTCATATAGACAAGTCTGTAGTGAATGACTTTTACTCTTCGATAAAAAATACGGTAACATCTTGTGCGACTAAGATTGTCACAAAAAATACTTTGTCACAAGGAATTGCTAAAGGAATTCCTCTTGACTTTGATCTTGACCAGTTCTGCAGTGAGCCAGGCATAGCATCAACTAGTCATCTTGGTGCCTCTACAGTTGTCAAGATTGAGTTTACAGATCTATTGTAAAAGGCTCGGCTGCTAAAAACAGGACTAAGAATCGGCTATGAACTTATTCGAGTTTCTGAACTTCTGACCCCACCTAGATGCTGTCACAAGTGTAGATCCCCAAGCCATATCCAGTCCGCCTCTTCCAGTTCAAATCCAAAGTGTGCAATTTGCATAGGGCCTCATGTCTCTACAAAAGACTCTCCCTGTAAACTTCGTGCGAAATGTGCGAATTGTAGTGGTCCGCAAGTGTCGTTTAGCCTAAAATGCCAAGTCCTTAAAAAAGTGATTTCTGCTGCCAAGTGATGGATCGCTCGATATCCCTACTCTCTTTTAATATTAATGGCACTAAGGATAAAGCCTCTGTGATTGACGAGTTCATAAATTACTACGATATAGTCTGCTTACAAGAACACCTGCTCTCTTCCACCAGTTCCATTTTCCTACAACGAAGTACATCACATCAGTTATTTCTTATAAATGCTCGCACAACTTTTGGCAGGCCCTCTGGAGGACTCGCATGTTTTGTGAAGCGGAGTTTAAGTGGTCTAAATCCCACTTGCTTATGTCGAACGATCATTTTCTTGCCATCCAGTTAGGCAATACTGTTATAATTAACACTTATTTGCTACAAAATGCACATGGAATTGATTCTATGACTCGGTTCGCTAAAGCTTGCTCCTCGTTATGCTCAGCTGTGAAGCAATTCGCTGATTCTGAATCTGATTATTGGTGACTTGAACTGCAGTATTTTAGATAACTCGGCCAGAACTGACTGCTTGTTAGATTTAGTTCCTGATTATAAAATTGTGCCAAAGGATCAGGCCTATACTTACATTCATCATTCAGGAAGTGTATCAAATATTGACCATGTAATCTGTTCGCCAAGTCTCAGTATTTCTGAAGTGCATGTCCTTACGGATGAACAAGACATTGATCATATGCTGATGTCATTTACGTTTTCCCTACATGATGTTCCTGTGTATTCCTCTATTCCTAAGCCCTCACGGTGTTTCGACAAGTATAATTGGAATCGTGGAAATATTGTCCTTTACAGTGTGACGCTTGCTACACTACTTAGTTCTATTCGTTTTCCGTTTCATTTGCTCCAGACGCGGGTGCCTGTGAAAAATGTGGTTGCCGATATTGACCTGTACTATTCACAAATTATTTCGTGTTTGAAAAACGCTGAATCTTGTGCTGCCCCTTGTGAACTCGTCAACCTGTGTGGAATAATGATTCAGAGTTGAAGTCGATTAAGAACCGTGCAAAGTTATGGTTGCGTATATTGTCAGAATGCGGAAGGCCTGCTTCTGGTATTGTTTTCAGTATTAAAAATCGCACTAAATCTGCTTATAAGAAATACCTTTGTGCAGTCAAATTTTGGGGTCTTGTTTTTCCATCAAATCCAAGTGATTGGAAGAATGTTTTAAATTCTAGTAAAATTATTGGTGATGGTTCTGGCAATTATATTTCTAAGTCAGCTTGGGAATCGCATTATACTTCTATTTTTTCCCGGATTAATTATGCAGTTCATTCACGTTTTTCAGCTGTTTTGAAACGTATGCTACCGTCTGGTCTATCTCAGCAGGATATATTACCGATATCCGCTGATTCAACTTACCTGGCTTTTAAAAGGCTTAAGTCTAATTCAGTTGACACCGATGGAATATCAGTGAATTATTTAAAACCTGATTGTCCCCCTTTAATATCACATTTACAACTACTTTTTCAAATGTGTTTGTGTTGTTCTGCCGTGCCGGACAGTTCCTTGTGTGGCACAGTTACTTCTATTTTGAAAAGGGGGAAAGATCCATTTTCATGTTCATCTTATCGTCCTATCACTGTTTCTTGTACCTTAAGCAAAGTCCTTGAGTATTTACTTCTCCCTTCTACAACAGATATTATAAATTTTGGAGTTAACCAGTTTGGTTTTCAGCGTGGTCTGGGATGTCAGCATGCCCATAAGGTTCTTTCTACTCTGCTTTCTGATGCTTCCGGGAAGGGCTATGATCTTTATTTTTGTTCTTTAGATCTATCTAAGGCTTTTGATTCTGTAGTTCACTCCTAAGCCCTGTTTTCTTTGCTTAAATGTGGAGTGAATGTTTCTATTGTTTCTTTATTAATATCTTAGTATAGTCATTCTTTATCTCCATCAATTTTCAAAATTCGTATTGCTGATATTTTAAATAGTCTTTCCGACAACTTACCTTTTAGGTAGTTCAAATGTCTCATATCTTGCTTATGCAGACGATATTCTTCTCATTAGTAGAACTAAATCTGGGCATTCGACTTCTGTTCCTTCTATCTCTACTGCTTTCTCGAATGTAGGTCTAACCCTTAACCCTGATCAATTCTGGATAAACCCTTTACCCTATCAAACTGAAATGAGAAGTATTTTTAAAACTCTTTAGAACTTTAAGGCGAAGACCGACGCGTTGAGGAGCTGGCAGCCACCCTTACATACGGAACGATTTCAGCTCATTTTGAGTTTTAATGGCGCTCTTTACTTTCATCTGATTTTTTTTTTTATCTAATGATGAGATATAAATGATAGATGTAAGTGGTAGACACTTCTAAGTTGGAAGCATTGTCAGGAAATCATCGAAGATACTAGTGTATAACGTGTTTTGTTTTAGTAGACGCGTTATAACAACAATAACATTAATTTTACGACTTGTTTTTTTTAGTTAATTTCTGAATTTTTTTTAATAATGCCAGGATATCTGGCTCCACCCCCACGGAAAATTTCCCTCCCCATGAAAATATCCTTTGGACAGTTCATTCCTGGCAAAATTTATCCCGGACAGTTACTCTTAACATCTCCACGCGTAAATTTTTAATCGGTAAAGAGAAATCAAGACATATAAAGAAATTTCATAGAGGAATTCTGGCAGCTTCTTCAGTATAAGATTTCCCCTGAAAAGTTCACCCCTTGTAACTTCCATCTCCAAGGAGAATTCTCCCCGTGCATAATCCAACCAGCAGAAAATTCACCCTCCCCTTCCCGCCCGAAAAACGTATGGATACTTCCCAATAACGAATACTATACGTAAAAATGGAAAAAAGTTTATAACTTAAAAACATTTCCCCAGGAGCTGTGGGGATTATGTTATTTCAAAGACATAGTTATTGAGCCTTTCAACTCTGCTGAACCATTGGCTATCTCTAAATTTTGATCGAATGACTTTGGGAATAAAAGTGGCGTGGGAGGGGGCCTAGTTGCCCTCCAATTTTCGGTCACTTAAACGGGCACCAGAACCTTTAATTTTCCTTAGAATGAGCCCTCTTGCGAAGTTCTTGGCCTGCTGGGTCGATATGATCACCCCTGGGGAAAACAAAAAAAAAAAACATAAGAAAAAAACAAAGAAATAAGCACGCGTCCCTGCCCTTTCTTCTGGCAAAATTCAACATTTTTGCAGATAAGAGCTTGAAACCTCTACATTAGAGTTCTTTGATACGCTGGATCTGACGGTGTGATTTTCGTTAGAATTCTATGACTTCTGGAGGTCTTTCCCTCTTTTTTTGAAAATCAGACAAATTATCTCAGGATAGTAGCTTTTGACGGTAAGACTAGACTTAATGAAACTTATATATTTGGAATTAGCATAATGAGAATAGCCAACTTGTACTTTCAGCCAATCTTTGCCGCACAACATCAAAATGCAGGTGCAGGCCATCTGATGAGAAAAAAAATAAACAAAGGGAAGAGTCTAATCAAACTTTATCAATACTAAATCTGTATTTATAAAACTAAGGATAGGATAAAAGGACGAAAAATGAAATTAAAAAAGGCGGCACCACTCTCAGAAAGAAAATACACTCGAACCCAGCTAAACCTCAAAATTTCGTGAAATTGAAACTTTCATAGGTTTTGTTTACCTAATTCATATTTTCTGTTAAGATTTGATCAAATCTAAAATATACTAGATTATGTTTCGCAGTAGTATTTACTTTGGGTTGATGAAATTGCGAACACAGACTTGAGCGTAAAGTAGTTTTACTTTTTGAGCTCTGGTAGTGACCTCAATAGGAAAGCCACAGCTCTCTTTTTCTTTCTTACTTCTCTTACCAGACGATGAAATGTTCTTCCCGCTGTCAAATAATCTTGGAATCATTTCCAATTATTAATTCGATCTGTCGACTCGTGCTTCCCGGCTTTCTTCAGCCAGTGTCTGCCAGACCTTCGACTATGCCACTTGAAGCCTCCCCTTGGTGCAAAGTCCCCTTTGAATTTATATCGAAGATTCTTTTTAATAATAATAATAATTTATTTGTGACCCACTTGAAACAGCGGAGTAGAAAACAAACACACAGAAAAAAACAACTTCTGATAACACATTAAATTGCTGTAAAAAACATTTTAGAAGACCATGAAAAGGGTTAATAGTAAAATGTATCTAGTCGGATAATTTCTGGTGTAGCACTTTAAGTTTATTTAATAAATCTGGAGCCCCGAAATTTGTTACCATATCACTGTTCTTGTACCAGGGAGGAAGATACAACAAAAATCGGAGGAAAACGAAAATAAGATGACTTGAGAGCCTTTAAATCTTTCTTTTTAAAACAGGATACAATGCAGAAAGATATAAAACCAAGTGATCACAAAAGCAAGAATAAATTTTTAAAAGGGCTTTGCGGTTGTATTTCCCCCTGTTCGCAACAATTTTAGAAGAACCCACTTGAAGTTTAACCTTAGCATCAGAAACAATTTTATTACGAAAAGAGACTAAATTGTTAGTAAGGGTAATGCCCAACCACCTTAAAGAAGTCACGCACGGAATGCTAAATTCAGAACAGTTAAGTCTAGAAGATTGGTTAGGAGAAGGACCAGAATTTATCAGGGTTAAGGGTTAGACCTACATTCGAGAAAGCAGTAGAGATAGAACGAACAGAAGTCGAAAGCCCAGATTTAGTTCTACTAATGAGAAGAATATCGTCTGCATTAACAAGATATGAGACATTTGAACTACCTAAAAGGTAAGTTGTTGGAAAGACTATTTAAAAATATCAGCAATACGAATTTTGAAAATTGATGGAGATAAAACTCCACCTTGTCTCACACCTTGTCTTACGGAGATCTTTAACATAGAAGGATCAGAAGAAGAAGATTTAATATGAAGGAAAGAATGGCTATACCAAGATTTTAATAAAGAAACAATAGAAACATTCACTCCACATTTGAGCAAAGAAAACAGGGCTTGGGAGTGAACTACAGAATCAAAAGCCTTAGATAGATCTAAAGAACAAAAATAAAGATCATAGCCCTTCCCGGAAGCATCAGAAAGCAGAGTAGAAAGAACCTTATGGGCATGCTGACATCCCAGACCACGCTGAAAACCAAACTGGTTAACTCCAAAATTTATAATATCTGTTGTAGAAGGTAGAAGTAAATACTCAAGGACTTTGCTTAAGGTACAAGAAACAGTGATAGGACGATAAGATGAACATGAAAATGGATCTTTCCCCCTTTTTAAAATAGAAGTAACTGTGCCACACAAGGAACTGTCCGGCACGACAGAACAACACAAACACATTTGAAAAAGTAGTTGTAAATGTGATATTAAAGGGGGACAATCAGGTTTTAAATTATTCACTGATATTCCATCGGTGTCAACTGAATTAGACTTAAGCCTTTTAATAGCCAGGTAAGTTGAATCAGCGGATATCGGTAATATATCCTGCTGAGATAGACCAGACGGTAGCATACGTTTCAAAACAGCTGAAAAACGTGAATGAACTGCATAATTAATCCGGGAAAAAATAGCAGTATAATGCGATTCCCAAGCTAACTTAGAAATATAATTGCCAGGACCATCACTAATAATTTTACTAGAATTTTAAATATTCTTCCAATCACTTGGATTTGATGGAAAATCAAGACCCAAAAATTGGACTGCACAAAGGTATTTCTTATAAGCATATTTAGTGCGATTTTTAATACTGAAAACAATACCAGAAGCAGGCCTTCCGCATTCTGACCATATACGCAACCATAACTTTGCACGGTTCTTAATCGACTTCAACTCTGAATCATTATTCCACATAGGTTGACGAGTCCCTAACCTAACTCTTTCACAAGGGACAGCGCAAGATTCAGCGTTTTTCAAACACGAAATAATTTGTGAATAGTACAGGTCAATATCGGCAACCACATTTTTCACAGGTGCCCGCGTCTGGAGCAAATGAAACGGAAAAAGAATAGAACTAAGTAGTGTAGCAAGCGTCACACTGTAAAGGACAATATTTCCACGATTCCAATTATACTTGTCGAAACACCGTGAGGGCTTAGGAATAGAGGAATACACAGGAACATCATATAGGGAAAACGTAAATGACATCAGCATATGATCAATGTCTTGTTCATCCGTAAGGACATGCACTTCAGAAATACTGAGACTTGGCGAACAGATTACATGGTCAATATTTGATACACTTCCTGAATGATGAATGTAAGTAGAGGACTGATCCTTTGGCACAATTTTATAATCAGGAACTAAATCTAACAAGCAGTCAGTTCTGGCCGAGTTATCTAAAATACTGCAGTTCAAGTCACCAATAATCAGATATGTAAGTTCGGAATCAGCGAATTGCTTCACAGCTGAGCATAACGAGGAGCAAGCTTTAGCGAACCGAGTCATAGAATCAATTTCACGTGCATTATGTAGCAAATAAGTGTTAATTATAACAGTATTGCCTATCTGGATGGCAAGAAAATGATCGTTAGACATAAGCAAGCGGGATTTAGACCACTTAAACTCCGCTTCACAAAACATGCGAGTCCTCCAGAGGGCCTGCCAAAAGTTGTGCGGGCATTTATAAGAAATAACTGATGTGATGTACTTCGTTGTAGGAAAATGGAACTGGTGGAAGAGAGCAGGAAGAGTAGACGTACGAAGTCCATACAGAATAGACGGTTCATATAGACATGTATTTTAAGCTTCATTAAACAAAATTGATTCATTTTAGGCTTGGTAGGATTGTGTTCAATAGCACACAATTGCATATCAGACATTGATTTAGTGGCGCCAATTCAAGGAGATAAGGAGGAGAGCAAAATGTATTCAACAAAATCTGGGGAAAGGAGGGGATTTTTTTTTTAATTTTTCCATTGGAAATACAAAAGAAACCATTTTGAATGAAAACGGCAAAAAACATATTTTACAGATCAAGCGGATGGAGGTGCAAAGAGCAAAAAATTATTGGGTAGGGACAATTCTTCCCCTCACCCAATTGACACCACTAAAGCTTTTATAAAGGAGGGCAGATTGGTCTTTTTGTAGGGGATGAGTGTACTTGAACTTGAAATAGTGAATTTTTATGCCAAAAATTCCTATAGCTCCATTAACGTCCAGATAAATATAAAACGAGGTTTGTGAGGAGCATAGTTAATCTATAGTACCCCTTGATTCTCATATTTTTTTTTTTATTTTTTTTTACTACGCTTGCAAGATGAATGCTGCAGAGTAATAGTGTCCCTCTTGTTAATAAAAATCTGTTTTTGTGTAACATTAAAGATTACAATCGCATGCCAATATAAAAGGTGGAAAAGTGGAGTAGAATTGTTAGTACCATCTGAAATTTCCCACGGGGGGGTGGGGGGTAATGTGAGTTTCAAGAAGTAAAATTGAAAATTGCATAAATATTTCGAAATATTTTGAAAATAGATTAAAGTAATTCGAAAAAAGAAAAATGGTAAAAAAAACTATAAAAAAAAACAAACAGAAAAAACTAAAAAAAAAATTAAAAAAATTAAAAAAGAAAAAAACCTAAAAAGAAAAAACGTAAAAAAATAAAAAAGATAAAAAAACTAAAAAGAAAAAAAAAACTAAAAAAAAAACAAAAAAACTGGGAATTGCACAAATATTTCAATATATTTTGACAATAGATTAAAGTAATTCGAAAACCTTAAAACAGATACCCCAAATTTTGAGGTTTAATATAAATTGTTGGAGCTTTAGCATGCTTGGCATGTAAAGCGTCAATGTTAGAATGAACATCGACAAATTGAAGAAAACAAATCAATAAAAAGAAGAAACTAAAAAAAAAGAAAAACTAAAAAAGAAAAAACTAAGAAAAGAAAAAACTAAAAAAGAAAAAAAAAGTTGTTTGTTTGTGGGTTTGTCTGTTACGCCATATTATATCTTCTATATATATAAAAATAAATTGTGTGAATTTTTGTGTTGAGGGTTTAAATGTAAAAACTGGGAATTGCATAAATATTTCGAAATATTTTGACAATAGATTAATGTAATTTGAAAACCTTAAAAAGATACTTTAAAATTTGAGGTTTATTATAAATTGTTGAGCTTTAGCAAGCTTGGCACGTGGAGATTTCTCCAACTGTCAATGTTAGAATGAACACTGACAAACTGGAAAACATTGAAAAAGATAGAATGTTACCAAATCCTGCAATGGCAGAAGAAACAGCTGAGGAAGCTGCTCAAAGAGTTAATGCCAAAAGGCTTGCGGCTAAAGAACGCAAAACCGTGCAGTTAGATGAAGATCAACCTGGACAGCGAGAGTCAAAACGTATCAAAACTGAAAATGATAGCGATGATGATTGGGTTTGGGATTTGGACTTGGATAAGGTCATCAATGCCTACCAGATTTTAGTTATAAAAACAAAGGTTCGGCGATTCAATGGCAGAAGAAACAGCCGAGGAAGCTGCTCAAAGAGTTAATGCCAAAAGGCTTGCGGCTAAAGAACGCAAAACCGTGCAGTTAGATGAAGATCAACCTGGACAGCGAGAGTCAAAACGTATCAAAACTGATAATGATAGCGATGATGATTGGGTTTGGGATTTTGACTTGGATAAGGTCATCAATGCCTACCAGATTTTAGTTATAAAAACAAAGGTTCGGCGATATGTATTTACGTCTGAGAAATAAAGAAGAAAAAGAAAACTGAAACTAAAAATGTAAAAACTGGGAATTGCATAAATATTTCAAAATATTTTGACAATAGATTAAAGTAATTCGAAAACCTTAAAACAGATACTTAAAATTTAGAGGTTTATTATGAATTGTTGAGCTTTAGCATGCTCGGCACGTGAAGATTTTCCCAACTGTCAATGTTAGAAGACTAAAAAAAAGAAAAAACTAAAAAAAAACTGGGAATTGCACATATATTTCAATGTATTTTGACAATAGATCAAAGTAATTCGAAAACCTTAAAACAGATACCCAAAAGTTTGAGGTTTATTATAAATTGTTGAGCTTTAGCATGCTTGGCACGTAAAGATTTTTCTAAGTGTCAATGTTAGAATGAACATTGACAAATTGAAGAAAACAAATGAATAAAAAGAAAAAACTAAAAAAAGAAAAACTAAAAAAGAAAAAAACTAAGAGAAGAAAAAACTAAAAAAGAAAATAACTAAAAAACAAACTATGTCTATATCTATATATATAAAAATAAGTTGTCTGTGTGTGTGTGGGTCTGTCTGTCGGGTGACGTCATGTTTGTGTGTCGACTGACGTCATGTTTTCAACTGACGAAATTACAGACCGGGACATCGGGACACAAATGACGACCGGGACACCGGCACATAGGGAATATAAATGACGACACTCAAAGAGAAAGCGACCGGGACAAAAGGAATGTTCGATTTGCAATCACCATCAGCAAAGCACCGGGACACAAATGACGACCGGGACACAGGGAGTATAAATGACGACCAGGACATAAGTAAAAAAAAAACTAAAAAAAAGATAAAAACTACAAAAAAAACTAAAAAGAAAAAAAAACTAAAAACTAATAAAAAAAAACTAAAAAAGCTAAAAAACTAAAAAAACTAAAAAAGAAAAAAAAATAAAAAAGGAAAAAATGAAAAATAAAGGAGAAAAACAAAACTAAAAAAACGAATGTATATACAGACCGGGGCACCGGGATACAAATGACAGCCGGGACACAGGGAATATAAATGACGACCGGGACACAGGGACACAACTACAACGGGGACGCCGGGGGGCACAGGGGGATATAAATGACGACCAGGACACCGGGACACAAGGATTATAAATGACGCCCGGGACACTCAAAGAGAAATCACAGACTGGGACACCGGGACACAAATGACGACCGGGACACAGGGAATATAAATGACGACCGGGACACAACTACAAAGGGGACGCCGGGGGGCACAGGGGGATATATAAATGACGACAGCGACACAGGGAATGGTCGATTACAAATCACCATCAGCAAAGCTCAAGGGCAATCATTAGAATCATGAGGTATAGATCTGAATACGGATTGCGCCCCCCCCTCCAAGCCCCCCCGCGCGCGTAAGTCGTTACGCGCCATATTAGTTACGCGCCATTGTAGTTGTGTCCCTGTGTCCCACCTGTGAATATATATATTTTTTTAACTACGTAAAACTTGCGAATATACAAAATTCTTTGCTGTCCCATTGTCTGTCCATATAAATAGATTGGCAGGTTTACCAACTCTTGAACATGCAACATAATAATTGTCCATGGGAAAACAATCCGGATTCAGATCTATACCGCATTTTTCTAACGATTGCCCTTGAGCTTTGTTGATGGTGATTGCTAATCGAACATTCCCTGTGTCCCCGTCTTCATTTATATATCCCCCTTTGCCCCCGGCATCCCCGTTGTAGGTGTGTCCCTGTGTCCTGATTTTCATTTATATTCCCTGTGTCCCGGTCGTCATTTATATTCCCTCTGTCCCGGTGCCCCGGTCGTTATTTGTGTCCCGGTGTCCCGGTCTGTAATTTCTCTTTAAGTGTGCCGGTCGTCATTTATATTCCCTGTGTCCCGGTCGTCATTTTTGTCCCGGTGTCCCGGTCTGTAGTGTCATCTTATAATGACGCCATATACAAAGCCTTATATACTTATAATGACGTCAAATGCAAACCCACAAACAAACTAAAATGCATATATACAAAGGATTTTTATATATATACTAGCTGTTGGGGTGGCGCTTCGCGCCACCCCAACACCTAGTATATATATGTTTTTAACTACGTAAAACTTGCGAATATACAACATTCTTTTCTGTCCCATTGTCTGTGCATATAAATAGAATGTCAGGTTTACCGACTCTTGAACATGCAACATATAATGGTCCATGGGAAAACAATCCGTATTCAGATCTATACCTCATGATTCTTATGATTGCCCTTGAGCTTTGTTGATGGTGATTGCTAATCGACCATTCCTTGTGTCGCCGTCGTCATTTATATATCCCCCTGTGCCCCCCGGCGTCCCCTTTGTAGTTGTGTCCCGGTCGTCATTTATATTCCCTGTGTCCCGGTCGTCATTTGTGTCCCGATGTCCCAGTCTGTGATTTCTCTTTGAGTGTCCCGGGCGTCATTTATATTCCTTGTGTCCCGGTGTCCCGGTCGTCATTTATATCCTCCTGTGCCCCGCGGCGTCCCCGTTGTAGTTGTGTCCCTGTGTCCCGGTCGTCATTTATATTCCCTGTGTCCCGGTCGTCATTTGTATCCCGGTGCCCCGGTCTGTATATACATTCGTTTTTTTAGTTTTGTTTTTCTCCTTTATTTTTCATTTTTTTCCTTTTTTATTTTTTTTCTTTTTTAGTTTTTTAGTTTTTTAGCTTTTTTAGTTTTTTTTATTAGTTTTTAGTTATTTTTTTTCTTTTTAGTTTTTTTGTAGTTTTTACCTTTTTTTTAGTTTTTTTAGTTTTTTTTTTTACTTATGTCCTGGTCGTCATTTATACTCCCTGTGTCCCGGTCGTCATTTGTGTCCTTGTGCTTTGTTGATGGTGATTGCTAATCGAACATTCCTTTTGTCCCGGTCGCTTTCTCTTTGAGTGTCGTCATTTATATTCCCTATGTGCCGGTGTCCCGGTCGTTATTTGTGTCCCGATGTCCCGGTCTGGAATTTCGTCAGTTGAAAACATGACGTCAGTCGACACACAAACATGACGTCATCCGACAGACAGACCCACACACACACAGACAACTTATTTTTATATATATAGATATAGATATAGTTTCTTTTTTAGTTATTTTCTTTTTTAGTTTTTTCTTCTCTTAGTTTTTTTCTTTTTTAGTTTTTCTTTTTTTATTTTTTTCTTTTTATTCATTTGTTTTCTTCAATTTGTCAATGTTCATTCTAACATTGACACTTGGAAAAATCTTTACGTGCCAAGCATGCTAAAGCTTGGCACAATTTATAATAAACCTAAAACTTTTGGGTATCTGTTTTAAGGTTTTCGAATTACTTTGATCTATTGTCAAAATACATTGAAATATATGTGCAATTCCCAGTTTTTACATTTTTAGTTCCAGTTTTCTTTTTCTTCTTTATTTTTCAGACGTAAATACATATCACCGAACCTTTGTTTTTAAAACTAAAATTTGGTAGGCATTGATGACCTTGTCCAAGTCAAAATCCCAAACCCAATCATCATCGCTATCATTATCAGTTTTGATACGTTTTGACTCTCGCTGTCCAGGTTGATCTTCATCTAACTGCACGGTTTTGCGTTCTTTAGCCGCAAGCCTTTTGGCATTAACTTTTTGAGTAGCTTCCTCGGCTGTTTCTTCTGCCATTGAATCACCGAACCTTTGTTTTTATAACTAAAATCTGGTAGGCATTGATGACCTTATCCAAGTCAAAATCCCAAACCCAATCATCATCGCTATCATTTTCAGTTTTGATACGTTTTGACTCTCGCTGTCCAGGTTGATCTTCGTCTAACTGCACGGTTTTGCGTTCTTTAGCCGCAAGCCTTTTGGCATTAACTCTTTGAGCAGCTTCCTCAGCTGTTTCTTCTGCCATTGGATTTGGATTTGGATTTGGTAACATTCTATCTTTTTCAATGTTTTCCAGTTTGTCAGTGTTCATTTTAACATTGACAGTTGGAGAAATTTCCACGTGCCAAGCTTGCTAAAGCTCAACAATTTATAATAAACCACAAATTTAAATTATCTTTTTTAAGGTTTTCAAATTAAAATATTTCGAAATATTTATGCAATTCTCAGTTATTACATTTAAACCCTCAACACAAAAATTCATACAATTTATTTTTATATATATAGAAGATATAATCTGGCGTAACAGACAAACCCACAAACAAACAACTTTTTTAGTTTTTTCTTTTCTTAGTTTTTTTCTTTTTTAGTTTTTCTTTTTTTTTAGTTTCTTCTTTTTATTGATTTGTTTTCTTCAATTTGTCAATGTTCGTTCTAACATTGACACTTTACGTGCCAAGCATGCTAAAGCTCCAACAATTTATAATAAACCTCAAAATTTGGGTTATCTGTTTTAAGGTTTTCGAGTTACTTTAATCTATTGTCAAAATATATTGAAATATTTGTGCAATTCCCAGTTTTTTTTGTTTTTTCTTTTTTTAGTTTTTTATTTTTAGTTTTTTATCTTTTTTATTTTTTTACGTTTTTTCTTTTTAGGTTTTTTCTTTTTTAATTTTTTTAATTTTTTAATTTTTTTTTAGTTTTTTCTGTTTGTTTTTTTTTAGTTTTTTACCATTTTTCTTTTTTCGAATTACTTTAATCTATTTTCAAAATATTTCGAAATATTTATGCAATTTTCAATTTTACTTCTTGAAACTCACATCCCCCCCCCCCCCGTGGGAAATTGCAGATGGTACTAACAATTCTACTCCACTTTTCCACCTTTTATATTGGCATGCGATTGTAATCTTTAATGTTACACAAAAACAGATTTTTATTAACAAGAGGGACACTATTACTCTGCAGCATTCATCTTGCAAGCGTAGTAAAAAAAAAAAAGAAAAAATATGAGAATCAAGGGGTACTATAGATTAACTATGCTCCTCACAAACCTCGTTTTATATTTATCTGGAGGTTAATGGAGCTATAGGAATTTTTGGCATAAAAATTCACTATTTCAAGTTCCAGTACACTCCTCCCCTACAAAAAGACCGATCTGCCCTCCTTTATAATAGCTTTAGTGGTGTCAATTGGGTGAGGGGAAGAATTGTCCCTACCCAATAATTTTTTGCTCTTTGCCCCTCCATCCGCTTGATCTGTAAAATATGTTTTTTGCCGTTTTCATTCAAAATGGTTTCTTTTGTATTTCCAATGGAAAAATTAAAAAAAATATCCGCTCCTTTCCCCAGATTTTGTTGAATGCATTTTGCTCTCCTCCTTATCTCCTTGAATTGGCGCCACTAAATAAATGTCTGATATGCAATTGTGTGCTATTGAAGACAATCCTACCAAGCCTAAAATGAATCAATTTTGTTTAATGAAGCTTAAAATACATGTCTATATGAACCGTCTATTCTGTATGGACTTCGTACGTCTATAGATGTGCATGCACCATCATCACACACGGTCTCTGAAACTGGAAAGCTCAATATGTAGTTTTTCTAAAACTTAAAGCGATTGGCTATCGCGGAATTATCACGGGGTGTCTTCTTGGCACCCTTTGAGACAAAATTGTTGATCTTTGCCATAAAATTATAGAAGACATCACTTAGTTGTGGTACAACAGTTTCGCAACTTAAAAACAGCACCTTTAATTTTATCCTTTAATTTTTGTCTGATTGAGCCTTTTCCTAATTTTCTTCAGCCATTGGCTCGATACGATCACCAATGTAAAAAAAAGTAAATAAACGCCCATGATGTTTCTTCTCTAAAGAAAAATGCGAAATATCACATTTTGTAGATAGGTGCTTGAAAACTCCGCAAAAAGGTTTCAAAATTCGTTTTTTTTGAATTTGGGCTACTATTAGCCTTTGTCGCTCCTTACTTACAATTAAATGAAAAAAAACAAGTTTTTTTTACCTGAAAGTAAGGAGTGATATTAAAACTTAAAACGAACAGAAATTATTCCGTATATGAAAGGGACTGTTCCCTCCTCAACACCCCACTCTTTACGCTAAAGTTTGACTCTTTCTCTCAAATCTACTTTTTAAAACAGTACAAACTTTAGCGTAAAGAGCGGGCCGTTGAGGAGGGAATTGGGTAACACAAGATCTTTAGGCATCACATTATATTCTCAGCTATTGTAATTCTACTTTGCCAGAACTCTTAAATTTGCAGTGCTCTTTATCATCATACTACTCTATTTAGGCTATTTTGCAATTGTTGTTGATATTGTCTTAATTTCTTCTTCCCTCCCTTTTTTTGATTTACTAGACTTTCTATAATTGACTAAAAATTGGATCAATAGCTCTAGTTTTCTTTTCCTTCTGTTTTTTCGTCACAAGGATGATGTCAAATATTTAGTTAAATTTGTTGGAATTCTCAGTTCTTGAATTTTTTCGAAAAAGATTTCAGCTTTTATAAGAAAAAAGTTACAGCTATGTATAGTAAAAATTAACGAAAATGGTTTCAATGATTGTTTCTCCCCTTGTTGCATCAGTTCGTAACCGCCAATGAAATTAACGTGTCTCGCAATGTCAAATCTGTGTTTTTTAAAACCTTCTACCACAGTCTGTTATAGATCTTCTATCACAGATCTGACCGCTGGGTCGTTCTTACGAAGCACAGTCCTGTGACGAGCTTTTAGAAAGTGATAGTAATAATTCAAATGATAAAGGTCAAATACCTTATCCTCATATTAATGCCCTGTCATAAAAATTAATTTTGAAGTAAATTTCGGATATGCCATACAGCCATTACAGTTGCATGTTTAAACGGGACTAGTCAAAGTTCCTCTTAGATTAGAAGGGAGGGTTTAAACTTACCTAACAATTTTACCTGAGGGGTTAGGGTACGAAAAAGGGGTTTTCTTTCCACAAAGCATTTCATTTCTGTCAGAATAATTACAAAATATCTACTTTTGCACATTGGATTTTCGAAAGCGAGGGGGGACATAAATCCTTTCTACCCTCTCCAGTAGGGGCTTTTCTATGCTTGTTGTTACCTTTTTTTACAATTATTACGAAATTTAGGCCTACCTCAAAACAGTAAATATTAAATAGACTTTACCTCCGTGCAGCCACACAGCCGTAAATGGTGAGCCCGAAACCTTGTATTGTAAGCACTAAAAATCCGTATATCAAACAAGGCTGAAGTAAATTAATAGATTTAGTGATTTCAGAACGGTAGTCTGAAATGATGCTCACCACAGTTGCTAGAAAAGCCAGCGCACTAGATAATAGAACCACATTGCAAGCATATATCCATAGACGGTAGTATTGCATTGCCCGCTCTTCTATCCCCTTTCATTGATGCTTTTTCACGGCTTATTTTATCCCTTTTCAACTTTGTTTGAAGTCTCATGTGTGTCATCCATATATTCTTTATATTGTGTTCTCCCTATACAGCGTTGTTATTTCGCTGAAACTGGAGGCTAGAAAACATTATCCGATCTTCCAGCGTACTTCTCAACATGCGCAGTTATAAAATAAGATTATGCTTCTCCATAGTTGCTAATTAAGAGAAGAGGCTTTGATTTTTATATCCTTTGTGTTTGTTTTTAATGGTTATGTATTGTTGGAGGCTCGGGAAAGGAATTATTTCTGTTGGTTGAACAACTGACAATTTGCGTCTTAATAAATGTAAAACAAATGGATTAGTTATTTACAAGTCGGTTTTGATGTTGAAGATTTCCTAAACCAGCACTACTATTTTAGAAAATCGAGTGGATACTCTTTACTCTAGCTGGTGCTCTATGCTACATACATTATTGTCAATACTTCAGACCAAATTTGCGCTTGGTGGAGTGGTTATGTGCAGAAAAAAGGCTTGTAGAATAAATATAAATTCTAGTGATTTTTAAATTCTAAGAATTGATTAATTGAGATATACATTTGTTAAAGGTAACATCGCAAAAAAACTCGGTAAATTTTGGAAGGTATTTAAATTGTAACCTTGAAGGGTAAATTCTATCAGCTGGAAAGCCAGACGGCATCCATATATACCAGCAACACAGCCCGTCGGACTAGAGATTTCAAAAAGAAAAAGATATAGCTTACAGTCTTCTGTGAAAACAGTAAGAAAATATTTTGCCCCTTTCTCGAACACAAAATTTGAAGTAACTCCTCTAGCCTTAAGTCTTTTCCCGTCTGCTCTTACCCTTAAATACCAAACCACCTGCTTCGAGCCTCAGCCATCCGTCGTATAGCGTCACGTGACTATTTTTAGAACGGAAGATTAGTGATTGACTTAGAGTTACCGACGATTATGAAGTATATAAATAGATGTACTGCATTGTTTTATGCATTATTTCAAGAGGTGTATGTAAGGAATTTTAGGTAGGTACTGCTTGAGATGCAAAATGATACACAAATACATAGTTGGGTTTAGTGAGAAAGGTCACGTAGTAAATTGACTATGTAGAAGTCTACTAGATGGGTTTGGTTCCTATCGTTTTTTACATTGGCGTGCAGCCGGTTCTATCCAAAAGATTTAGCCTGTAAATTATATTTATTATGAATGTCGGCTGATCATAATTCATGCCTCTTGATAAATTGTGTCTCATGATAAATTCACATTTTTATCCAATACTTGGCTCTTGTGTCTAAACAGGCTATGCTTTGGCATCGTCATCTCCCCTTCACACTGTATTCCGCAAGGCTTAGTAACGCTACGTAAGACCTCACGTTAAAGTAACCGTAAGACGGAACGAAATGCAAGAGCCTTAATGAGAGAATTTAAGCAAATTTCAACGTCTTACGTTTACAAGGCGAAACTGGATATTTTCGTGAAAAATTAATTGACTTTGTGGGAGAAAGATAACTCAAAAGACTTACCTCCAGGGAGAAAAAAACTGGGTTAATCTGGAAACAGCAGAAAAAATTCTATGGAAAGTAACGAGGATTCGAAACAGAAGAAAGCTTCGCCAGAAGAAAAAAAAAACAAATGACCGTGGATTGTCAGTTTAATTTACATATACTGATATTTATTCCTTTAAGTTTCAACAATTTTTTATTTATTAAAATCAAAAAATAAAAACATTTAATTTTTTTCAGTAAAGGGCAAATTATGTCTTGGTCTTGACAAGGCATGGGGGCTGTCAACACTACTCATGTTAACTCGATTATTTATTGTAATTTCTCTTGGTTTTGGATTTCATTTATTTATTGATGGTGTTTTGTGGTAGTTTTACGCTTGGAAGATTGCTTGGCTTTATTTCTGCTCATTTTCGGTTTAATGGAACCCTTTACTTTTCTTTGAAAGACTTATTATGGTGGAAATTTTTCCTGGAAAGCAAAAACATCCATGAAGATATTTATTTTGCACAAGTGATTTTTTTTTCATGATTTTTGTTTTATTTTTATTATCCGCTGAAATTTTATGAAAAATACTGATTGACTCAAATTAGTGCAAGGTAAATATCGATACAGTAGCGCAATAAATATCGACTCAACTAAAAGACACTATGTCCATCTCTGTTATCAAAATGATGTTTCTGCAATATCTCAGGAACAGCTAATTGCAATTAGTTGAAATTTTAAGGGAGGGAGGGAGAGATATTTATTAAACCTAAAAAGAAGAAGAAGATATTAGTAAATACTCATCGTGAATGGGGCTTAACTTGCTATTATTGGAAGCTAATATCGCAGCATATTCGTCCAAAATCATTAAACCCGTAGTACATTTGCAACATGGGTTGTTGAAACCTTGGTGAAATCAGAGCAATGCAAGGATTTGTAATATCTACAAAAGAAGGACCAAGTTTGGAGTCATTTCATCCCTTTTCCCTCCAATACCACCCCATCACCGAAAAAAATCCCTCTCTCCAACTTCGTACTTTGTGTACCTGTTGAATCATGGTAATTCGGATTTTATTTAGGAACTGCCCCTAAAGGTATGTGTTTAACTGAATTCCATATAACTGAACCCCAAACAACTGAACCCTGTAACTGAACCCTTATGCATCTGAATCTAGGGGCAACTGAATCCATCACGTAACTGAATCTTCGCGCAATTGAACCACATTTAACTGAACCCTCCTGCAACTGAACTCCTGCGAAATTCAACCCCATTTAAATGAACATTTGTGCAACTCAATCCCCGTGCAAATGAACCCTCGTTTAACTGATCCCCATGCAACTAAACCCTCTTGCAACTCAACCCTCTTTAACTGAATCTTCGTGCAATTCATCCCTGTTTAAGTGAACCCTCTTGCAACTGAACTCCCTTGCAACTGAACGCCATTACATTGAATCTACATGAAACTCAACCACCATTTAACTGAAACCTCGGTTGACTGAATCTCATCCAACTAAACCCCGTAAAACTGAACTCTCGTGCAACTTAACCTACGTTAACTGAACACTGCTACAACTCAAACTCTGACTATATTAACACTCATTCAACTGAACCCCAATGCAACTCGACCCTCACCAAACTCAATGTCTGCACAACTCTAACCCATTCAGCTCAACCCTTTTGCAATCCAGCCCCTATTTATTTCAGCCCCCATTCAACTCAACTTCCTGGTATTTCAACCCTCAGTTGACTTAACACTCATTCAACTCAACCTCCGTTTAACCAAAACCTGTCTGACTCAACCCTATTCAAATCAACCGCATCCATTTCAACCCTCCTCAAATTAACAATATAACTAGAATATGTAATGCAGCACGTTTTGTTGGAAATGACGAAAGCTGATTCGATTGAAATGGTCTATATTTATTGGTTAATTCTTTTGTGTTTTATTCTGTTTTATGCCTCACGGTATAAAACTATCCCCACTCCAAAAAAAAACAATGTATCCTATGTTTGGGAAAATTAGCGAAGCTTTTCATTCCCAGGACTTGAACGCACTTGATGGTGATGTTCGCACCAATAGCTGTACCCTAGGGGAGAGAAAACTAACACCTAGGTTAAGAATTATTGCTATTATTTAAATTCATCTTAATAGTAAACTTAAATACGGAAGTAAATTTATGAGAATTTTTAATAAGAGCTGGAAACGCTGATTAGTCTCCCTTTTCTGTTTTATTTACCCAGTGCTAATGGGGCACTAAAATATCTTAGTGGGCTGTTTAAGGTCATTTGAAAGCTAGTATTCACATGTCTGGCTAGTAATCTTTTATAATTTCGTCATGACAACACTATCATAAAATGACTTATGGCACCAAAATGCGATTTTACTGTCGTTCCTGGAGTGTAAAGATTTGAAATCATAAAAGGTCAATGCCTGAAATCCCTATGATCGAAAACCTTTAAACTAGTGTTTAAAATCCCTCTTGAATAGTCCCTTTCCAAGTTACCTTTGCAAGTAGGATAAAAAAGTTTTGAGAAAACTACCGTGTGAAAGAAAATTCATTCAAATACAGGTCTAATTTGTTGGTGATAGAGCTTATTAGTTTCATTTCGACGCTATAAAAAATTTTGCTTCGCAGTTTATACAGCGCCTATCTACAAAACCAGCTAAAGTTAGCTCGCTCATGTCATTCCCCTTTATTTACTGAAATCTGAAAAAAAACTAGCTCTTTATATGAAGACTCACCTAGCTTGAGCTTTTTTAGAGAATTTAAACTGTATGGCAAAAGTTATAATAATATAGCTGGTGAAAGTCTAATAAGCTCCTTATCAATTAGTCTTTTATTTTATGGAGCCTAGTTCAAGAATTTCTAGCTCCTAAGAGTCATATCCTGTTTTTTTTTTAATTTATTTATGCCTTTTGTTTTCAGTAAAGCGCTATTTTTTTCAGTATTTTACGCATGAGGTAATATTATGGGTTAAAACACAACTTAGAATTTTCACATGTTCTATCTTCTTGTAACTACTGGTCTTTTAAAGTAATGAAATAAATACTTATCAAGACAATTCATAAAAAAGAGCTCCGTTAAGCTGTCATTAAAAAAAAAAAAAATGGACATCACAGACGGTCAATCACACTCACAAGGGGTCAATCCACAAGGGGTCAGTTACAGGGGCTCAGTTATTTGGGGTTTAGTTACACAAGGGATCAACTGCAATGGACCCGTCCCTAAGTGATGAAATGTTAATTGCTAAAATAATTAGGATCACAGTATGATTGTCCTAAACCAAAACGCATAAAGCGCATATCTCACAAATGGTGGTTGAACTTGCCATAGCTTTTACTTTGCAAATTTGAGGCTAAAATTACAATCCAGAAATCTAAAATCAAACCGCATTTACTATATTTAAAAACGGTGCTTTATTTTTATCAAGTTAAGGGAGTTTTATTCATAAAAGTAATGAGGCAAGGGACAAAAGAATACCAAAAAGCCCAGTACTCGGGCTTGTATAGAACACTCCAGGTATGCCCTCGAAAGATTGGCCTCTCGACGACATCACCAAAACTCTGGGGAAACCTACTCCACATGATGGTAAGAACATTCCATATAGAAAAACCAGAATGCTTTGATTTCATCCGCAGTCTCCTAAATTAACTCTGATCAATTGACTCTTTCAAATCTGGTATAGAAAGTAACAGAGATAGTTATAGTGAACGCCAATTGTTTAGATTGGTTAAGGGGAAATCGGACAGGTCGAGAATTCGATTTCTAATGAAAAAGATCCACATATGTGGTTATGCAGTTTATGACACCAAAGTACAATAAAAAGAAATGTGAGGGGAAAATAAGCGGAAAACATTATGGCATCAAGAAGCTTAGGAAAGGGAAGCTTTCCTTCAAGTGTATGCTCGTTTTTGGGAATCAACGGATTGTTAATTTGTGAATTTTAAGGGCCAGAAAGTGCTATCAGTTGTAATTAACTAATTCGAATTATGTATTTCCGCGTTATTAGGGATAGAACTTCCCAAAAAAATCATAATTTTGAAATAGGAAATATAAAAAATCTTAGAAATCTTGATCCTCAGGCATGATTAGACAAAAGTTGGATCCTCCAAGGGGCAAAAAAGTTTTCATTTTAATATCCCTGGTACTTGAAGGAATTTTATGCTCGGTGGTTACCGATCTAAGTTTAGTATTCCAGTGTCAACACTAATTAACACCCTTTAAGCGATTTTTTTCAGAAAAGTAAGTAAACAAACAACATTTTCTTGAAAATCAGAGTCTTGCAGGATTTTCAGTCTGATGATGACCCAAAGTGATGATCATGTTCTCGTGTCCTCTACGCTCCCAACTCTTCAGTTATTGTTTCTGTTTCAGTTTTTAATCTAAATTTGTGGTTTATTATAGATTTATTATCAGCTTTTAAATAAAGTGTATTACCTAATTCAGGTTTATTAGACAAATTAGTGTTTGAAAATCACCTTTTAAAATCAAGAATTTTTAGTTTGCTTATTTATTTTATTGGTTTAACGTCGCAGCAATGACAAGAATGTAGAACTGCACAAAAAACTTCATAATTCTGAAAGGAGCAAAATAAAAAGCTGAATAGATATGACGGATTCAAGGAGCAAAAAATGTTTTTGTTTTTGTCACTTCATGTGATTTATACTTACTGACTACCAATCTAAGACTAACATTACAATACCCCGAAGTTGTGACCATGGGCATGTGTCCTCTCAATAAGTGCGGTTCTCTTTCCGCTTCAAACTTCCAAAATCTTGTTTCTGTTTCAACTATCTTAATCTAAATTTTTGGTGTATATCAGATTTGTTATTTGCTTTTACATAAAGTGTATGACCTATTTCAGGTTTATTACTCTTCCAAAACACAGTCATTGCTGGTAACGGCATTTTAATTGCTAGTCCCTGGATTCATGACTATTTATTTTTGTCAACTTTTATAGGAAGAATTACCTAGAGAGACAGCTTGGTATGTTTCTAGAAAAAAAAACTGGATTAGCTTTAAACTATTTCCCTTTGAATGAAAGTATCTATGACAGTATCATAGCAACAATCGTTAAGCATTCTGACATGGTCTTGCACTTCGTATATCATTGCATCATGTTATTCCTTATTTATAAGCATTGCCTGCTAGGGTGTAGTCCTGGATTTGTAATTCTATGCTTCTTTTTAAGAGAATTCTAGAAAGAGATCTTTTGTCTACAACATATATACCCTAAAAAATGTTCACTAAGGGAACTTGAAAATGTGGACTCGAATAGTGGTATCAAATCGTGCTTGTTACATGGCAAGCAAAATTAGATTAAGACCAGTCCTTTTCATCTCTTAAGCGGGATAGTCTTAATGGATGGATCATCTACCTTTCATTTATTTCTTGGAAAAATTAAATTTTCCCTAATTACCTAAGAATTAACCATCTTTTTCTTTTTGTTTTCTTATGTTAAAACGATGAATTTACTTGTGCTTGATATTGTGCTTCAACTGTATCTTGATATTGACATCCGAAGTTTAGTCAATGGTTTCGTTTTGCTCTGCATATTTATACATTTATAGATAGATACAATTTTGCATACATTTATAGATAGACACAAAGACAATTTTGACTTTGATGTCCGCAGTGCTAATGGTGCAATTACAAGACGCGGAAAACCATGTGCTTTCATTTATTTTTTTTTTAATGTGCTGATCAGCGCATGAATCTGTCGTAGAAAAAAAAAGGCTGGCAATGCGGAAAACAAAACTTTTTTTCTGCAACTTAAGCCATTTGGTGAAAAATTTTAATACTCACGGTTGCAAATAATTGAACTAAGTCTGTGAAGACATGTGCTCTAAATAAACAGTACCATTAGACCGACCCTCCGCTCGGTCTCTGGTGTTAATTCTCAAATTATATATAAGCATGATTATCATGTAATTCCTTAGATTTAAGTCTGGGGATTGCAAATTAGCAATTTCAAGTAAAATAAGGAATCCTGTTGTGAATTCAATACCTTCTTCCTGTTTATCCTTCACAACTTTATAGGATTTGTATTATCCTGGGAGGGATTGACAACAATAAAAATGAGTTTACTTACTTCTTTTTTTTTAGTGAAGCTACAATAACGCATTCCATCATTCCATTGTAATTCTGATTACTTTGCGAATCCTTGTATTTGATTGATCTTGCACGTTATCATGTGTCTTCTAACCATGGATTTTGTTGCGCATCATTTTCATTTGCCTTTCACTGTGATTCTCGCTTTGGCTCTTCTTCTAATTTTTGTTTGTGATTCTTTGGGATTCCCGTTGTAGCCAGTCTTCTATTAGCAATTTTTTGTTTAATATTTGGTTTGCAATTATTTCTGATTCTTGCTGCTAACTTTTGTGAACCTCGGATTTTGTTGCGTGTCATTTTCGTTTTTGAGTTGGGGTGATCCTCGCTGTCGCTAGGAAGGCGATAGGCACTCTCAGCATTAGTTTTACCGACTTCTTTTTTAGCTGTGCTCAAAAAACGGGTTCCTTCTTTCTATTTTAGTTTTGATTGATCAGCTAAACGTGGATTTCGTTGTGCATCATTTTTTTTGTGTGCATCATTTTTTTTGTGATTCAATGTAATTCTTGCAGTTGCTTGTCTTCTAACCCAAGATTTCGTTGTACGTCTTTTTCGTTTGTGATTTCTTTTATGATTCGTTATGATACTCTTTTCTGGTTATCTTCTATCCACAAATTTAGTTGTGCTTCATGTTCGGTCATCATTACCTCAGACATTTTTCCATGACTTTTGCATTAGCAGTTCAGGTTCATTTGCCATCTTGTATAGTTTCACATGAATCATAGCTACTAAAAATTATGCAAAAAACTTGGAAAAATGGTGTAACTTTCTCTTTAGATGTCTGTAAAAATAATGTAATTTATACGAAAAATGTTGTTCCAGAATTAAGGCTCAAAATGAACTTTTCGAAAATCGTGACTTATTTATATCGTTTTTCAGGCCAGACAACATTAGTGTGTCAATTTATAAATAAAAAAATATATATTTAGAACCGTTTCCGATACAAAAAAAAATCGGCCATAGCTATATATGCAGATATTGCTGGCTTATTGATAGTAATATGACCTACGATGTCCTACATGATTTTAAAGTGAAGAACACTGAGAATATTGTTCATCATACATGGCGAAATGTGTAATCACGTCTACAGGGGAAAATGCGTATATCGTGTATTGTACCTTAAGTTTGAATGCATATGATTTTCCTTGGTCCTAGGTTTAGACGTACAGGGTTTCGATAAAATCGTTAAAGGGTGAAATAAAATCCTTGTAATTGGAACGGAAGTCTGTTCAGAATTAAAGAGACGTTTCTGCTGGAATCCTACAGTGAGAAGTTTAAAAAATGGAACATATCCCTAAGAATGCTGGTTTATGACAAAAACAAAATTAAATCTACTAACGCTGCAATTTTAGGCCTGCTTTAATTTCTTGACTTTCCTTAGTATTTCTGTAATCTTAATAATCTAACATTGTTTTAATAGTTTCTTTATAATTTGATTCTTCTTGAGGAAACATCGACTTTTTCTTTTCTCGACATACAAATTGTATCAATCTTATAAGATTGAATTGAAAAAAAAATGGCTCTAAAATTCTTTCGCCATTTAAGTAAAACCTTACAGGAATCCTTTCAACCTTTAAATCGTATCTGTAAACCCACTGCTGGTCTAGACTATTTTGATTTAAACTGTTCTTACAGCTTATTCCTGCGTTTTGGGCTAGTACCTTTCACGAGACGATTGCTTATTTGTATCAATTAGTAACAATAATCTTCTCATCTTTTTTTATTTGATGAGAAAAAAATGTTTAACTAAGTCGTTTTACAAAGAAATTTTGTTGAAAGCCAGACTTTTCAGGAAAACGCAAACAGCTACTTTGTCTTAAATGAGAAATCTCGAGAGCAGGCTTGAGAGCAATAATGTCATTGATTGTGTTGATAGATCATGGCTCAAGAAATAGTTTAAAATTCGTGAAGACAAAAGAAATGTCCAGAACCTAGAAAAAAGTTCCCTTTGTGAACATTCACACTCAATGATGTCTTATTTTTAGGGACTTTAAAAATAGATTTTGGAATTTGGTTTCTTTTTGCTATTTTTCTTTGGTTTTAACATATTAATTTTACTTTATTCGTAAGAAAAAAATGCCGAGCAATTTGAATTTTGACGCAAGGCGGAGGAGTTTTGTCTACATCCACCCTCCTATATCTCACTCAGCTCTAACTTTGTTTCAAATAAGTCATGTCATCCTATGACTTCTTCTTTTGTGATATATGATGCATTGACATATATGATGACAAAAGAAGTACGGTAGCAATAAATGGGATCATGTACAGCAATAACAATTTTTATGAATAGTTTGGTAGTTTCGTGGGAAAGTGAAGTCGATTCATCCTAGCAGGAATTGATGACTCTGATGATGCACTAATTCGTGTGTTTTTTGGGCTTAATGGTTGTATTAGTAATTCATAAATCTGATCGGAACACATCTGCTTATATCTTACTCCTTTTATTTCATTAGAAGGTTTAATTCGAGTCTTCTGTAAAATTAAATAAAAAAGAACAAGTTTTTTCAACTGAAAGTAAGGAGCAACGTTAAAACTTCAAACGAACAGAAATTATTACGCATATGAGGGAGCCCCCCTCTTCAAAACTTCGGTTTTTACGCTAAAATTCAAGTTTTGTTCCAATCCTTCAAGAATGACCCCTGAATCATAAAGGCCGATTAATTAGAATAAATAGCTCTTTTGAAAGTACTTAAAAAGATAGCGTAAAGATCGAGGTATTGACTACGCCGTGAACCCCCTCACATACGTAGTAATTTCTGTTCGTTTTAATTTTTAATGTTGCTCCTTACTTCCAGTTAAAAAACCTTTTTTTAATATATGATCATTTTTTAAATAATTCTGGGAAATCCGCCGCCCCCTTCATGAAAAAGGGTTCTCGGATACGCTGAATCTGATGGTGTGATTTTCATTCAGATTTTATTACTTCTAGGGGTTGTTTCCTTCTTTTTCGAAAATAAGGCAAATCTTCGCTGGCTCGTAACGTTAATGGATAAAACTAAACTTGATGAAACTTATATATTTGAAGTCAGTATAAAAATTCAATTCTTTTGATGTATTTATTTGTACCAAAAATTCCGTTTTTTAGAATTTCTGTTACTACTGAGCGGGGTCACTCGTTACTTACAGTCGGTTACCACGAACTGTTTGATTTTGTTACGACATAACACCAATGATATAAAGAACTATCTTCCTGTTAAAAGTTAAAATTAAGCTGAAAAGAAAAAGCTAACTTTTTAGAAAACAAAGATGGTTGTAAATTCATTGTATTATTTTTTTAAATGTCTTAGGAAAAGGTGCCTTTAAAAGCTTGAAGAAAGAACACCTGGGACATCAAATTTAAGCCAAACAAAATGTTTGTTGGAATCTCTTCAATAGCCATAAGGGATAACCCTAATATTTATTTTTTATGTATAGATTTAATAGCCTTTAATATACGTCACATTTTTCAAGTTCTTGGTCGAATCCTTAACCTATTGTCCCCATGATGATTTTCATCATTATCCTAAAAAGCAAGAAGTCTAGACGTTGGCCCAGAATGACCTAGTGTGAGACTATTTTAAATTATTGAATTTTCGGGGGAAGTCGAAAAAGGCTAAAACAGGGTCGAAAACAGGGTAGGACGTTCCTTTAGCCTTAGCCTGCATAATGGCCTCAGGCAGCTTAACGTTGTGACGAGTTTATAGTAGTCCGACTGTTGATTTTTTTTTTTGCCCTATGGCCCCTTTGGCTCCTTTTTGCCCTATCGTAAATTTATACCCTTATTAATGTCGTAAATAGACTAGTAACATGATATTCTAATGAGCATGACATAATCTGTTCCAGCATACATTGTCTTACACAAAATGTTAATACGTTTTGATATTGAAGGGTAAGCTTTTGCCGGGGAATCAAAAATACAGAAAAATCACTGGCTAAACAAAAGAGGGAGAATAACAAAATTTTAGAATAGGCTAATCATTGAGTTTCAAATTGGACATTTTTTTTTCTAGAGCTAAAAAACCTGATTCAAAAAGTAATTTTTACACTGAACCCACTAATCAGGTTCGTATTATTCGGTGCCCACTATTTTGGTGTATTAGTTTTAAAGTATGCTGTTATGTAAAATTAAATTTATTTGTTGTTTTGTGAAATGATCAATAAAGGAATCTCATATATAAAAAAAAACAAATTTTTATGCGTTTTTTAAGTTTTTATTTGCAATCCCCCCTCAAAAAATCTGGTACTTTTGTCTTATAGCCACCACAATCAAGATATTGTATCGCGAACATGAGACAATAACCGGTTTTCCTGGTCTTTATACCAGAGAACATTAGCTTCGGTTCCGTGGGAAACTATATTGTTGCTATATTTTAATTAAATATTTGGTTGGTATTTTGGTTAGGTTAGGTTACGTATTTAATGTAATGCGGTCTGGGCGGTCCCCCTTCCATAATTCTTTCTTGTTGTAGTTTGCATAATTTCGTTGATGAAGTGCTATATTTTCATCATATCTTGTTTTATTTCAATAGCATTAACCAAACTTCACTTCTCGACAGAACTTGAGTGTGGTGGCTATAAGACACACGTACCAAAAACCCTTCTGTACCCCCCCCCCCAGAAAAAAGAATCCTGGATACGGCCCTGTCCTCAATGTAGTTAATATAAATGGAATTCATACTTTCGAGTCAATAAACACAAAAATAAACGAGTATTAGGCTATAGGGCTAGTCTGGAAAAAAAAATTCAAAATGTCAAAAAGATCGTAAAAATGTTGAAAAATATCAAAAACTTGGTGTCGCAATTTAGTAACATTAAATGTTAAAAATTTAGTATTGTGACCAAAAAATACAAAATACAATTCAGTTTAAAAAAGAAGACTAAAAAGAATGCTCAAAATATGAAAAAAAAAACATTACACAACTTAAAGGTAGAAAGAAAGGGCGGGGAGGGGATAGACTTATTTAACATATGAACTTTGAATGGGACGAACATTCTTTTATATTTTTCGATGGTAAATTGTATTGGCATAAGGAGGGGAATTTATGTTGAAGCAGAACGAGGGAGACGAGGTCGAAGGGGGGGGGGGCTATTGACAAGGGAAATATAATTTGTATAAGGTTTATGGAGGGCACTGTTGGCAAAACGCAAGGAAATTTTTATTCTCCTTTCCTTGATGCTGACCAGATTGGCTGTCTGAAGAATGGAAATGTAACGGATTTTACTCTCATTGAAGATAATTCTTGAGCACCCTTTTTGGAATGCCTCTGTTCTGTCCGGAAGTCCATCGGGAGATACCAGGATGCCAAACAGGACAGGCGTAATCGAAGAGGGCTTACAATGGGCTTACAAATGAGAGGAAAATCATCAATGAGATTTAGGATATTTGTTTTTTTATTTTTTAAGGAGTTTAAGGTGGAAATGTGGCAATTGCACATTTTAATAAATCATTAATATGGAAAACCCATTCTAAGCTATTAGAGATGGTGACTCCTAGTATCTGATATTAATAATTGACATTTCAGGGGGGATTGGGGAAGTGAAAGATAGAGCAGACTTAAAGAAATTAATTGTTAAGTTTTTTGATTTTAAAGGTTTGATTATCATATCGATAATAATGGCTTCATCTGATGTCTGTTACAGGATATCCATTGGGGTACTTTTTAAATTATTTAAAACGTGTCTCTAAGACAATTAGATCATCAGAAAATTTATATATATCCGAGAAATGGGTACCAAGATTTTTTATTGTTGCAGGAAATATAATTGAACCTAAGAGGATTACTTGGGACGCAATTGTAAATTTGGAGGGCACCAGAATATACATTAAGGTATTTAATATCTTGTCCTCTATTACAGAGGAAAGATGGAATAATTCTAATTTAATAGTGGCCAACTTAGAACCCTTTGAAATTTTTTTCTACCAATGTGTTGGGGGGTGATTAGATCAAATGCCTCTTATAAGTCCACTGCTATCATATTAAGCCAGGTGTTCGTTTTTGTTGTTGTTTTTATTTTCTAAGTTGGCCACATCTTGTGTCTACAAGGTGAGTGGGTAGTGATGTAGAACGCATGTTTCCGAATTGCCTATGGTCTATATTTGGGAAAAAATGCAAATTTTGTTTTAATTATTCCTCTGCGGAGAGCCAAAATCAAAACATGCATTGATTCAAAAACGTCCAGAAATTAAATAAAAAAAAAACAAGTTTTTTTTAACTGAACGTAAGGAGCGACATTAAACTTAAAACGACCAGAAATTACTTCGTATATGAAAGAGGCTGCTTCCTCATCAACGCCCCGCTCTTTACGCTAAAGTTTTTTACTGTTTTAAAAAGAAGAATTGAGAGAAAGAGTCAAACTTTAGCGTAAAGAGCGGGGCGTTGATGAGGAAGCAGCCTCTTTCATATACGAAGTGATTTCTGGTCGTTTTAAGTTTTAATGTTGCTCCTTACTTTCAGTTAAAAAACTTGTTTTTTTTTATTTAATTTCTGGACGTTTTTGAATCAATGCATGTTTTGATTTTGGCTCTCCGCAGAGGAATAATTAAAACAAAATTTGCATTTTTTTTTTTGGCTAAATGGCTTTCTCATAATTTTGATCGAATGATTTTGAGAAAAAAAGAGCGGGGGAGGAAGCCTAGTTGCCCTCCGATTTTTTGGTTAATTAAAAAGGCAACTAGAATTTTTAATTTTTTACGAATATTTTTATTAGTAAAAGATTTACGTAACTTATAAATTAGCTTACGTAAAGAACTTTTGTATTCTCATATTTTTATTACATATATGAGGGGGTTCCCCCCTTGTCAGATCCTCGCTCTTTACACTAAAGCTTAAATTTTGTCCCAGTTCATTAAGAATGACCCCAGAATCACAAAAGCCGTAGAATAAATAGTTGAAATTACTAAAAATACTTTAGCGTAAAGAGCGAGGTATTAGGAGGAGGTGAGCCCATCAAATGGGTAATAATTTCTGTTTGTTTTAAGTTTTAATGCTGCTCCTTACTTCCAGCTGAAAGAACTTTTTCATATTTATTTTTTCATTTTTTTTTAAATAATGCTAGTAAATCCTGCGCTCCCTTCATGGAGATTTTCTTCCCCCATGACAAACTATCGATGGAAAGTTCCCCTAGCATATCCCCCTCTTCTCAACCCCTCCCCCAACCAAAAAATCCTCCTGAAAACGCCTGTACACTTCCCAATAACTATTACTATATGTAAGCACTGGTCAAAGTTTGTAACTTGTTGCCCCTCCCACGGGGACTGTGGGGGAGTAAGTCGTCCCCAAAGACATAGTTATAAGGTTTTTCGACTACGCTGAATAAAATGGCCATCTCAGAATTTTGATCTGTTGACTTTGGTAAAATAATTAGCGTGGGAGGGGGCCTAGGTGCCCTCCAATTTTTTTTGTCACTTAAAAAGGGCACTAGAACTTTTCATTTCCGTTAGAATGAGCCCTCTTGCAACATTCTAGGACAACTGGGTCGATACGATCACCCCTGGGAAAAAAAAAACAAAAAAACAAAAAAAACAAATAAACACGCATCCGTGATCTGCCTTCTGGCAAAAAATACAAAATTCCACATTTTTGTAGATAGGAGCTTGAAACTTCTACAGTAGGGTTCTCTGATACGCTGAATCTGATGGTGTGGTTTTCGTCTAGATTCATAAAATGCGATTCTTTTGATGTATGTATTGGTAGCAAAATTCCATTTTTTAGAGTTTTGGTTACTATTGAGCCGGGTCGCTCCTTACTACAGTTCGTTACCACGAACTGTTTGATTATCTTTACTTTCAACCACCAAGCTAAACAGCTCTCATATGATATGGAGAAAAAGGGGGAAGTGTAATGGGGTGGACACCATCAAAATCGTGCTTTTTACCCTTTTGTCACTGGGGTAGCGAAACGTAATTTCTAACATTTTAGGAACTTATCAGTAGAGGTAATTTCATTAAATAGTGAGGACAAAGGTTTTGAAAGACCGCAAGCGAATGCTTTAATTAGTTCAATGGGAATGCCAAGCGGACAAGTGCGGCAATTTTTTACGTTCTTAATTTTAGTCTCCACATCTAAGGGTGAAATAACGGGAATGTCTAAAGAGAGGGGAAGGAGAGTTTGCACTAAGGAAGAAAAGGAATTTGTTCAGATCATAGGCTATATCTAGGGGCTCTTCTTGGTGACGGAAATAAATAATATTATTAATTAAATATTATTTTGAATTTTGTCGCGATTTTTTTGTTCTATTATGCTATTGTTTTGGCTTAGTAGGAAAAACGTCCTTGACTTTATATCTGTAATTAAATAAAAAAAACAAGTTTTTTTACTGAAAATAGGGAGCGACATTAAAACTTCAAATGAACAGAAATTATTCTGTATATGAAAGGGACTGTCCCTTCCTCAACGCCCCACTCTTTACGCTAAAGATTGCCTCTTTGTCACAATTCTAGTTTTTAAAGTAATAAATAAACAAACAAAAAATCAAAGAAATCACGTGCCCGTGATCTTTTTTCGGGCAAAAAAAAAAACACAAAATTATACATTTTCGCAATGGAAGCTTGAAAGTTCTACATCAGGTTTCTTGGACATGCTAAATCTGATGTTTAGATTTTCATTAAAATTCCTTGAACTTTAGGGGTTGTTTCCCCCTTTTTTTTTAAATCAGGTAAATTTTCTCATTCTTTTGATATATCTATTGATATCGAAATTCCGCTTTTTAGAGTTTCGGTTACTATTGAGCCACATCACTCCTTGCGTACAGCTCGTTATCACGAATTTTTTGATATAAAGGAGCAGATTTTTGTATTTCTTTTTTTTTTTACACAGCGAGTTATCTTGGGACTTTTTACCATGCTTAAGTAAATTCATTTTAATTTAATTAATTTTTTTTATTCACTTTTAATGTACAGCTTGTCATTTAGAATATGTTTTACCATTTCTTCAGGGGAAGAAGAGTCATAGTAATTTGTTTTAATCAAGTTTTCAAAAAATGTACTTTTCATTTGCAATCCAAAATTAAAACGGCTATGACTAGAAATTGGCTGATAAGACAATTCAGTAACAGAAAAAGTATGGGTAAGGCTGGAAAGATATTTCATTTGTAAACGAAAGCGGTAGCTTCCCCCTAAAGAAAACAAAGGAACTGGTGGGCTGTAGAAACTATGTATATTTGTGCAAATCAAATCCAGGGTTGAATTTTCTTTGGCTCTTGGTATATTTATTATGTGTTTTAGATAAAAGGACTGAAAAATGGAATTTAACTTTAGATAATTAAAATCGCCTACTAGAAAAACATCGGCGTTCGGGAATTTGCAGAGGACAAAATCACCACTATTTTGCCATTGCTAGTAGAATATTTGTCTTTTCACAGCGTTGTGATTCGGGGAAAAATGTTGTAGCAAAATACATTCAAATTAAAAGGACGTGGTAAGACTGTTGGTCTAACAATTTCCCAAATTATTCCATCGTAATCTAAAAGGCTGGAAGGAACTTTTAAACTCTAAAAGTTTAGGAAGGAAAGGGAAAATTAATTTAGGGAAACGTCCTCTGTTTATAACTGCACGCGACAAGATCCCTCTTCCTCATCTCTGATTTTTATACTAAAATAATCTCTCCCAGCATAATCAGAATCTACTCATAAAAACGAGCAAATAGTGCCCTTTGCCCATTTTGACCTAAACAGCAAAATACAAAAATTAGAGCCTAGGGTGACTAACACTTTCCCTTTTTCTGGATGGTCATTTGATCAGACCAAGGAAAATAACTTTCATTTTCCTTACAGATGAATGCAACTACACATAGGGGAAAAATCCACCGTTCCTTTGGTGGTGTTGCAAGAAACATTAGCGACTGTCTTACAAGACTTGGGCACAGGCCCCTATTCCTATCAACTGTCGGTGATGATAGTCTTGGAGGGGAGCTGATTAGGCATAATCCAGATATGGTATACAAGATTTTCCTTTTTAATTTGTATTTTTTTATCTCTTTTTTCTCTTACTAAGATTTTCTAATTTAGTTCGAGTATTTCAGGATGAGACTGGAGATACAAGTTTCCTTGGGTGGTGGTAAACTAAGCCAAATGGTTGTAAGCATAAATATTGGAAGGAGCGTAAATCTCTTTTCAGACTTAACCAATCGACTCAGAAGAAAATACCAATATATAATGCATTTAGGTAGAACGTTTGAAAAATTCACTTCGATTGTTTTTTTATTTTGAATGACTATTGCGATCATAAAGTGACATTCACATAACAAAAGAAACTATTGAACTAAAATAGACATAAGAAAATATGTACGAAATCATACAAGATGACTGATATTTACAGTAAACAGTGAATAAAACCAACCAATATATCAATAGCTATACAAATAATTTTTTAAGTAATATTAATCAGATTCTTGCCGTACCCAAAATCGAGCAATAAGAAAAATTGTATGTAAATATGTGGTCAACTAATACAAATTTTGGAACTTCATTTTTAAATTTTAAATCTACAAACAGTTTTTCAATGTAAAGTAAGGAGCAGCGTAATGCAAACAAAAATTATCCTGATTGCCTGTTCCGTCGACCCTTACGTTTTAAACTTTGCAAAATGAAAGGGTGTCTAATGGACCAAAAAATGCAATTTTGGAATTGAGGAGGAGGGTTTACTCCCTCTTTAATCCCACCTCTTTACTGTTAATTTTCTATTTTAATCACATTATTTCGATATTGGGTGTCGCATCAAGTATATAAAACACACTAGACTTAAAAAAAAAATTGACTTTTTTTCAACGTAGGAAGGGCAGAAGATAGTAACAGTTGTTGTTTCAATGAGGAAAGTTTTTATAGCTGAAAGTAAGGATCAACGTTAAAACTCCAAACGAAAAGAAATTTTTCCGTCTCTGAAGGGTTTCCATCTCCTCAAAGCCTTGCTCTTTGCGCTAAAGCTATTAGCAGTTTTAAAAAAGCTTCTTATTCTAATTCAACGGCTCCTGTGTTTCAGTAGACGGTCATTAAAAATTGAGATAAACAATCAAACTTTAGCGTAAAGGGCTAGGCATTGAGGAGGGGGCTACCCTTCAAATACGGAATAATTTCGGTTTGTTTTGACTTTTAAAGTTGCTCCTTACTTTAAGTTATAAAAACTTTTTTATTTAATTGCCTAAATGACCGAAGTTCTAAGACGATTATTCAATTTCTTTTCGTTTTTTCAAATAACGCAAGTGAATCCAGCTCATCCTCCATAAAATATACCCCCCTCACTGGAAACCCCTCCGTAAAAGTTTCATTAAACCTGAAGTGCACCCCCCCCCTCAAGTTCCCTCCAGGTAGTCCCATCTTTGCTGAAAATCCCACTCCCCGTAATATTTCTTGCGGACGATTCAGCCTAAGAAATTATTCTTAGTATACTTTCATTTTAAAAATACTTTAATCTCTAAGCTCTTTTATGATCACTCCAAAAATTCCCCCTTCCGCGGAAATTTTTCCAGAAATGGAAACTCGCATAAAATAACCCCCAGGTAAAATTGAGTTGGTAAGGATTTTGGTTTTTGCAAGAATTTTGTTGTTTTTTTATTTTTGCTCTTAAAATTTGTTGCATGCTGAGTTTTTACTCATGAAGCATAATGTATGCTGATGTTTTTCCTTCGTGAAACATACTGTATCTTGATTTTTTCTCCGTCAAACTTGTTTTATATTTATTTGCTCTTCGTGAAGCATGTTGCACAATGAATTTTGACAAAAAAAAAAATCAAAACACAACAAGTTTCAAAGTTAAAAAATCAACACGCAACAAGTGCAATGAAAAAAATATCAATACACAACAAATTTCATGAAGAAAAACTAGAAAATACAACAGGTTTTTCGAATTATAAGATTAAAATACAACAACTTTCACGATGAAAAATCAACTTACAAAAAATTTCACGAAGAAAAAATCAGCATATATTATGTTTTACAAACATAAATCAGCATGCAAGAAGTTTTACGAACGAAAAAACAACTTGCAACATGTTCTACGAAGTAAAATATCAAGATAAATTAGTTTCTAGAAAGGAAAAATCAATATATTACAAATTTCACGAAGAAAAACTAAAAATACAACAAGTTTCGGAGGAAAAAATTCACATGCAACGAGTTTTACGAAGAAGAAATCAACATACAATATGTTTCGTGAAGAAAAATCAATATACAACTGGTTATACCTCTCGCACGCCAGAGGGTGAAAAAACTAACGTATTTCACGAAGAAAAAAATCGACATACATTATTGTTGACGAGCAAAGAATCAGCATGCAGCAAGTTTCACGACCAAAAATCAACCAGCATCATTTTTCATTAAAAAAAAAACAAGATACATTAAGTTTAAGGAAGAAAAAATCAACATACATCCAGTTTCACGAAGTGCCAAATCGACTTACAACTAGTTTCACAAAGATAAAATCAACATGATAGTTGAGTTAAGTTTATTAATAAAAAGATAACTTTGAAAAATGCATATATATATATATATATATATATATATATATATATATATATATATATATATATATATATATATATATATATATACTAGCTGTTGGGGTGGCGCTTCGCGCCACCCCAACACCTAGTTGGTGGGGGCGCTTCGCGCCCCCCCCAAGCCCCCCCGCGCGCGTAAGTCGTTACGCGCCATATTAGTTACGCGCCATTGTAGTTGTGTCCCTATGTCCCACCTGTGAATATAGATATATATATATATATATATATATTTATATATATACATTTATATATATGTTTTTAACTACGTAAAACTTGCGAATATACAATATTCTTTGCTGTCCCATTGTCTGTGCATATAAATAGATTGTCAGGTTTACCGACTCTTGAACATACAACATATAATGGTCCATGGGAAGACAATCCGTATTCAGATCTATACCTCATGATTCTAATGATTGCCCTTGAGCTTTGTTGATGGTGATTGCTAATCGACCATTCCCGGAGTCGCCATCGTCATTTATATATCCCCCTGTGCACCCCGGCCTCCCCTTTGTAGTTATGTCCCTGTGTCCCGGTCGTCGTCATTTATACTCCCTGTGTCCCGGTGCTTTGTTGATTGCTAATCGAACATTCCTTTTGTCCCGGTCGCTTTCTCTTTGAGTGTCGTCATTTATTTAGATTGTCAGGTTTACCGACTCTTGAACATGCAACATATAATTGTCCATGGGAAAAACAATCCATATTCAGATCTATACCTCATGATTCTAATGATTGCCCTTGAGCTTTGTTGATGGTGATTGCTAATTGAACATTCCCTGTGTCCCGGTCGTCATTTATATTCCCAGTATCCCGGTCGTCATTTGTGTCCCAGTGTTCCCCTTTTAGTTTTTTTTATTGGTTTTGACCTTTTTTTAGGTTTTTTAGTTTTTTTCTTTTTTCTTTTTAGTTTTTTTTTGAAGTTTTTATCTTTTTAGTTTTTTTTTTTATTTATATTTTTTTAGTTTTCTTTTTCTCCTTTATTTTTCAGTTTTCTTCCTTTTTTTAGTTTTTTTTTCTTTTTTAGTTCTTTTAGTTTTTACCTTTTTTAGTTTTATTTAGTTTTTTAGATGAAAATTTTTTTTAGTTTTTTCCTTTTTAGTTTTTTATTGGTTTTTACCTGTTTTTTAGCTTTTTTAGTTTTTTTTCGTTTTTTCTTTTTACTTTTTTTTTTAGTTTTTATCTTTTTTATTTTTTTTTATTTTTATTCTTAATTTTATTAGTTTTCTTTTTCTCTTCTATTTTTCAGTTTTTCCCTTTTTTTAAGTTTTTTTTTTTAGTTTTTAGTTTTTTTAGTTTTTTAGTTTTTTCAGTTTTTTTTTTAGTTTTTAGTTTTTTACCTTTTTTAGCCTAACCAGGATTTGAACCTGGGACCTTCATTCTCCGTTCTGACACCCTCTCTCACCGAGTGACTACTCCAGCATGTTCATTTTGGTGTTTTAAATGGTATATTATTAACCAATTTAATGTGTTTTACAATATACTAAGCATCGTCAAAGCAAAAATGACGACAACTAATTTCATGACGTCAGCCGACACAGAAACATGACGTCACCTGATCCACAGATCCACAGACAGACAACTTATTTTTATATATATAGATATATATATATATATATATATATATATATATATATATATATATATATATATATATATATATATATATATATATATATATATATATATATATATATATATATATATATATATATATATATATATATATATATATATATATATATATATATATATATATATATATATGTATATATATATATATATATATGTATATATATATATATATATATATATATATATATATATATATATATATATATATATATATATATATATATATATATATATATATATATATATATATATATATATATATATATATATATATATATATATATATATATACTAGCTGTTGGGGTGGCGCTTCGCGCCCCCCCCCAAGCCCCCCCGCGCGCGTAAGTCGTTACGCGCCATATTAGTTACGCGCCATTGTAGTTGTGTCCCTATGTCCCACCTGTGAATATATATATATATATATATATATATATATATATATATATATATATATATATATATATATATATATATATATATATATATATATATATATATATATATATATATATATATATATATATATGTTTTTAACTACGTAAAACTTGCGAATATACAACATTCTTTGCTGTCCCATTGTCTGTGCATATAAATAGAATGTCAGGTTTAACGACTCTTGAACATTCAACATATAATGGTCCATGGGAAAACAATCCGTATTCAGATCTATACCTCATGATTCTAATGATTGCCCTTGAGTTTTGTTGATGGTGATTGCTAATCGACGATTCCCTGTGTCGCCATCGTCATTTATATATCCCCCTGAGCCCCCCGGCGTCCCTGTTGTAGTTGTGTACCTGTGTCCCGGTCGTCATGTCCCGTTGTCCCGGTCGTCATTTGTGTCCCGGTCCTTATATACATTCGTTTTTGAATTGGTCTTTTTTTAGGTTTTAGTTTTTTACCTTTTTTTGTTTTTTTTTCTTTTTTTTAGTTTTGTTTTTCTCCTTTATTTTTCATTTTTTTTCCTTTTTCATTTTATTTTCTTTTTTAGTTTTTTTTTAGCTTTTTAGCTTTTTTAGTTTTTTATTAGTTTTTAGTTTTTTTTTTCTTTTTAGTTTTTTTGTAGTTTTTACCTTTTTTTTAGTTTTTAATTTTTTTTTACTTATGTCCTGGTCGTCATTTATACTCCCTGTGTCCCGGTCGTCATTTGTGTCCCGGTGCTTTGTTGATGGTGATTGCTAATCGAACATTCCTTGTGTCCCGGTCGTCATTTATATTCCCTATGTGCCGGTGTCCCGGTCGTCATTTGTGTCCCCATGTCCCGGTCTGTAATTTCGTCAGTCGAAAACATGACGTCAGTCGACACAGAAACATGACGTCACCTGACAGATCCACAGACAGACAACTTATTTTTATATATATAGATATATATATAAATATGTTTTGACTATATTTATATATATAAATATGTTTTGATATGTTTTGACTCTCGCTGTCCAGGTGGATTTTCATCTAACTGCGCGGTTTTGCGTTCTTTAGCTGCAAGCCTGTTTTCTTGCTGTTCTTGTGATTCCCCGGCACGCTTTCTTTTCTTACTTTCTCTATCAGCTGCAAGCCTGTTTTCTTGCTGTTCTTGTGATTCCTCGGAACGCTTTCTTTTCTTACTTTCTCTATCAGCAGCAAGTTTTTTGGCATAAACTCTTTGAGCAGCTTCCTCGGCTGTTGCCATTGTAGGTTCTTCAGTCATTTTACAATTAAACATTTTTCCGTGAACAAATGTCTTAAATATCTTGAATGACGTCACCGTCAAAGCAAAAATGACGACAACTAATTTCATGACGTCAGTCAACACAGAAACATGACGTCACCTGATCCACAGACAGACAGACAACTTATTTTTATATATATAGATAGATATATATATTTTCTTTTTAGTTTTTTTGTAGTTTTTACCTTTTTTAGTTTTTTTCTTCTTTTGTATTAATGCTAAAGCCAAGGTTCAAACCTGGAGCCTCTCGGACCTAGAACCTGAAACATAACGCTTTACCAACTCAGCTACTTCGGCTTGAATACATTTGTTTTGAGCAGCTTCCTCGGGTGTTGCCATTGTAGGTTCTTCAGTCATTTTACAATTAGAAATTTCTCTTTCAACGGTCTTCTTACAATTAAAAATTTGTCTTCGAACGATATTCTTAAATACCTGTGTCCTGGTCGTCATTTATATTCCCTGTGTCCCGGTCGTCATTTGTGTCCTGGTATCCCAGTCTGTAATTTCTCTTTGAGTGTCCCGGTCGTTATTTATATTCCCTCTGTCCCGGTCGTCATTTGTGTCCAGGTCTGTAATTTCTCTTTGAGTGTTTTTTCTTTTTAGTATTTTTTAGTCTTTTACATTTTTTCTTTTTTCAGTTTTCTTTTTCTTCTTTATTTTTCAGCTTCACTATGAAATACATATCGCCGAACCTTTGTTTTTTTAACTAAAATCTGGTAGGCATTGATGACCTTATCCAAGTCAAAATCCCAAACCCAATCATCATCGCTATCATTTTCAGTTTTGATATGTTTTGACTCTCGCTGTCCAGGTGGATCTTCATCTAACTGCGCGGTTTTGCGTTCTTTAGCCTCAAGCCTGTTTCCTTGCTGTTCTTTTGATTCCTCGGCACGCTTTCTTTTCTGACTTTCTCTATCAGCAGCAAGTTTTTTGGCATAGACTCTTTGAGCATCTTCATCGGCTTTTGCCATTGTAAGTTCATCAGTCATTTTAAACTTAAACATTAATAGATTTCTACGTGAACATATATGTCTTAAATATCTTTAATGACGTCACCGCCATAGCAAAAATGACGTCAACTAACTTCATGACGTCAGTCGACACAGAAACATGACGTCACCTGACAGACAGACGCACAGACAGACAACTTATTTTTATATATATAGATAGATATATATATATATATATATATATATATATATATATATATATATATATATATATATATATATATATATATATATATATATATATATATACTAGCTGTTGGGGTGGCGCTTCGCGCCACCCCAACACCTAGTTGGTGGGGCGCTTCGCGCCCCCCCCAAGCCCCCCGGCGCGCTTAAGTCGTTACGCGCCATATTATTTACGCGCCATTGTAGTTGTGTCCCTGTGTCCCACCTGTGAATATAGACAGATTTATATATGTGTTTCAAACTACGTAAAACTTGCGAATATACAACATTCTTGGCTTTCCCATCGTCTGTGCATATACAAAGCCTTATGTACTAATAATGACGTCATATGCAAACGCTCTTTTTACAAACAAACAAACATGCATACACACAACTCGTTTTTATATAGATAGATAGATAGATAGATACAATAGAAATTAACTGCGTAAAACTTGCGAATATACAACATTCTTCGCTGTCCAATTGTCGCTGCATATAAATAGATTGTCAGGTTTACCGACCCTCGAAAATGCAACGTACAATTGTCCATGGGAAAAACAATCAGTATTAAGATCTATATCACATTTTTCTAATGATTGACCTTGAGCTTTGTTAATTGTGATTGCAAATGCTAATCGAATTGGGAATTGCAATCTTTTAAATTGAAAAGGCAGATCCTTTGGAATCATGGGAATGCGAGGAATAAGAACAGCCTCACCCTCAAAAGGCCCTGTCAAGATTGTGGCCTCTATTAGGTTTTCCATTGTTTTTTTACGGCAAGTCGCGTGCCATTGCAAAACTTTGGTGGGTTGATATTTCTTAAAAGTATTATTGGTACGCCTATTTTTAGTTGTAGCACGTGTGGTGGAAACCCTGAAAGATCCACGGAATTTAACAATTCAGATGGATAATTAACCGCTTCATTTGGTTCCAAAACTATGTCGACTGACTTGTAAAGGACTGCCTGGTCTCGAATCTTGGTCAAAACAATATTGTTGATTTCGTGGACGTCTATATTTTTGGGTGCAAGAATCGCTCTTTCCCTTAGCCATTTATTATTTTTATAATTGTTTAGAATATTCGGAAATACTTTTTCAATCAATTCATTTTTGGATGTCACTAAATTACAAAACTCAGCAGGTAGTTGTATACGTCCTGAAATTGAGTCTACTGGGAGCTTTCCGTTTCCAATTGCCAGCAATTGATCTGAAAATGTTTGACCAGAGTCATCGTTTTGCAATCGGACACGCATAATTGTAGTTAATTTTAATGTTTTTACGTGTGCCCATAAATTAGAATTTTTCAGGCAAGCATTTATTTCTTCTGCAGGAGTTGATCTAGGTATTATAGGTAATGTTTGCCTGAAATCTCCCGCAAGCAATATTAATGTGCTGCCAAAGGGTTTCGACTTCCCTCGCAAATCTTTCAAGCATTGATCCAGAGCCTCGAGCGATTTTTTGTGTGCCATTGTGCACTCAACCCAAATAATATGTTTGCATTGCTGCAATACTTTACCCATCCCAGATGATTTGGAAATATTGCACGTGGGAGTTTCTGTAGAATGCAGATTCAGAGGCAATTTCAAAGCGGGATGAGCAGTTCTTCCACCAGACAGCAATGTTGCGGCTATTCCGGACGACGCAATTGCCAACGCTATATCATTTTTTGATCGAATTGATGCCAGAATCAGTTTTATCACAAACGTTTTACCAGTACCTCCTGGCGCATCCAAAAAGAAAATTTCTCCAACGTTGTTATCGACACAATGCATTATCGTATCATAAATGTCTTTTGGTTCCGACGTTAACTTGGAAATGTTATTTTGTACATACGACAATAGATCACTCGTACTGTAACTTTGTTCACAATCCAATTCTACACATGTCGAAAAAGCAGCGATACGGTTAGGTGAAGGCATTCCCAAATCCTGAAGAGGTTTGTTTGCCATACGTACACACAAATCTTCTATAATAACTAAAGTGTAGTTATAAATTTCTGATGTAAAATCAAAAGTCATATCTGACGTCTCTAACTGTTTTCGATGGAGTATATCTTCGGTCATTTTTGACTTATATTTTTCCCATAACTCTGTAGGAGCTGATGGACAGCAAGTTGTTAAAATGATGCCAAACAATGCACGAATTTGCCTTGGAGTTGACGTTTCGCACGCGTCATTGATGCAGTTATCCCAGTGTTGGTCATTCTCCAATAAATTCAGAGCTCGGCATGCACTACGGTAAGTGTCATGTATAGTCAATTGACGGCATTTTAAAATATAATTTTCTTCATCCTGCCGAATCATTAGTCTATAGGAATAATAATGCATTGCAATGCATTTCTTATTCATTTCTTTGTTAGTGACTGGATTCATCAATTTAATATTAAAGTGAGAGCCGTCGGCTCCATCCCAAAAAATGATAGGATATTGTAGGGCATCGTAGCATCGACGAGTTTCAGCAATTCTTAACAACTGAGCGTTTCGCTTATGAAGAATAATATCTCGAGGTAAAAACTGTTCACCGACCATAACGATCGCCACTTCGTCGATAGTTGGAGTATTGTATCTACGCACATGTTGGCCAGGAGGCGTTTTGTCAGCGGAAATAACAATTTTATGCGTATCACTAGGCATCAAATCGATGGCTGTTTTGAACAGACGCACTAAATTATTATTTTCGTGGAAAAGATGTTGCAATTGGGAAACGATTGTCCTTTCAACGTTGGGAGAAATTTCGCAACGTGCATTCAATTCAGAATTTCTATCACTGATGAAGTACAATTGTAAAAATTTATGATTCTCGCCTGAGAATGGTAGAAGGGACCCTGCTCTATGATAAATTTGTCCTTTTACTTTGAAAGTAGACACAAATTGATCTGGATTTTCGATTTGGGCTCCAAACGACGTCATTTGGAAACATGAGTTATATTTTCTGATTTGTGACAAAAAACGCTTAGATTCTGACGTAGTTCCAGTAAGGAAAGTCTGCAATGGCTCTGGTGGTGCAGCCAATAGAGGAAGTTTGACTTTTCCTGAGGCGCAACACATTCCCATTGTTTCACCATTGAATTTCAAGGCCTTGCAATAGGGACAAATTTTAGACATAGTCCGGATTTGAACACATCTACTCAAGCTATAATCACCGACTGGGCTGTACCTGAATGCCAGGCGATAACTTTCAGGTTGCTGTGATTCCTCGGCACGCTTTCTTTTCTTACTTTCTCTATCAGCAGCAAGCCTGATTTCTTGCTGTTCTTGTGATTCCTCGGCATGCCTTCTTTTTTCACTTTCTCTTTTAGCAGCAAGTCTGGTTTCATGTTGCTCTGGTAGTTCCTCGGCATGCCTTCTTTTTTCACTTTCTCTTTTAGCAGCAAGTCTGGTTTCATGTTGCTCTGGTAGTTCCTCGGCAGGCCTTCTTTTTTCACTTTCTCTTTTAGCAGCAAATCTGGTTTCGCGTTGCTCTGGTAGTTCCTCGGCACGTTTTCTGTTCTTACTTTCTCTATCAGCCTCAAGCCTGTTTCCTTGCTGTTCTTTTGATTCCTCGGCACGCTTTCTTTTCTTACTTTCTCTATCAGCGGCAAGTTTTTTGGCATAGACTCTTTGAGCATCTTCCTCGGCTGTTGCCATTGTAAGTTAATGAGTCATTTTACAGTTAAACATTAATAGATTTCTTCGTGAACGCATGTCTTAAATATCTTTAATGACGTCACCGTCATAACAAAAATGACGACAACTAACTTCATGACGTCAGTCAACACACAAACATGACGTCACCTGACAGACAGACCCACACATCCACAGACAACTTATTTTATATTTATAGATATATATATATATATATATATATATATTTATATATAGATATATATATATATATGTGTTATATATATATATATATATATATATATATATATATATATATATATATATATATATATATATATATATATATATATATATATATATATATATATATATCTATATATATAAAAATAAGTTGTCTGTGTGTGGATCTGTGGATGGATCAGGTGACGTCACCTGAAAAAACTGGATCAGGTGACAAAACTGAAAACTGAAAAAACTAAAAAAAGGCAAAAACTACAAAAAAAAACTAAAAACTAATAAAAAAAATAAAAAAGCTAAAAAACTAAAAAAACTAAAAAAAGGCAAAAACTACAAAAAAAATAAAAACTAATAAAAAAAGCTAAAAAACTAAAAAAAATAAAAAAACTAAAAACTAATAAAAAAAATAAAAAAGCTAAAAAACTAAAAAAACTAAAAAAACTAAAAAAAGGTAAAAAACTAAAAAAACTAAAAACTAAAAAAAACTAAAAAAAAGGAAAAAACTGAAAAATAAGCTAAAATAAAGGTAAAAACCAATAAAAAACTAAAAAAAAAACTGAAAAAACTAAAAAAAGGCAAAAACTACAAAAAAAAATAAAAACTAATAAAAAAAGTAAAAAAGCTAAAAAAACTAAAAAAAACTAAAAAAAGGTAAAAAACTAAAAAAAATAAAAAATAAAAAAAACTAAAAACAAGGAAAAAACTGAAAAATAAGCTAAAATAAAGGTAAAAACCAATAAAAAACTAAAAAGAAAAAAAGGAAAAAACTAAAAAAAATTTTCATCTAAAAAACTAAAAAAACTAAAAAAGGTAAAAACTAAAAGAACTAAAAAAGAAAAAAATAAATGACGACACTCAAAGAGAAAGCGACCAGGACAAAAGGAATGTTCGATTAGCAATCAACAAAGCACCGGGACACAGGGAGTATAAATGACGACCAGGACATAAGTAAAAAAAAAAACTAACAAAACTAAAAAGAAGGTAAAAACTACAAAAAAACTAAAAAGAAAAAACTAAAAAAAGGCAAAAACTACAAAAAAAAACTAAAAACTAATAAAAAAGCTAAAAAACTAAAAAAACTAAAAAAAGGCAAAAACTACAAAAAAAACTAAAAACTAATAAAAAAATAAAAAAGCTAAAAAACTAAAAAAACTAAAAAAACTAAAAAAAGGTAAAAAACTAAAAAAACTAAAAACTAAAAAAAACTAAAAAAAAAGCAAAAAACTGAAAAATAAGCTAAAATAAAGGTAAAAACCAATAAAAAACTAAAAAAAAAACTGAAAAAACTAAAAAAAGGCAAAAACTACAAAAAAACTAAAAACTAATAAAAAAAGTAAAAAAGCTAAAAAACTAAAAAAACTAAAAAAACTAAAAAAAGGTAAAAAACTAAAAAAAATAAAAAAAAAAATAAAAAAAAGGAAAAAACTGAAAAATAAGCTAAAATAAAGGTAAAAACCAATAAAAAACTAAAAAGAAAAAAAGGGAAAAACTAAAAAAAAATTTCATCTAAAAAACTAAAAAAAACTAAAAAAGGTAAAAACTAAAAGAACTAAAAAAGAAAAAAATAAATGACGACACTCAAAGAGAAAGCGACCAGGACAAAAGGAATGTTCGATTAGCAATCAACAAAGCACCGGGACACAGGGAGTATAAATGACGACCAGGACATAAGTAAAAAAAAAAACTAACAAAACTAAAAAGAAGGTAAAAACTACAAAAAAAACAAGAAAAAAAAACTAAAAACTAATAAAAAAACTAAAAAATCTAAAAATCTAAATAAACTAAAAAAGAAAAAAAAGGAAAAAAATAAAGGAGAAAAACAAAACTAAAAAACGAATGTATATACAGACCGGGACTCCGGGATACAAATGACGACCGGGACACAGGGAATATAAATGACGACCGGGACACAGGGACACAACTACAACGGGGACACCGGGGGAAACAGGGGGATATAAATGACGACCGGGACACCGGGACAGGGAATGGTCGATTAGCAATCACCATCAACAAAGCTCAAGGGCAATCATTAGAATCATGAGGTATAGATCTGAATACAGATTGTTTTCCCATGGACCATTATATGTTGCATGTTCAAGAGTCGGTAAACCTGACAATCTATTTATATGCAAAGACAATGGGACAGCAAAGAATGTTGTATATTCGCAAGTTTTACGTAGTTAAAACCATATATATATATATATATATATATATATATATATATATATATATATATATATATATATATATATATATATATATCTATATTCACAGGTGGGACATAGGGACACAACTACAATGGCGCGTAACTATTATGGCGCGTAACGACTTACGCGCGCGGGGGGGCTTGGGGGGGGGGGGGGGGGTGCGCGAAGCGCCCCCACCAACTAGGTGTTGGGGTGGCGCGAGGCGCCACCCCAACAGCTAGTATATATATATATATATATATATATATATATATATATATATATATATATATATATATATATATATATATATATAACACACATATATATATATATATATATGTATATATATTGAGGTGTAAAAATGCACGCCAGAGGGTGTCATATGCCAGCCATTGTGTTTCACGCTGGCGTCAATTGCTAGGAACCATTAGAAGAAATTCTATTGCAAATTTTACTTTGTTTAAATGATGGTTTCTAGTGTAAACAGTTATTTTGTGGGAAAATGTCTAAAAATGCTTTAGGTTTGATAATGCTCGTCAGAGGGTGCCATATGCTAGCCATTGAGTGCCACGGACTGAGAATTACCATGGAACATTGCAATCTATCAATAAATTGGCAAGTTTTCGCTGTTCAAAAAATATATAAAATATAAAATTTAAAAATATAAAAATATAGTCGTTTTTAGCTTATAAAGTTAATATTGTGGGAAAAAGGGTTAAAAAATCCTTAGGTATGATAGTGTGTGCCGAAGGGTAGCACAGTGACTTGAATTGACATGGTGTATCATGTTAAGGATGGCTTAAAAAAACATGAATCAATGGATTTAAAGCATGATTTTTAACAAGAAAATATCTGTAAAATGTCTTAGGAATGATGATGGGTACCAGAGGGCTGGTAATAGTGTGGCACAATGGTGTGAATTGACATAGTGTATCACGGAGGGCTGGCTTGCGAAAACATGAACCAATGGATTTAAAGCATGATTTGTAACAAAAAAAATCAGGAAAATATCTTAGGAATGATGAGGTGGTGTTAGAGGGTGCCAGAGGGGCAGTCATAGTGTGGCATGGTGTGATGAGTTTTCATGGTATATCTCGCTTAGGATGGCTTGCGAAAATACGAACCAATGGATTTAAAGCATGTTTTTCAACTAGAAAAGACCTGGAAAATGCCTTAGGAATGATTTGGGGTGACAGAAAGGGCCGAGTGCCATCCATAAAATTGCACAGTGGCGTGAATTGAGATGATGTGTCACCTTGAGGGTGGCATGCGAAAACACGATCCAATAGACTTAAAGCATTATTTATTAAGAAAATACCTGAAAAATGTCCCCTGAAATTGCTTACTAGGGTGGGCCAGCCACACATTTTCAAGATGGCGTGAATATGCATAGTCTTGACTCAAAGAAACGTGGCATTTTCATTAAAAGCTTTCAGAAATATCTCTTATTATGGCTTAAATTTACCTCTTATAACAACCCTCCCCTGGGATTGGTTGCTGAAGTACCAACATTTCTTTAACTCATAGTTCCTTTTGCTTGTATTTTATCCTTTATAAGCTTTTCCACGTTTTGCTTTTTCGGTTTGTCCAGTTTTAACTGTTTTTTCTGGGATTTCGTCATTTTATAACGTTTGTGATGCTTGTATTTCATCTCCGATAGCACATTCAAGATTCAATAGAGTAAATGACCCTAAAACTAGAAAATGCGCTAAGAACGACCCACAATATTATCTGATAATACTCTCTAAAGCAACCCTCAGCAAGTAGGTGCAAATCAAAAGAAACCAATTTCTAGTAATCGATTTTCTCCTCTTGCATTTCAATTATTGTAGACATAGCAAAACACGCAATCCATTTAATCATTCTAGTAAGCGGGATGGGAGATTCTTCTTGCAATAGGTTATAACATATAAAGTATTACCCGAATAATAATATTATGACGGCTTTTATAGTCGAGCTGTCTAGCACTCCATTGGATTGAGGAGAAATCCCTTTATAATCCTAATGCGGACAAAAATCTTTAGATTATAAGGTTTCCCTGAGAAAAAGAAAAACGCATTAAGAGAAAAAAAATCTCTCAAAGTATTACGTAACAACCCACGTGCCCGTCGTCATTACGTAAAAGCCATGCGTGTGTCCTCGACAGTTACAAGTTGGGTTTCCCACAGGCCCTGAGAAACAAGTCACGAGAGAATGCGTCATCTTTAACATAAGTAGACATTCGGTATTTCATAACACCAAAAGAAATTTTGAAAAATACTTTGAAGAAAAATTTTTCAAAAACGTCTTGAAATGTCATGAAACGTCTTGAAAAATGTATTGAAGAAATATGTCTAAGAAACGTTTTGAAAAACTTCTTGAAGAAAAATGTCTTAAAAACGTCTTCAAATGTCTTTGAAAAGAGTCTTGAAGAAAAATATCTTAAGAAACGTCTTGAAATGTCTTGGAACGCCTTGAAAGCTGTCTTTACGGTGAAATTGGATGCTAGGGTCCCGATGGAAAGGCTTACTAAGGGTTCGTTGGAATCGGTTGCTATGGCCCCGCTGGAATTAACTGCTAGGCCCCCCTCTTGGAATTGACTGCTAGGGCGCCCCGTCGGAATTGGATGCTAGGGCAACTCCTCCCACCCCGATTGAATTGACTTCCAGGGGCCCCCGATGGAAATGGTTGTTAGGTTAGATTTGGGTTCCTGGTTAGGTTAGGCCCCCTGGTGGAAAAGGTTGCTAGGGCTCTCGACGAAATTTAATGAGAGGGCCCCGTTGGAATTGATTTCTAGGGCCTCCGTTGGGATTGGGTGCTAGGGCCTCCGTTGGAATTGACTGCTATAGACCCCGTTGGAATTGACTGCTATAGACCCCGTTGGAATTGGTTGCTAGGGTCCCCGTTGGAATTGAATGCTAGTGCCCCCTGTTGGAATCGGATGTTAGGACCCATTGTAATTGGTTGCTATGGGGTCAGTGAAAGATGATGCATGGCACCGGTGGAATTGACTGCTAGGGCTCCCGTTGGAATTGGTTGCTAGGGCCCCCGTTGGAATTGGTTGCTAGGGCCCCCGTTGGAATTGGTTGCTAGGGCCTCCAGTTGAATAGGTGTCTTGGAGCCCCCTGGTGGAAAAGGTTGCTGGGGGCCTAGCGTCTTGAAGGTCCCCCACTTGCGGCTTCTGAAGGTTTTTTCCTTGGCTTTCGCGGGTTTTTAAGTAATTAACACCTGCGTCTCTCATTAAACATTCCCTATTACGTAACATGCACCTGCGTTTTGAAGATCTATGTCTTGGGGGGTATCGCCATTGAACTTCTTCGTCATCTTAAATTATCGAAGGAAGAAAGGAGTAGCGGCTATGGCTATTATAAAAAACCGGTGGGGAATACTACTCTCCCCATGGACTGTTAAGGATTATTTTACCCTAAAGACATAGTTATTTGATCTTTCAACTATACTGAACAAAATGGGTATCTCAAAATTTTTATCGGATAATTTTGGAAAATGAATGGGCGTGGGAAGGGGGCCAGTTGCCCTCCAACCTTTTCTGTCACTTAAAAAGGGCACTAGAACTTTCAATTTCTGTTCCAAATCGCCCTCTCTTGGTCTTCTAGGACCATTATTCCAACACGATCGCCCTTGGGAAAATATTTAATAAATAAACATGCATCTGTGATCTGTCTTCTGGCAAAAATAGCAAAATTCCACATTTTTGTATACAGGAGCTTAAAACTTCCAAATTATGGTTCTCTGGTACCCTGAATCTGACAGTATGGTTTTCATCAAGGTTTCTTGAATTTTAGGGGTAGTTTCTCCCCTATTTCGAAAATCAGGCAAATTTTCTTAGACTCGTAACTTTTTGATGGGTAGCACTAAACGCGATGAATCTTATATATTTGAAATCGGCATAATAAGTTAATTCTTTTGATGTATCGTATTTTTTAGAGTTTTTGGTTACTGTTAAGCCGAGTCGCTCCTTGCTTACAGTTCGTTACCACGAAGTGTTAGACAACTTAATTGGTTCAATGCAATCCCTTTAAAGACGAATGCCCTTAAAACATAGTTTCACGGGAGGGACAGATGCTCTAATTGGGGGTTGGCGTCGGGGCTAATGACATCCCCTACACTTTTTGCGCCCCCCCTAGATTTTGAAAAATACTTTTTGTTATTTTCATTGAAAATTACCCTTTTTCTGTATTTTATTGGGGGGGATATTCACAAAATGCACCCCCATAGATTTTGAAAAATGAATTTTGACCTCAAATATACATTTTATGAGGTTCAGTCTCTCCCTCTATAAAGATCCACCTACACCAATTCCCAAAATTTTTAATAAATCCTTCCTCTCTATAACAATCCATTGACCGATCCGAACCCCTCTAATAATTGGCATGAAAGTTCGCAAAACCGAGCACAAATGCATGAACTGAATCAACTCGATAAAGCAAAGATTGATGTAATGAAGTTATAGCTGTCTATTATAACATTTCAATCTGTATGGACTGCATTTATAGGTAGGAATGAATACGCCATTGTGCAGCAGTATGTCCTCAGAAACTGAGAGGTGTATACATATTTTTTGTACAAATGTTATTTTTGTATTGTACAAATAAGAGATTGTACAGTAATACGTATTCACATTCAGAGCCAAAAGCATACCTATCCGCTTAACCTTTTTAGACCCTTTGTGGGTTTTTAAAATGCAAAACTGATGGCCAGGCATCAAATGGCTCGGGCCGTCTCAATGCCGCGATCACTCCCAGTAATTGAGTCTATGACTTGACTTTTTTCATACTTTATTAACATAATAAACAAAAATATAAACTATTGCAGATATAAATCACCACGCTAGGGAAAAATTTAATTTTGCCAACGCGTAGCGATTAACTACCTAAACATTCCTAAAGGCATCCCAAATTAATAAAAAAAAAAAACTATATAAATGTTCCTAGAAGCATCCTAGACTAATTAAAGTAATAATAATAATGATAAACAAAAAAAGAGACAATCACCTTCTCTCAAACACCCCCAGGTTAACAACCCACCATCCAAATACAGCTCTATTCACCTCCACCCTTTCAACCCGCTCCATCCTCCAACCCTATAACACACTCACAACCCCCCCCCCCAAAAAAAAATGAAATAAAATAGTGGGATAACATTCAACATTTTCGTGTTCAGGATTAGTTTTGCGTTTGTGTGTTAAATTTTTAATCTTCTCTGGGCCTGAAGCCCTTCCTGCTATTCCTTGCTGTCATTACGTTTAATGTAATGCGTCTTCGTATCCTGTACCACCCTGAATAAAACTCTCATAGAAATATTTGCACAGAGAAGAAAAAGGGCATGACTATCCTTCTTAGGAAAAATACGTGTTTTCGTAGATATAGAGCTGAAATCATCAACCTATGGTTTTCTGGCCTGTTGAAGTTTATGACATAATATTCACCAGGATTACGCCTTTTTAGGCTTTTTCTTTTTCTCTCTTTCAAAGCATTAGGTGTTTTTTATCTTTTAGGCAGACAATATTTTTCAACTTCTTTTTTCTTTCTTATCTTTTAACCATTGACAAGTCTCCATTTACCGCTCAATACCACGAATAATTGGATAATATCTTTCATTTTACAGATTTTTATCAATTTATGGCAGTAATAATGTTTTCAGCTTGCGTGACTTGAACTATAATTCATCAGTATAAGTCTTCTTTGGATGCGTGCCATCTATGGATAGTTAAGAAGCTGTTCGAAATTTTATCACGCAAAGTCGATGTGCTTTTCATTCTATTTCGCGATTCAAATAGCAACTTTCGTAAATGTCTAATAAATCTAAAATCGTGATTAAGTTTCTATAAAAAGAATTTTAATTATGCAGGCAAACCCTTAAAAAAATCAGGACTGTGTATAGTTGACATGAGTAAGAAGTGGATAGACTTTACATTATTTACTCAGATTTCTTAAACAGAATATAGAGGAGTCAATAGCTTAAAAAAATTTTGTATCAAATTCACTGAATTTGTCAGATTGCTGACTCTTCTGATCTGTTTTTTAAGTTGACAATCTTAAACTGACTTTTTTTTTACTAAAACTTTGTGTTGAATATTTTCTGCATAGCATTATTCATTTTAGGATATAAGCAATATTTTTTTTTATAAGCCTGTTAAAATCGAGAAGAAGCTGACTATTCTTGAAGCATCATTGAAGTGCTTCCGGGAATTAAAACAGTTAAATATTAAAAGTAAATGTTTCTAAAATAGTAACTTGAAAAAAAGTGTATTTTGCCAAGGTCCAATTTTCACAAGTTAAGAATTCTACCACACTTTTTAATAGCATCATCAAAGTAGCGTGACCAACAGAGTTTATATGACGTTAGTTGGCGTTGTAATACCTTACTAAGTATGTACAAAAATCATTTTCTTTTATTTAGTTGAGATGGAGCTTTGTAGAACCTTTAAACTGAGAAAGTACACTAACAACGTAGTGTTTCCAATAAATATTATATTTTTCGAAAAGTATAAAAACAAGCGTTTTAAAAGGAATTAAAGAGCAGTTTTGCAATCTAAAAAAAGTAGATAACATTTTATTTGCAAATAAAAAAAGTAGTTTATCAAAAAAAGTAAGTCGTCACATTTAAACATAAGACTGGCAGAAATAAAATCATATAATAATGTCAAACTATCAGAAATAATGCCAAACTATCAATCAACAAATGAAACCCATAACACTAAACTGCTCAATACTAATCTGCTATCACTACTACTACTAATAAATGACTACAGCACCAAGCCTTCTGAATCCAACATAGTTGCGCACGTTCCTCCTCCGCTGCAACCCATTCAAAGCTTAATCTCTACCCCATACCATGACTCTCAAATTTCTTTTCAGTCCTTCCTTAGGAACTCTTCCTACCCTATCCGAGGACAACTGATTTTTGTTTGACCCCGGATTAATGGCCGAGAAGAGCAATCTTTAATAATTTGTCATTCTTCATCCGTAAAATGTGGCCTAGCCATCTCAATCTCTCTTTTACTACAATTATAGAAAGTAGAATACAACAATAGGGTCCGTACAGCTCGTTGTTTGACGTACGGTCAGTCGTGTGGGTGCCTAAAACTATCCGTAGAGAGTTCCTTTGGAAAACATTGAGCAAATCCCACTTTGATTTCGAATTGCTCGAGTTTTATAATCATACTTGACCACTATTTCGATGACCCAGATCCACATGGTGTTTTCTGTTCATCTCTGCCCCCTTTTACAAGTCAAAAGTTGATGTCCGCTTGACACCCTCCCCTTTCAACAATTGCTAAAAGTTTCATTTGATCATTCAAGCCCTTCCCAAGATAATGTGGATAATTAGAAAAATCGGGTGCGACCAGCCAGCATCTTTAGATTTATTTAGGTATGTGTGCCGTTTCCAGAATATACCCTTTGAAAACAATGGGAATCTTTGCTTAGTAAACAATTTCTAAGAGCTCCTAGCTGATCAGATAACCAAGAACGAACACCGTGTTTCATAGTAAAATTTATCTCTGAACAATGTGTAATTATCATAGCCCCTGGGGCTTTTGAGCTTTCGGCGCTTCTGAATAAAATGGCTATCTCAAAACTTTAATTCAATATCAGGGGGGCCATGATGATTTGAGTCCATGATGGTTCTGGTAGCATAAAAAGGGATGAGAAGGGAGTTAGTTTACCCCCGATAGCTTTTGACCCTTAAAAAGGGCCCAAAGCTCTCCAATTTTTAATCGAAATGAATCCTGTTCGTAAGTTTCTTCCGACAACCTCTTCCATCGAATACTATAGTACAGTATATTTGAGGCAAAAATAAACCGCAGGATATCTGACACACAAAAAAGGAAAGAAAAACAACACACAAAAACAATTAAAAGAGCCAATTAAATAACTTGACAAAACAATTAGAAGAAGAAAATACGCTATTATAATACACTAATATAACCAGAATCATCATATAACACCGTTACGGTGGGTCATGCAAACACGAATAAACCAGGCCAGATTTATAATAATATTAAAACATGAGTTTCTCAACAAACTTTTCATTCGCAGCACTTCCCCGTCATCTACTCAAAAAATTGTTTTCCCAAATCCCTTAATTCTTCACGCTTCCCTTAAAAATCAAACGAATTTTTTCCCACTTTCCACACATCAGGCTTCTGTAACAATAATTTTAAAAATATTACACGAACAAATTTAAAATCGTAATCTTAAAAAGGACAATCGCTTGCCCCCCCCCCCCTCCTCCCAAAACATTTTAAGAAAATTCTGAAGTTTCCCAGCAAAGTTTTTACAATCTCACATAAAAAGCAAGGAAGAATTATTTGAACATATGAAGAGTGTCTTTTTCAGCATAATAGCACAAATAGAAATCTTAAAGGGACAATGATTGATTCGTTTGTCAATCTAACGGAGTCGCTTGAACTGGTAACGCTTTGAGAATTTGATAAATGGAAAATTCCTTCATGATTGATTCTCCTGTTCGCCACACTTCATCACATTAAGTGATATGTTGCTTAAATAGAACTTTAATTAACTTCAGATTCTGAGATTATGCTCTCTTGTCTTAGCGCTTGTGTAACATGGTATGGGGATAAATTGAGGATCAAACCAAATTCCGCATGACTTCTTTTTAATCAAAAGTTACTTGTGGGATTGGTACGTGAACTTTAGACATGCCATGGGGCTACTTTGGTCCGCTCATTCCAGGGCTTCTACTTTTAGCGAAATTACCCTATTTTAGGGAGAAATCACTTCTTTTAGGGACATTTATTTTGAACATAGGGACAAAGGGAAATCTAGGATAAAGTAAGGATTTTCAGGGACAGTTTGATTTTTTTTTTTTTCAAACAAAAGGCTGAAAAAATTAATCATTGTAATATTTTTTAGAGAGAAAGATCTAAAAGTTCATGTTGAAGCATTGGATATGGTTAAGTGTAGTGATGGATCAGCTGAGGGTCTGACTAACTGCATCAAACAAGTCGTTGAAAAAGCTCGATTCCCTAGCAAAATATTGTTGCATTTTGTGCAGATACTACTAACTTCATGTTTGGAACCAATAAATCTGCTTCAATGCTAATCTCTGAAAGCCATTGTGCCTCATATTTTGAATGTGAAATGCTCGTGACATCTTATCCACTTATGTTCATCCTATGCATGCTTGTCACTTCCCAAGACACTAGAAGTCTTGGCACGAAATATCTATGCCCACTTTTCCAGGAGTGCTTCCAGGCGAGATAAGTACGCCAAATTTCAGAAGTTCTTTGAATGCAAAGTACTCCCAATTCTTGCACCAGGACAGGCCCGTCGGTTTTCCCTTCAGGCCCGCATAATGAGGCTTATTGAGCACCGGGTTGCTCTTATTCATTATTTTATAGAAACCACGTTTGACGACCCAACTATAACCAATGACCTTATCTTGTCAACATTACAAAGTAAGTTGACAAAGCAAGAACTCGTAGTTGACAACGTAAGTTGACAACGCAAGAACTCGTAGATGCTCAAGAGCCAAGGGATAATATTGATCTCTTTTACCATTCTTGTCAAAATTATTATATAGTCCTAATTAAGCAGATTCAAGACCGTTTCAAGTTTGAAGACGAAAATTAATGCAATTTTGGCATTGGTTCAACCAAAAAATGCAAGAAATTTGAAGCCAAAATCTCTAAGGCCACTATTTGCAAGATTTCCTGTTATAACAGTTGACTTTTCGTCCAAAAAACGGACGTAGCGTGGAGATCTTAGACAATGACCAATGTCACTGAGCTTCATTTGGAAGATGCCCAACTTGAAGACCTGTTAGTTGAGCAGCACTGGATGAAGATACTTAGTCTGAAGACTCGCAGTGGTTAAATCAAGTACCCAGAATTGTGGAAGTGCATATAACTGATCTTTTCGTTACTCTTTAGTAATTTACCAGCTGAGCGTTTGTTTAGTCTCCTGAAATTAATCAGAACAGACCTCTGAAATAGTTTCGAGAACGTCACACTAGTCTCACTTATTCGAGTGAGTTACTGGTTGAAAAACGAAGATAAAACTTCATCGACTGTCAGCATACCGAAAGCTGTTGCTGGCTTCAAGATGAAAGCAAGCGCTACGTGCGATGAAGTGCTGGAGACGACACTTACTTGAACTTTTGTATGTGATCTCGATAGTGTAAAAGGTTTTATGTATATCATTATCTGAAGTCTTTGATTCTAGGTTACGTTTTTCTTGTAGATTGTTGGAAATCTTCGGCAAAATATCTCTTTTTTCTAAGGAGAAAAATAGGGGAGGAAAAATCACATCTAAAAACAAGGAATTTTAAGGAAAATTGATATAAAAATAGGGAAAATTGAAACCAAAAAGTGGAAGCCCTGCCTCACTCATTTAACTTGAATATCTTTTCGAGATTTTTGTTCAAGCAAGTTGCAACATAATTAGATTTCTGCTAAAAGTTGGCAGTAGGAGGAACAAGAAACTGGTAGTGATCAATGATCCACTTTGATTCTTCAATACTACGGAATTAAAATTTCTAAGTTATGCTGATTCAAGCAATGTGTAATATTCTAACCTTTTCACTAAAAAGATGACGATGAGAGGGGAGAGAGAATGACAGAGAGATCCTTGGCTCACTTTTTGTGTCCAGCTTTTTTTGCACTTAATCTGGACTTCAAATATTTTTGCACCAAACCATGACTAAGCTCTTATATCTTAAAAAATGAGAAAACTGTTAAAGCTTTGGAAGTGGAAAGTTTGAGCAGTATTTAAATAGTCTAGCCTCCTAATAAAAAAAAAGAAAAACCATCAAAACATGTTTTGCTCTAATTAGATCTCAATGGTGTTGTTTCGGTTCATTTTATGTTTCATTTCCACATTTGTCGCAGTATTTTCTGGTCGTTTTAGGTTTAACGTCTTATATAATCTGAAATCTACTCATTTTAAGTTTGAAATTAAGTCTTAATTTTATAAAGATCCACTGTTATTGAAAAGTCGAAAGTTCATTTTGGATAATTATACTTTATTTTGAAAATGAGCTATATTAAATGGCATGTAATAACACCTGCATGTGGACAGAACCTTCTCTACAGACACCAGTGAAGGACTCTATATGTATGACAAACACATATCTGTGATAGGTTTTTGTCAAACACCTACAGCGACCGTAATGATCGTTTGTTTTGTATTAGTCTATTCAATACCCATATAGGGCATAATAAGGGTTCAGAGTTCATTTATCCAACAATAAATTATTAGAAAATAAACAGAAAAGTACATCCCCCTCCCCCTCAAAAGACTCTATGGCCAGGAAAATAGGGAAAAAGGGTAAACAAAGTTAAATTAATCGTAAAATAATCAGTAATTTAAATTACTAATAAATTTAGGACCACGCACATCTTCAAAATAATGTGAATCTGACCAGCATAGGCCAACCCCCAGCCAACAACTCCATCTTCATAATGTCGAAACATAATTATAATCATTAAAATATACCATCAATTTATTAACAATAATAAGAATAAATAAAAAGTTTGTAATTTACTATTAGACTTAAATTTTCATTTTTACCCTATAAATTAAGCTCTTCCGAAAGACGGATTTTTTTTTTTTAAGTCCCGAACGAATGACTACCTCTCGTCGGAGCTGGTAGCAGATTCTAAACCTTTAAACTTGCGGTTACCGGATTAAAGTCGAACCGAACGCACCACGTAGAAGGAATTCTTGAAAGATTCCCCATTCGAGATAACACTTGCTGACAGATATAAAGAGAACCAAGAATAAGCATTTGACCATACACCTAAGAGAGAAAGTTTTCCAAGGAGAATGTGACGTGTCGAAGAACCAAAAGCCTTCCGAATATCTAAAAACAAAGCAACTGGAGGTAGATCTAAATTGAGAAGAAAGCGAACAAAATCAAGTAAAAGAAAAACACACGGATGTTCAGTAAAATGTTTAGCCCGAAAATCAAAGTTGAAATCATGGAACAACTCTTTAGCCTCAAGAAAGCTTAAAGGGCCTTTTCAATCACTTTGTCAAAAACTGACGAGAGCAAAATAGGTCTCGAGATGGGTCATTTCGAAAGCTTCTTTTGTAAAGAACTATAACTCTAGGACATTTAGGGGGATCTGGAAACACCCCAGATTCAAAAGATAAATTTATCAACTTAGTGAATTGGATGCAAGTGAAATGGTTTTCAAAAGCAATACTACAAATTTTCCTGGGGGCTTACCTCTGTCAATAACAAAATCAAGAGTTGGGAGCCATAAGACTGAATGCTGAAATATTTCAATCAGTGTAATACCCTAAATATGTCTTTATGAAATAATATTTAAGTAGAAAAGTATTCCTTTGCCGCTGGGTGGTGTATAGAACTGTTCTATAATTCTAGTTACAAGTAAACATCAACAATCCCTCCTAATGGTGGGGTGAACATAACTGGTGCTTGGGAAACAAAACCTCATTCCCCCCCCTTACAGAAACATAATAACTCAAAATAAAGAGCCATTATGCTACAAGGTTTTATTTTAAATCTACTTTATTCTCGCCCAATTTGTGTGGAAAAAGTGGTCGTACAAACATTGAAACAAGCTCATTTGATAAAAAATTCAAAGTTTCAGTGCCCTTTTTGAGTCAAAAGTGATTGGATGGCAACCAGCCCCCCCCCCCCACAAATTTTTTTTTCGTTTTTGCTACCTGTATTATGTAGCAATTTAAAATACAGCCTAAACAATCTAGCCTATACACACTTATCCATGTTTCACGGCTCCTTACTGAGTTTAAGCAAGGAACTTAGTGAGTTCTGAATATAAAAGTAATGTAAATGTTATTACTTGGTTTTATTTGAGTCACTGAAACTCAAAAAAGTAATTGATCAAATTAATTGAATCTCTTGTTTTTTCTGTTTGTTAGATTTTAGAAAGAGTAATTGGTCCCTATACGGTGTCAATGTTTCTTTGTAGGTCAAAGAAGGTTTTTTGCCTATTCATGGAAAACCGACAGCTACTTACTGTGTCATATTGGATAAGAATGGAAATTTTGCCTTTGGTATTGGGGACATGTCGGTCCATCAAGATATTTCGATACAAAATGTAAGTCAATTGCTTACTTGAGATATCACAACAAAAGCTAGGGGACTTGTTTACTGAAGATGTCAGAGCCTGAGGATAGAATTTTTCAGCTAGTAAGCACTACAAAGTAGAGTTATTATTTTGATTTCTAATATGGGGACGTCCCATTCTGCTAGTACACTCTTACGGTAATGTCTCTGGGAGCTCAAAAGAAACTTCGAATTTAAATATCGTCAAGTTGACTTTACCGTAACTAGGAAAATAATTCAAAGGTGAGCTTTGTTCCAAAATTGCTCAGAATACCCAACGAATTCAAATCACTTCTTTTCTCCCGACAGTATCGGCTGTTTAAAAGGTACTAAGTCTAAGAAAAGTTTTATTCGGCTCAAAATAAATGCGCTTTTTCTTAGATATTTTTAATAGCCTATCAGGTTATTTACAGTTTTATCTCTCACTAAAAGTAACAAAATCCTTACTATGTACAGAATCGCATCTTCTTGTTTGTCACTTCATTTTTCTCACCAATTATATTAGTCTTTATTTAAAGACATGTCACACTAGGAAAGAGTCTTCGACTTTCTCTTAGCTTGATATAGTACGACGAACCCCAGGGAATCATATGGCAGAGTCACTCAAATATGACATCATATCCAATATAACATCATCTTAGATACGAAAATACAGTTTTTGCAAAAAAAGAGAAAAAAACATGTCTTAATTTTAAATTATGCTTTGCCATCTACAAAAGGCACTAGATACAACAATTCCCTTTCAAAACAGTCCTTAAACAGCTCTCTATGATGTTCAAGTGCCCCATTAATAGTTAAGAAGGGGGGAAAAGAAAGAAAAAAGAAAAGACACATCATTACTACCCTTTCAAAAAAGTTATTTCCCCTGTTGTTCAAACCAGGGGATTGTAAGTTTTCTGTACAGGGTTTTCAGTCCTGATGATTTCAGTGGTGGATTTTTTTTCGATCTGAGACCATTTATGAAGGTTATAAGGCTATTTTCTAAAAATCATTTAGATTTGTTTTCAATTAACATTTTACTATTAAGACTAATCAAGATCAAGATAATAGTTAAAATTCATAAATCAGCTACAAATGGCAATTTTTTTCCGACTAGCCAGTTTTTTCAATATTTTTTTTAATTTTCGTTTACTTTAGGCCGTGGTGAGTCCTTTCCTAGGTTGCAGCTACCGACGCAGCCATGATAATCATATATTCAAAGTAAGTTAGCATTAACAGCGGAAATACAGCAAGTTTTTCTACTTTGCTGGTTTTTAATTTCAGGGTTATTTATGCTTCGATACCCTTTGTTTGTTTTAAAATGGAAAATGAAAGTTGCCCTCAAACTCAAAACTGGCTAAAATCCTTCCCCTGCAGGTTTCTCATGTAATGTAAAGGCTTAGACAAAAACTTGAGATAGTAAGAATACAAATATTAACATTATCTATTTTTCCAAAAGGCTTTGCCATGCTCATCACTACTTGAAATGAGGCAATCCCTTCTCCCTGTCCAAGCCAATTTACTCCTTTAAATTTTTTTCTTTTTATTTTCTTTTTAAAATACTGTCATCAAAAACCTAAGACGAATATGTAACTCTTATATTCTTAAGAAAGCTTTGATTGATTATGGTTCCGAAAAACTTAGCTGCGCTTTAAATGTCACCGCCATTAATTAAGCTTAAAAACCGGACATGCTCCAAACACGTCATAATAATAATTTCAGTTTGCGTAGGAGGTCATTTAGTCGTCTAAACGTTACACAAGGTCGTGTTTCTGAAAAAAAGTATTTTACTGAAAAACGAGAGTCGTTGATTTAAATCGTAGATGAGGTCTCAAATGTGCTGAAAAATCCCAGAAAGTAGGCGAAAATTCACAAAAAATATCGTCGAATTGTTGTATTACACTGAGAATCATTGGAAAATTTCAAGCGTGGTTTTTTATGACCGGAACATCTACTCAACAAGCTCCATTGCATTAAAAAAAAAACAGAATTACGATTTTAGGTTCGCTCGCAAAAACCTGTCTGGCCTAGGACTAATCCACTTGATCGATCTTCTCGTTACTCAATATCACCTTTCCACCCTCATTTATTCTTGTTCTTAGCGACTTAGTGTTCTTGACATTAATTTTTAAACCTATTCTTGCACCCCAAATTCGCAAAGCCTCTAAAAGCTATTTTATTTTGGTAACATTTTCATCTAGGACGCTTAAATCATCAACATAATTTAAATCTAGAAGAGCTTTACTTCCCCATTTGATTCCGTGTAGTCCCATTGTCTTTGCTGTCGAAATCCTGCTCCGAACTCCTGATTTAATACGAAACCTGCCACTAACCTCATTTCCCACGATAACCGCAGCAATGTTATTCTCGTACATATCACTAATCACTTTAATGTACTTATCTGGTATATACAAGGATAGGACCTTCGCAAAAGCTTTTCTATCAGCTGAATCAAACACATGCTCATAATCTAAAAAACTAAGGACTAAAGGCGTTTGATGACTCGGGCACTTCTCAATTACTAATCTAACAGTGAAAATTTGCTTGACGCATCCTGTACCCTTCCTAAAACCACACTGTTCTTCTCTAAAAACTTAATCTACAGCACCTATAAGTCTAATAAGTATCATTATACAAAGTAATTTGCTTCCTACAGAAACCAGACTAATATCTCTATAATTGTAGTATACCTCTAATACCTCTATAATTGTGGTATAATATAATACCACAGTCACTCTTATCACCTTTCTTATGGAGGGTTTCTTATTAGAGTTCTCCTAAAATCGATAGGTGCTTCCCCTTTTCCAAAAACAAAATTCATAATCTTCAGTAACTTATGTCTAACCTCACAACCACCATATTTAAAAAAATCTCATTTACCACATTATCAGCACCTGAACCCTTATTATTTTTTGATCCTTTCAGTACTTTCACTAATTTTTCTTCACAAAACAAATACCTGGCCTGGCTTTCCAAGTGGAATTGCTTAAAAAATTTGTTGAAAAGTACAATTCTGTCGTGTACCGCCATATACAAATATAACAGAAAGTGTTCACGTGTAATAAAAATTTACAATTTTTTTTTATCTCGACGTTCGAAAGTTCTCCCTGTTTGCCAAATTAAACCCTTGGCAAAGAAGAGTGAACCTGTTGTAAGCATCAAAGAGTGAAAATCAGTTTAATCGATAATAAAAACACTGATTCATTTATCGAATAGTTTTCTTGTACACTATGAAAAGTATTTGTTACAAAACTGACGTTTTTGGTACACACAGCGTTCTCGAATGAAATATTATTTCGTGGACCTAGTTTTTCGTTGTCGATGCCCTACTTCTCATATATAAAAAAAAAAAATGCGCATTACGGTATTACGTCGTCAGTATGTTACATAGCCTAATCCGACCTTCTGACAACTTTGCTATTTTTTAGGGGAAAAGACGTCTGTCATCCTCGTTTATGGTTTCTAATACTACGTCAAATGACCTGGAAAATGCCCAGTGGTTGAGTGCTGATTCGGCATGAGACGCTCAGTACAATTAGTAGCTCGTTTTTTTCCCATTCAAGAATTTCTAGCGCTGTTAAAATCTTTAGACTAGATAATCTTATTTTCAGATCTTAAGATATAAGAATGAGACAATCATTGTGATCCGCAGCATTTTTCCCTTTCAAGATCTCTTTGCGCTACTGTGCTGGAATTTTTCTAACGATTCACAACGTTAAACGACGTTTTTGGCAACGTTTTAGTGATCCATTTGTTTGTCTCTACTTCCAGGATTCCATACTTTCCGAGGGTTTCTTCATTTTATCCTACCGATTTCGGTGTTTTCTTATTCTTAGCCACCGGCTAAAACACTACCGTAAGAACGGCGTTCTGACGACGCTCTTGTGATCAAATTTTCGTTTCCCTTTCTAGGAATTTTCAGCATAGTTTGGGCCTCAATTACAGCTTTAATTTATCGACTCTTATTTATCAACAACATCATGTTACTTATTTTTGACGCGACGTTATGTGACGTTCAGCGAACGTTCTTATGTTCCAAGAGTAAAGATGAGGCGATCAGTGTGATCAATTTTTCTACAAATCAGAACGTTAAGCGACGTTTTGACGACCTTTTAGTGATCAAATCTCATGTCTCTCCTTCCACGATTGCTCAGTATGGTAGAAAGCACATGTCTAAAGTATTTTATTGCTTTCTTAAAAAATTGAACAATTCTTAAACCCATCACCCCACCACTTACTAGGGTAATTTCATAAATAAGGCAGATCTCTGAAGGTAGAATGGGTTATTAGTAGGATTATTGCTTACTTTCACACTAAATTGAAGGCCAGCTTCGTTCTGGGAGGCTCCCTTGAAAAACTTTTCGTTAAGCTAGAGCGGTAATGGAAGCTTTAGACGTCTTAGAATTTGTGAGACCTGTTATCTTAATTTTTAATTCTGTAAGGAAAGTAGAACTCTCGAATAAAATGTGTCTTTTTTCTTCCCTCCGCTAGAAAAGCCCTTGAAGCTGTATTAATTCAATAATTTTCAGAATTGAAAAACTTAAAAAATTTGTTTCGAGAGTTGGGATCTCTGGGAAATTTGCTCGCTGTTTTTTCCACGGTTAGAGCAGCCATGGATACTTTTGAAGAGACAGAAAAACCATGGATCAACGAATATTGGCCCAAAGTCTTTTTCCATCTATAGTATTGACATTTGTTATCACAACATAGCGGCTCCGCCAAGTTACGGATCCAATTGATTACCCTATATATATGGAAGTAACCCCATGCCATGTACATTTCTTAATGGATTTCCTGAAGACTAAAATTAGTAATCAGCATGCCCAATTATAGTTAACTTTAAATTTCTAGCGTACAGAAATTAGCAACTAGCTGCCCCGACTAAAGATCCAAAGAGACCCTAACCGGAAAACAAAGAACTGACTTTAGCTTTACCGGGAAATAAGCACTTAAAAAGAGCACAAACAACTATGAATCAGTATTCAACTGCTAACTTTCAGCTGCTTGCAGGCTATATTTGTTACACTCTAAAATGCTTTCCTTAATAAGTAACTGATAAAAGCAAAAAAAAACACTTGATAATCCTAGACAAATTCCCCTAACCCCTAAAACCTTTTTTGTCCCTGTTGAAACCCAAGATAAACGTTTTGCATGAGACAACTACTACCAATTATGTCAATGTTGTCAGTTCATTGGAATTAAATTCCACGTTTATTCCAATATCGCATCAAATCTACAAATCTTTTCTCTTTATGATCATATGCGGTCTTTAGCTCAGTAAATAGTAAAATGAAAATACAAAACCTTTCTCCGTAATAGGGGTTGGGAAATCGGGAGGAAAAGTTCCCCTGAAGTTTGCAAAATCTCCAGCGATTTTCCGGGAAAATTAGCAATCGTTTCTTGCTAGCATACAACACAGTTTGTACAGGGGAAAAGTGAAACTGTCCTAGCTCTGAAAGTAACCTTCTTAGACATTGCGTATCGTCGGATTCACGTAGAACATGGTATTATCTTTTCAAAATATAAAATTATGTTCCTCTTCTAGATTTCTTGGAAACGGTTCTGAAAATGCCAATCTGGAAATCTTGAATTCCGATTTCTTTTTTATAGGTGAAATTTGTATTTTGATTGAATTTTATAAGCCTGTAATGCACAGGCCCCGAAGTAGACTAAAACACCTTTAGCTTCCAATCCAACTCGTAGGTAAGGGGACAAGATGGGGTTTTGGCTCATTGTCGTTTATAAATCTACCAGAGGGGGCTGTCAGATTGTGTTTAAATTTAATGGTAAATAAAAGCTACTATCCTAGTTGTACTTTTGGGGACTCGAACACCTTATATCCATTCTCTGGTAAGTGTATGTAATCCCAACATCTTCATGGTCTCAAAAAGGTGGTACAAACTGAGTGCTTATTTCCCTTTTATGGGGGGTCGTAAATTCTTGACACCGCGACATCTGCCAGAAGATCTCAACCAAAGTTTGTCGGACTCAACCAAAATTAGTTAAATTGTAATTGGTACCTGATCTAACCTCTCTGGAAGAGGAGAAAGAGGGCCCTAAATTCTTATCACCGCGAGATTCTTAAAAAGACACAGTCAGGTCTCAAACCAAACTTAGAGGGAAACTCGGGCCCTTTCTAACCTACGTGGGGTGGGGGGGTAGCATCTATGAAAAGAAGATGTTGGATCCTAGCCAAGCTTGATGGAGAAATAAGTATCCTATTTTTAGCCTTGTGGTTTTCCAGGCACAATTCAACCTCTAGTGGAAGAAGTGGGGACACCTTGGTTCTTGTAATTAGGATATTTGCCAGAGGGGACTCTTGGATATTGGTAAAACTTGGACAGATGTAAAAGCTAATGTCACATATGTAGGACCCACATGATCCAACTTCTCTAAGGAAGGAAAAAAAGAGACTCTTAATTTCTTTTCATTTCGAAATTCTCAATAAGGCGAATTGGATCTCAACATAACTTATTGGAAAGTGGGAGTTAATATCCTGATTGTGTTTTTTTGGAGTCTGGTCCCAATCAAACCAGTGTAAGGGCAAGCAAGGGGGTTCCTAAATTCTCATAATCAACACATTTACGAGAAAGAGTCGTCGGATCCTAATCAAACTTTGTGGAAAGAAAGAGTTACTCTTATTTGTAGCTTTTGGGTACTACCACTATTAATAGTTCATCGCTCTGCCAAGTGGCCAAAGGCAAACACAGATGTGTACTCTCCTTCTCCAGACCACCCTGTGAAGAGTTAAATTATTTATTCCCTAACATGAAATTCATCCTTCCTTTCAACTTTCCTTGCAAACGTTTCTCAGCCCATTCGAGGACCTTCGGCTTTTTCTTTGGAAAAATAAACATCTAGTATAAGTTTTTTTTTGGTTTTTTAGACGTCCACGTTTTAAAGCAATATATAGCAACTCTAGTTAGCGCGGCTTTTATTTATCCTCATCTTAATACTAAGACTTATCTTCCTATTATTCCAGACTTGTACTTACCTAAAAGAAAAAACCCACTGTTCCTTAGCAATTTCGCTTTTTACATCCAACTACATCTACCATCTTTAATAATACTGCACAGGTTTTTTAAGCAATGCATTTGGCCAATTTTTTTGGAACTTAACATCACCTTTTCATCATCATTTACTCCTAATTCAACCCACTTAACTTCAATTTAATCAAATCTTTCCTTGCTGCACAATCTTTGCTGTGATAAGTGGGATAATATTCATCTAAACAGTCTATTTAAAAGGGGAAATACATAGCCCTGTTTAACTCCTGCCAACATCGAACGAGCTACTAGCCTCGCCTCCTCGCTCACTTAACCACAGAATGTTATTCTCGTACATAGCACTAATCACTAACATATTGTTCGGTGTACTATACTAGAATAGGACTTTCAATTGAGCTTTTCTAATAGTTGAGACAAATATAGGCTCATAATCCATAAGCACAGGACTTGTGTGTCAGAGTATTCTGACACACAAGTGGATTTGGTAAAACCAATCGAAATAGCATTATAATAAATTTTGTTTATGATATATAGAAGAAGTAGAAATTATTTTCTATGTTTAAGGAATATGGATTTTTTTTTATTCAGAAAATTTAATGTAGTAATAATTCTCGTTATCTCGGAGTGATTGTTGATGAGTTTCTGAGTTTTAAAGATCATATTGCATGAGTAAGTAGTGAACTAGCTAAGAATGTTGGTATTATTAAAAAACTTGAGCATATTTTTCCTCGTTGATCGCTAAGAATGTTGTGCATTTATCTGTGGTACATCCTTAGGAATAAGGTACTCAATGGTACCTTATTCCTCTATAAACTATTTTCCTAAAATGATTCCAGCCATCTTCTAACTTATCAAATTTTAAACTGTACCATTTTGTATCCATCTGTTCTGGAACATTCCACGCATCCTCACTATTTCGTTACTACCTAGTAAAAATTACTCTTCCGAAATTTCAGACCTGAATTAACCCTGGAGATGGTCTTTAATTTAACGTCAATAGCAACACTCCTAAGTATCATCTTAGAGCGACACTGCAAACCTTTGATTTATAGTAAATTAATCAATAAGGTTAGCCTATTCTTGATCACAACGGAAACAAAGGGGGGGGGGTCCACGAATCCTTGTCATCAGGACCTTTATCAAAAGGGGTTGACAGACCTCAGTGAAACCTGGAGGGAGTAAGAGCAAATATTCTAGTTATATATTTCGGGGGTCAGGACCCGATCCCACCGCTTAAGGCAGGGAAAGGGGAAGCCCTAAATTCTAGTCATCAGGATATCAACCAGAACAGTTGTGGAATCTCAAACAAACGTAGCGAAAAATAACACTAAAGCTAATTTTGGTAAGTAGCATGCTGACACAAGATTCAGCCCGCCTTTCACTCCACTCAAATAGATCAGAACGGGCGTGGAGTGGACTGCCAAGAAAAAATTAGGAGACTAGTACTTCCCAAATTTAAATTCAACTGAGGGTAATTGATTACAAAGATATTGCACACAGAACGGCAAAACCAAGACTAGGTAAGTACATATTTCATAATTGTGTTTGATTTCCACCGAAGTTCATGTTTCAGCATTTTTGAGAGCACTAATTACCAATATGAGGTTGATCTTGCAAAATTTGTGTTGTAAATACAAAAAAAAATATGTAATTATCCATCATTCCACCCAAGCAGGGGTGTAATTTGCTATGGGATAGGGGGACAACTGTCCCTCCCAGACCTCGGTTTGCTCCCCCCCCCACTGAAATTTAGTTTCTTCAATAGTCTCTTCAAACTAAGATAAGCCTAAAGAATTCAACCATCCACAGAAACAGGTTAGTTTTCCTTCGTATATCTTTACCTTTATGGTACTATACGGCTCATTTTTCGGTTTTTACTGGTATTTTCACTTGATATGGGAAAACTGGCTCCAACTTTGCCCCCTTCCAGGATTTTGACGAAATTACGCCACTTTACCCAAGGCTCACCAGCTATCTCCACCAAGCACATAGCAGCCAAGATTTTACAATATCTCCTTGTTCCAAGGAGAAGACCTCAGGCAAAATTTTGAAAAAATTACTGAAGGTACCTTGTTTATTGAGCAGTAAGGCTGTAAGGAGATGCTGTTTTTTGTGGAGGGATGAGTGACAGGGGAATACGGAATTCTGAGTAAAAACGTCTTGAATTTTCATGTTTAGCTTAGTTTTTTTTTCAATTAATAGCATAAATTCGCAAAAATGTCACGCATTTAAACGAAACTAGTAGTAATTCTAGTGGTGAAAAAAATGAGAAAAAAAAACATTAGAAAGCTAACATCTTCTGGATCATTAGATAGTGTTTTAGTTAGAGTTTTACAGAACAGAAAACAAATGCTATAATTCCTCCTGAATTTCCAACAGACATGTTCAGGGCTCTTTAAAAGTTTGTAACCAATGATCATTCGTTAACACCGCATTAGTACATGTAATTATTATCTTTATTATAGGTAAAACCGTTTATGGATGACATATCTAAATCAAAACTCTTTGTAATGGATGGTAATGCTCCCAGGGAGACAATTGAGTATATGTTCGATGCCTGCAAAGATTTAAATATACCAGGTATGCCCCACACTATACTTTAAATATATGGTACTGCATTAAAAGCTATTGAATTATGCAGTCCAAAAAAAACTTTTACAAGATATATTGAAAAGTTATTAACGAAAGGAGCATATCGGTTGGGTTTTTGCCATGTAAAAATATCATGATTCAAGTTCTACCCCATCTGCCCTCACCTTTACGGTACAGTTAAACTTTTGCATAACAATGCTTAGAAAATGAAATCACCCCAAAAATTTGCCCAAAATAGCGTATTGCCCTCCTGGCCGAAGGCAGTAAATCAGGAGATCGGTACCTGCGCAACACAGACCATTGGTCAAAATGCAAAAACGTTTTTTTTAAGCAACCGGCTATCTCAGAATTCTCGTTTGACGGCATTTTTATCATATTCATGTCGTGTCGCGGCCAATATGGCAGAAATCAGTTCTTATTGAGGCGGAATCTCTTTTGTCATTTAACGTATTTAGTGCTACAAAATTCTGTTTTTTAGAGTTTCAGTTTCTATTTTCAACGGTTGAGACTTTTAACACCCAGGTCGGTAGAATAAGGGATAGATGATATCCTAACCTAGGTAAATTTGGTGTAAGCAAAGAAAACAGTAAATGCTATTGACTACTGCAATTTTGCAAGTATAACAATATAATTATAATCAATGCAGTATTTGGTCATAAAATGACCAATAAGTTAACACGGTATTCACGTGATGGTAAGACAGCTAACCTCATTGATTATATTATTGTAAACCGAAGACTGGCAGGATCATTACAGATACTAGGGTATATAGAAGTACTGTTACTGATTTTAAAAGTAAAGATCACCATCCAGTAGTATCTATGGTAAATATAAAGCTGAAACTTAGGAAGGGTGCATACCTTCCAGGAAGCTATGACGTTGGTTTACTCCAGGATGTGAATTTGAGAGAAACTTTCCAGCAACAGTTGAATACTAAACTGGAGAGTTTAAAATTTTAACAATATAGAAAATGGATGGAATAATTTCCGGAAAATAGTTTGTGAAATCGCTAATGGTGTCTTCTGGAAGAAAGTTAGAAACGCAGTTAGGAATATTAGTGAAAATACTTTGTCAAACAGTTGGTAGTGACGAACTGTACTAAGGAGCAACCCGGCTCAATAGTAACCAAAACTCTAAAAATGAAATTTTTATACCAATAGTTACATCAAAAGAATCGCATTTTTAATCCTGATTTTAAATATATAAGTTACATCGAGATTAGTCTTACCCATCAAAAGTTACGAGCCTGAGAAAATTTGCCTCATTGTAGAAAATAGGGGGAAACACCTCTTAAAGGTCATACAATCATAAAGAAAATTCCACCATCAGATTCAGCATATCAGAGAACCTTATTGTAGAAGTTTCAAGCTCCTATCTACAAAAATGTGGAATTTCGTACTTTTTGCCAGAAGACAAATCACGGATGCGTGTTTATTTGTTTTTTTTCCCCAGGGATGATCGTATCGACTCAGTGGTCCTAGGATGTTGCGAGAGGGCTCATTCTAACGGACATTAAAAGTTCTAATGCCCTTTTAAAGTGACCAAAAAATTGGAGGGCACCTAGACCCCCTCCCACGCTCATTTTTTCCCAAAGTCACCGGATAAAAATTCTGAGATTTTAGAAAATTTTATTCACCATAGTCGAAAAACCTAATAACTATGTCTTTGGGGACGACTTACTTCCCGCAGTCCCCGTGGGAGGGGCTGCAAGTTACAAACTTTGACCTGTGTTTACATCTAGTAATGGTTACTGAGAAGTGTACAGACGTTTTCAGGGGGATTTTTTCGGTTTGGGGGGGGGGGGTTACGTGGGAGAATATTTCCATGGAGGAACTTCTCATAGGGGAAGAGAATTTCAATGAAGGGGGCGCAGGGTTTTCTAGCATTATTTGAAAAAAAAAGAAAAAATAAATATGAAGTTTTTTCCACTGAAAGTAAGGAGCAGCATTAAAACTTGAAACGAACAATAATTATTGCGCATATGAGAGGTTTACCTCTTCGTAATACCTCACTCTTTACGCTAAAGTATTTTTAGTAATTTCAACTATTTATTCTACGGCCTTTGTGATTCAGAGGTCATTCTTAAGGAATCGGGACAAAATTTAAGCTTTAGGTAAAGAACGAGGTATCAACGAGGGGTGAACCCCCTCATAAACGCAACAAAAACATAAAAATGTAGAAGTTTGTTGCGTAAGTTAATTCGTAAGTTACGTATATTTTTTTACGAATGAAAACGTTCGTAAAAAAATTAAAAGTTCTAGTTGCCTTTTTAACTAATCGAAAAATTGGAGGGCAACTAGGCCTCCTCCATCGCTCCTTTTTTCTCAAAATCTTCCGATTAAAACTATGAGAAAGCCATTTAGCCAAAAAAAAAAATCAGTATGGAAATTTGTTTTGATAGATCATATGAAAATAAAAGGAAAGTAAAGAAAGCATTAAAATATTTACTAAGGAGGTGTGAAGTAAAGGTCACAGATAAAACTGCCGAAGGTCTGGAAGATACAGCTAGACGGTAAAATAGTAAAATATTGTACTGGCATGTTAATAAATTGAGGGGGAACGGTCAATATGGACTTGTTTCAGTTAAAGATAAGAATGGGACCAGAATTGGTGAAAGGAACGAGTTAAAGAGAGATGGGCAGAACATTTTGAGAATGTGCTAAACCGTAATTAGAATTACAGGAAAAGATATAAAGGAGAATGAAAAAGTTTGTGACACCCTGGGTGTGAAGGAAGATATATTTTTTGAGGAATAATTAGTGACAATAATAAGGTCTCAGGTCCTGATAGTGTGGTAAATGAGTTTCTTAAACATGGTGGTTATGAGGTTAAACATATGTTACTGACGATTATGAAAATGATTTTTGAAAAATGGGAAGTACCTAGAATTTTAGAAAAACCCTAATTAAACCCCTGTATAAGAAAGGTGATAAGAGTGAGTGTGGTAATTATAGAGGCATTAGCCTGGGTTCTGTAGATAGTAAATTACTTAGTATGATAATACTCTTTTGACTTAAAGATGCTGCAGATAAAGTTTTAAGAGAAGAAGAGTGCGGTTTTAGGAAGGGTAGAGGATGTGTCGACCAAATTTTCACTCTTAGATTAATAACTGAGAAATGCCTGAGTCATTAAATATCTTTTGTCCTCAGTATATAGATAACTTTGACCGACTTTGTCTTAAGAAGCACAGCAAAGGCAATGAGAGAACAAGAAATCAAATGGGGAAGTAAAACTTTTCTGCACTTAGATCATGCTGGTGGTTTAAGCTATCATAGATGAAAAGTGAATGAATTTTTAGAGATTTTGCGATTACAGGGTGCAAGAATATGTTTGAAAATTAACGTTAAGAAGACTAAGTCGCTAAGGCTAGAAATAAATGAAGATTAAAGGAGACGCAGGGAAGCGAAAAGATTGACACAGCTTCACTTACCCAGGTAGTATTATTAGTAAAGACGGTGGGTGTAGTGACGATGCTAAAAGTAGAATGGCCAAGGCATAAGGTGTTTTTTCATAGTTGAAAAAAGTTTGGGAAAATAAGAAGATAAGTCTGCAAATAAAGATTAAAATATTGGAGACAACGGTGATAACACTGATCAAATATGGTCCTGAGCATGGGTGCTCCGAAAAACAGAGGAAGATTTGCTAGATTTATTCAGAGAAATTGCCTACAGATTGTTTTGGGTACCCGACAGACAGACCGTATCTGAAACAGTGTGCTGTACAAAAAATAAAGTTCAATTCCGCCTTCTAAGGCTACAATGAGAGAAAGATTGAGATGGTTAGAGCACGTTCTGCGGATGACAGATTGCCAAAGATTTCTTTTCGGCAAACCGTCTTGGGCTAAACAAAAAGCAAGTCGTCCTCGGTTGGGGTGGGAGGATATTGTACAAAATTTAAAGGAGATGGGAACTTCCTGGGAGGGTGTACAGATGGAGGCTTTCAATAGATTTGGATGGAAGAGGAGCGTGCGTAGCTGTGTTGGCCTCAGGCGGCTCGGTGCTGCGCTGAGTTTTTAGTAGCAGTTTCTGAGTAGTAGTAGTAGATCTTCACTTGCCGCTCATTGCTATGAACCTTTTTTACTTAGATTAAGGACTTTTGAATTTGCACAGTTGCGGATAGATATTCATTATAGCTTTACCTTTTATTTATTTTCTTTTGTTGAACTCACACGCGATTCTTTCGTCCTCGAAAAAAAAAATGTAGCAAAAGAGTCTAACCTCTTTCCCAAAACCTCAAATATTGCATACAAACACGTGGTTTTGGGACCAATAATGGCAATATAAGTATAAACTCCTTCGTCCAACCCCCCTCCAAGTCAGAAAAATAAAGCTGATATTGTCTATTCTCCTTTTTTCTTTGTTTTCTCGGGAAATTTCTTTCTCAAGATTTCTGCACCTCGATCTAAAATTATATGATATTAACACAGTAACCATTGTGACTTCGCGACCATTTTCCCATAAAAAAGATCAAAAAGCTTGTTTAAGAGCTTGAGAACTTTGACTTTTATTGACTTCACTGAAATTTAAGCTTTGATGCACAACGAGTTAAAAAAGCTATTGAAAGCTGAGAAAACCATATCCAATAAAATGTATTTGAATCGAACATTTAAATACAATACAATGGCCAAATAATGAATCACGTTAATACAATGGACGGAATGGTTAATATAGGTCAATACATGTGTGATTAGACAAAACGCCTTGATTTGTCTAATAAAGAAAAAACAAACAGATTTATGTGTTTTAAAAAATCAGTTATGTTCAGAAATATATAAGCACAGTATAAAACAGGTAAAAATATTAAGAATTTTTAAATTGGCGAATTAAGAACAAATTCAAACTCAAGTTTTTCATCGGCATAATAACTAAAAAAAGTACATCAACATTAAAACAAATAGTCATTTCAAGAGCTAACTCAGATCCAGGGATATTGAGACAAATTACAAATAATAAGGATCATCAGATACATTTTAAGAAGAAATATTTTTAATTCTCCCATTGAAATTAAGAACATCCTCCAATTAATATTCAAAAAATCGTCATTAGTTTAAGACAACTTTCTAAAGTAAAAAAGGGTCGTAAGCTACAAGCATATTAGTTTCAACATTAAGACCTTCACATTAACTCACTGAAATCAAACCCGAAGAATACAGCAGTTTTACATCAAAACCTCTTGAGCTTATTTCATGAACTAATCATGCTGGAATGTAGGGACATTTGACAGGCTTATACCAGTCTACTGAACATGAAGTGAACTTGTAAAACTTTCCAATAGATACACTCCCATTGAACTTCGTTGAAAAGAGACTAAATATGTTGCTTTTTTTACCTTTGATCTAATTCATTACATTGACTTCGTTACGATACAAAATGTTATCTTCGAAAGTTGGGATTCCCAATTTTGGTAATAAATTAGTAATTTTGCTATTCGTACTTCTTCTTGCATTGATTCTAAATAGCTACCAAACGGGGGAGGGGGGATTTTGAACACTGTGGAGCGAAAATCATTTCCTTTTTTTGCAATTTTAATAAAATGTTGTCAGAACATTAAAATAAGAAATCTAAGTTCTGGCAGTAGATAGTACATTTTGTTTAGTAAAAACAACCAAATTCTTGCAAATACTAAAAAAAAAAAAAAAATGAAACAAATAAAATTCCTGTTATAATAAGTTTGACACATTCTGCTTATCTGAATCGCTATAGGATAATGGGGTAATATTTTTTTGGACTTGGTACATGAACGCAAGGATTCTTTAAACCTTTGATTTTATTTTCTGGGACACTTGTCATTAGTGAAGAGAGAAAATAAGACGTGCAGTGACGTTCATACAACGTTCATTTCAAGTATTCATACGTCTTAAGTAACGTGCAGTGTAGAAAGAAAACCTTGATATTGTAATAAAATGTCCATAAAAATTGTCGAAAGACCTTTTCTATGAATTTGGCAGGCGATACCGGACAAGATTTTAGACAATAAACTTCACGTACTTCCTGTAATATGGATGCCTCGAATAGCGTATTTGATCCATTGTTCCACATTTGATCCATTTATTTCCTTCATTCCATCAACAATGAATAATAATAGTTATGATTCTTTAAAGAAACATCGGGCTTTCTTTTGTCAAAATGAATGAATCCACTTTGAAGATGATCCAAAGCCTATCTGGGCAATCAAGAAACCTAGTTGGATAGCTCTGACAAAATAAATCAAAAGTAGACATTTTTTTTCCCTTGCCGGGTTACAAAGTAACAATGTTTTCGTCTCAACAAGCTACGTCCCTTGACTTCATAGAAACATTGGGCTTTCTTTTGTCAAAATGAATAAATCCACTTTGAATGATCCAAAGCCTACTGCGGACAATCAAGAAACCTAGTTGGATAGCTCTGACGAAATGAATCAAAAGTAGACATTTTTTCCCTTGCCGGGTTACAAAGTAACAATGTTTTCGTCTCAACAAGCTACGTCCCTTGACATATGGAGTCAGGGTCTCCCTTACTGTTTACACCTATAATAAAGTACTCTCTACTTTACATCTTCTGGTCAACCCCGTCCAAATGAAGTAATTTAGGAGGGAGTATATTTGGTAGGTTCCAAAACAGACAAACGTTGGGAAACTATGGTAAAAAGGAAGAAAAGAGTAAAAATCACAAAAAATATGACCCCACTCCTCTCAATGCATGCATGCTTCCCAATACTATTGTACACCAAGTGTTATTATTAAGCAAGACAAATCTAATCAGGATTTCGAGGGACGTTAGAAAATAATTTTGGGCAGCTTTTCAGAACACTTACACCCCAATGCAGCGACGACATGCAAATTTCCAGCCGGTGTAAAACTGGAAACGAAGTTCTCTAGAGTCTTCCAAGAAGATTTCTTGGAAAAAAGACTCCTTTGAATGCCTATCTTTGAAAGAGGGTATCAATAATACATTTGTGCCACTATACAAACAAAAACCCTTTATTTCTTTTAAACTTAATTTTGCCTGTCAGAAAAACATATTTCCAATTCTGATCTATAACACAAACGAACCAAATGCTAATCCATATGAAAACACGTTTTCACGAGGCAAAGTTAGTCCAGCCATTAAACTGAAGTTAACCCCTGTCGGAACCGAGATTAGGACTTACTTTTCTCTTTTTCAAGACAGCAGATCACCTACCTATTTGAAACTCCTTAAGCTTTTCTGAAATCTCTCTAGCAGCCAAATTGTATACATGGGAATGCATACAATTAAGGATATACTAACTTCAACAGAAACCAAATTTGTCACTGGATGCACATTACACTCTTAGCTACAATAAAATCCATACGCAAAAACTAATCCTGATAAGGATTTAGAAAAATACACAAGCCAGTCCATAGCTTAGACGTAAGCATGTGAACCTGGTCCAAGTTGAGTTTGCATCTGCATTACTAAATTCTTTTCCTCTTTTTTCTGCTCCTTCACATCAATGTGCTCCTTCAAATAAAACAAAAACCAGATATGAGTAAAACTAGTTATAGCTCTGTCACAACATAAATATACAGTAAAACTAGAAGAATAGTCAGAATGCGGACCCATAACATTAATATTAGCACTGGATCTTCTTACATTAAAAAATAATAATAATAATCGAGAGTTAAAAGAATGTCTCTGTCGTACAAAGAACACGACACAATTTTGTTTAATCACCCTTTACAACACTTACGACTCTTTCCACCCTCTAAAAAAATATAGTTTTTTTTTTGTCTATTTTTGTCTACTTGGTCCGGCGTTTGACAACGCTCAATTACTCCCTATCTCCGAAGAAATTTGCTCATCACTGATATTAACTTTAGGGATTAATTGATTTAGTATTAAAGGCACTCACTTGAAAAGATTGCCTTCCAGTTCTTTCTTTAAAATAATCATTTAAAGCTCAAAATGTTCACCCTTCCCTCCTCTTTTTTTCATCAAACTGAAAAACTATCGCTGGTATTACTTTCTTCTTTCTTACTTTTGATCAAGAGCCCCAATTTCGACCAAGATTCTTGAAACAGTTTCCATTGACTTGTATACTAAATGACCAAATTCAATCAAAAAACCTCCAACTATTTGGGAGAAAGGTAGGCTTAATTTAACTTACACTTAATTTAAGTCGCAAACTTGAACGGATTTTCGATCTAAATGATTGGAGGCATAAAGTGGGCACGTAGCCCCAAACTTCCACTCCCCCCATCCCAGCGAAATGTTTATCGGAAAAGTAGACATTTTCAATCTACAATATTTGAAGCATAAAACGGCCCCTTGTCAAAGAAAGCTTTCAACTAGAAGAAATGTTATTCACTACTCATCTGTAGGTTAATTATTTTGGGAATAAAGAGGGCACACTGATTAGTTATAATTAAAAACTGAATAGTAAACTGGACAGTATCTACTTGGGCTTAGATATGTTTCAATCAGTGTTTTGATAGGGTCTCCGGGGAATAGGGGAATTTTCATAATTTTCGACCAGCCCAAGGTCAAAAGAAAACATTATATTACCTAGAGAAACTTTTGAATCATTTCCTGAATTGTCCACTATATTTTAAATTTTACTAACAGTCTCTCCGGAATATGTATTCTTGATAGTTTTGATAAGATCAAAACTATTACCAAACGTCAGTTATTACCAAACGCATTCAGCGACGCATTATCTGTCAGTGTTAGTTAAGGCATTAATAAACTAAATACAGTTAGGGTGGTTTGTACCTCTTTTATTCAATATTTTGCTGATAATAAGGATTGATAGCCCTTACATTAGGAACGCCTCTAAATTTAACTGTTTGAAGTTTTAATGCCTAGTGGGTTTTACTTAGGCTGACTTCAGACGCATATGATTTTGAGAGAATTATTTTCGGATTTTTTCCCTATTTTCAACTTGAAATATTTTCAAGATACTTCATGAGGTTGTTCAGAAAACCTTAAAAAGATTTTAGAGCCTTTCACTCTAGAAAAAAGGCCGTCTTAGCCGAGTGAAATGGTGCGCTGGATTTAGGATCCTTTGTCCGAGAGAGTGAGGGTTTGAAATCTAGCGTACCCAACTATTTGGTTTGGGACGGGGGTCAGTGGTGTGACTCGCAAGCTCAGCCAGAGTCGACCCAGCTCTAAATGGGTACCTGGAAAAATTTGGGGAAGGTAAACAGGAAGGGTCTGCGAAAGCACAGGATGGTTGCCCCCAACCCCCCATTGTACTTCCTGGATGAAGGGCTAAGAAACGGAGATCAGCACCACTGATTAAAGTACAATGCCATATTCTTTTTTTTACTCTAGAAAAAAAAAACTTATAGAATTTATTGAAAAACTGTCAAGTTGAAAATGGCTACAAAATCCATGTAAGACTTTATCTTTCCAAGGATTTTGTCAAAACTCGACGTCTAAATTAATATTGGATGATATCATTAAACCATCGCAGGGTTCTACTCCGTGCACTTCAACCAATTTATTTGTTTAGATTTCAGAGAAAATTTCATAGTTTTATATGTGCTGTCTGTTGAGGTAAAATACCCCCCCCCCCCCCCAACAACAAGAAATATTTCCTTTCATCATAAAAAAAAACATGTTCATGGAGAGCGAGTTTTTATGGTTTCAAGGAAAATTGAATCCGTACAAAATGACAGTCATGAAAAACTGCATAAACGAAAGACTGGGTCTCCGAGAAAAATTCATCTCATTCTGGCAAAATGATCACAAATAAAAACGGCAATAGTTTTAAATGCTTTATATAAAAACCATAGTGTTTTCTCCAACGACAGAAAAAAAAACAGCAAAACTTTTTGCAATGACACTTCTGGAAATGAATGCAGAATCGATGACGCAAAAAAAGGACTATAGAATGACGTATGAGAATGCTCTAGAACTCTAATTGAAGATTTTATTCAGATTAAACTATACAGAAAATAAATATGTAATTTGAAGAAGAAGTGGTGTAAAATAAAAACTTGTTTCGTCGTATTTGGAAGGAAAGGAATCTCTCCAATCAATTGATATAAAAGAGTAATCTGATTGTCATGTTAACATGTCCAAATTATTATTAATACGAGCAAACTAAGTCGATGCTTGTGCCACAAATCTCCCTTGGCTCCAATATGTCTAAATTAGAAAAAAATGGGCTGAACCTTTTGGATTGAATCGTTCCCCGGCCCTTTCCACCTTCACCGGAATGCGTGGTGTCTTGATGACATAATTCCTTTCCTCATTCCAGTCAACCAATATCAATGCAGTTTTCTTTTCTAATAACTTCATATCGGCATAATGCTGAAGCTGAATAGTATACATCAAACGCCAGACATATATAAAAAAGTAGCATTCACTATAATTATTCTATTAATCAGAACCTGGATAGAATTCGCAGGGTCCCTTGGAACCTCGATCATTTCTATGAAATATCTGCTTGTCTTCGAAATCATATCTTTAGTATATTATGTATAGGCTACAAAAAATTGGCAATGAGATAATTTGTCTTTCTTTATTTTAAATTAACTAACATTACTTTTGCAATACCATCATGCTAGTAAGAATTATTTCAGTAACAAATATAAATGTACATAGTTACAGTAAAATTAGCCTATTAGTCTCGTAAAAAAGTTACCTGATACAGGAGGTAAGCAGACAGTGCAAATCCAAAAAATGAAATCACGGCAAAACCATAAGACCAGGAAAGATAGTTGTAATTCGGATATAATAGCCAATCTCGTCTCCAACATTGACCCCCAAACACAGCCACTGACAAAAACATACAGCCACCTAAATTAAAAGGAATGCTGAACTTTATAAAAAAAATAATCAGTTTTTATTCTCTAAATATTCAGTAAAAAAAACTGGATTTTCTGGAATGATGTCAAATGAGCTTAGAGAGCTCAAGCCAAGTGCAGGCAGCCACATTCGGCAACAAGTGTTATGCAGAACTCATATACAAGGATGACCAAGTTGTATGAAATACGATTGAAGAAAAGAATACTCAGGGCTTTCTAATGTGGGAGAGTTGGATTCAGTCGAACTTGGTACTTCAAGAGCGGACAAGTTTCCTTTTTTTATGGAGTCAATAATGACCACTTCGTACGTACCTGAACCCTCATCAACCTTGGCAAGAAGGACTCTGCTTCTTAAAAGTAAGAGTAGTTCAAAAGTCGCCTCGGTCCCGTTCTTGGTTTCGCCATAGCAGCGTTTTCCAGCCTGGGAGGCACACCTCCTAGGTATTCCGACCTAGTCTAAGAGGATGCGTGAATATCAGCGAGAATGTACAAAAAAAAATCAAACAAAATTAAAGCTACGCAGGCACACAAATATTTTACAACACTTAGCAGCTGATAATAAGTAATGAAAATATACACACAATAAGAGAAACATTAGTTTTATCAGCAGCTGTTATGGGTCAAAACAGTGTTTGATGAAACACATGCAAAACACCTGCAACAAACACCGCTCGCTGATAACACAGTTGGCAGAAAAATAGAGGATACGTCCTCCGACGATCTTTACAATCAATTAGTTTCTCAGACGCGTGCTTCAAAAATCGCCTAACAGGTAGATGAAGAAACTGATGTACCCATCAATAATGATGGGCCAGTGATTTTTGTTAGATTTTATTTCATTTTTTAAGCTATCACTCGCAGATTTCACGTCTTTTTTTAATCGGGCTTTCTAGCCAAATTCGGGTGTTTTAGACCATCTCGTTTGTAAAGCAAAGATCTTAAAAAATTTCGAAGTTTTTGGTAATGGATACGCTTCAATTGATTTTGAGATCAAGAGCTCCAACAGAAGTAAAACTTAACAATTTATATCCAAAGAAAATACTGCTGGCCACGTGCTGTAATCAGCACGACAATAATTTTATAGAGACAAAAAAATAACTCACTAGTAATGGCATCCAACATAGAAGCAATTCCAATAAACGTAGATCCATATTTCTGAGTCCATTTCAAGGGCCAACGAGTCAAATACATCGAAATTGAAATCAAGGAGGACAAACAAAATATTAGTCCCAAAGTCATGAAAGCCTGTACGGCCATCAGCCATGCTAAAACAGAAAAAAAAATAGTCTCCTTGCTTAAAAAAAAAGAAGTTGATAAATGATGGACGAAATGAAAAAAGATACAATTTCTTCCAAAAAGAATTAAGTTAATTCATTACGTTACAAAACAAAAAGTTGCAACAAAGACGACATTGAATGAAAGCGCTATATACGTGGATTTACATGAAAAAGCTAAATCGAGAACTATTGCAAATATTGATACAGAACCATAATTACTCAACCAGCTAACAAATTTTTAATCAAATCACATGCTCAAACCTTCTATGTTGCAAGTTATTCCAAAACACCTTTTCCTTCTGAAAAACACGTTGGCCCATCATTTTATTTTTCATTTCTTTAGTCCTCAAACAAAAGGAAAATAAACGAAAATTCGTCACTGCAAGTTTAATGAACACATTTGGCTGTACTGACTTAGAAATAGTTGATGTTGGTAAAAAATGATAATAAATAAATAAAAAGAATCCGGATTTCAATTCAATAAATACAATATTTGATAAAATATTTGATCTTCCTGCTGATTTTACATATATATAATAACCTTTACTAGCTTTTGTTCTACCAATTAAAAACTATTTGAATTACAAAATATACTTGAAAAAGGATCTTTCGAGTAGTACTTATTTTGTAAAATAATTTGAGCTTTAAAAAAATGCTTACAAAAAAGAAAATATGAATAAAAATGTTAACCCATAGTTTGTTAGTTTCCTTGGATTCCAAATAAAGCAAAGTTTGAAATTAAAGACGTGAAGTTCGAAGTCTGTAGTTTTACAAATCAGGTTTTATCCATCTAAATAGCTGTTAAGGTTTTTAGTCTCAAGATCGAATCTTTCAACTGATTCTGCATTTATAGCTTGTATTACCTTTGCATGTATTGATTAGAAACCATTCAAATTAGGAAATGCTTTTGAAAAGAGAATTATCCATAAAATATTTATTCTATGAACAAATTTTCGGCAGTCACTCCAAACTTAATAGAATGTATATATTCAAAATCAGTGCCAAAGGGAGAATCTACATTACTTGAAAGAAAACTGTTTTAAACCTGTAACGTCTAAGCTTCACATTTTTCTTTTTGGAACATAATGAATGGTAAAGAAATTGAGCAGCATAACTTCTCTTAAAAAATCCTCTTTAGATTTTGGAAATTTAGTTTACTTAACTAAATTTCACAAAGTTCAAAAAGGTGCTTCTCTTAAGTCAAAAATGAGAGACTTGTGATCTTTAGGATAACAGCCATCCACGCTACTATTAACACATATTCAACTTTACTATCAACTTTATTCACGTTTATGACCCTCTGCAGCCTTTTTTCCATATCGATACTGGTTAATTAGTCCATGTTGTCTTTAGTTAGTTTGAATTTTTTTTCTTCGCTGTTTATTGTTTTTGTTTATTTATAATACTCCGTACTTTGTGTTTTTTATACTTTTACGGGTAATAAAGTTCATTCATTCATTCATATCAAGTCATTGGCATATTCATTATTTTAACTAAGTCACTCTGTCAATTAGCTTTCCTGAGCTAACGCAACATTTTCTTTACTTTTTTTGCTTTGTTTTGATTGTTCTTAATACAACCAACAGTAGTAAAATCAGAAAAGGAAAGATTTTACTTGAAAAATTACATCACGTGCAACTTCCACTTTTCAAACCAAACAGTTTGTGGTAACAAACTAATTAGGAGCAACTTGACCCAATGGTAACCGAAACTCTAAAAACACAATTTTAATAACAACTGATACATCAAAAGACTGGAATTTTTATACTAATTCCAAATATATAAAATTCATTAAGTTTAATGTTGCCGAAGAAAAGCTACAAATCTGAAAAAAATTGCCTGGTTTTTAAAAAAGGGAGGAAATAACCCTAAAAAGTCAAGCAATCTTGATGAAAATCACATAATCAGATTCAGCATACCAGAGAACCTAACTGTCGAGGTTTCAGGCTCTTATTTAAATACATGTGGATTTTTTTTATTTTTTGCCAGAAGAAAGGTTACGGATGCGTTTATTTGTTTGTTTTTGTTTTTTTCCAAGGATGATCGTATCAAACTAATAATCCTAGTAGATTCACTCGAACAGAATTGATCAAAAGATTAGAGGGTAAGTGAGCCCCCCTCCCATGCCCCTTTTTTCCACAGACATCTGATTAAAAATTAGGGATAGTCATTTGATTCAGCACAGTTAAAGGTCCAATAAAGGCCACCCATAGCCCCTGGGAAAAGGGCTGGAATTTGTGCGATGTCCATTGTTCACATATAGCCTAGTATTTATTATTGGGTGAACATTTTTTCGGGTGAATTTTCTGTATTTCATTTTCAACGGGAAGAATTTTCCGTGGAGAGGAAATATTTTGGGGGTATTTTTCATAAGAAATTTTAGATTTTACACGGGGGGGGGGAGGATTTCCTGGCATGATTTGGAAAATAGTCAGAAATATAAATTTAAAAAAAAACCTAATTTTTAGACTGAAGCAAATGAGCATCATCTAAACTTAGAACAAGCAGAAATTATTCTGTATATGAGGGGGGACTGCCCCTTCATCAATCCTCACTTTTTACGCTTAAGTATGACTGTTTATCACAATTCTTTAAAAGACTGCTCAGATACAAGGGTCGTTGAATTGAATGAGAAGTATTTTTAAAGGACTTGAGCAAGAGTCCTTTAGCAAGAGTTGAGAAAGGGGTAGTCGCCCTCAATTACAGACAATTTTCTGTTCGTTTTAAGTTTTGCTGTCACTCCTTACTTTCAGTTGAAAAAAAAATTACTCATCAATAAAACTAAGGAAGAAAATATTTAAAATGTAGCTGATTTAAATATTATTTCCCATATCAAAGAGGCAACATTTATTTAGGCTATTCTAAGGAAATGGCTTTATCTCCTCAAAACAAATTTACCGTTTTTGCCTGTCCAGGTCATGGGCTGAGAAGAATTTCTTTTCTTTCTCTTTTTTTACTAAAATTTGATTCTGTTGCCAACATACATCTTAATCCAAAAGCCTCGTCGACGTATAGCAGTAGAGCTGTGAATCAGTATAAACATTTAAAGACTCAAACTTCATAAAAACTTTTTGCTAGGTATATCTTTAGTCTAAAGCAGTGTTTAAAAATGGGAGGGGGAATCCTTTGGAGGTCTAAGTTTCAGCAGTCCCTAGAGAGGCTGCAATGAGTTACACCAGAACCATCTGAGCAAAGAAGAAAGCATATGAAAAGCATATGGTGTAATAGATCAGGGGTTCCCTGAAATACATAATTTACTTAAAGATTCAGAAGGTAGAAAAATCCAGTTAAAAGGGACAAGCTTTTTTAAAATAAAATGTATCATACCTGGAAGTAGCCATTCCCATATGCGCTTATACTCGAAACTAAATATGTAGTTACACCCATCAAAGACTTCGTCAAACTGAAAGCTTGGAAAGCGGAAATGTCGAAAACAAAATTCCCATAGGCCCATTTTCATAAAAGGACTATAGGTACTATGCCATGACACCAACCAATATGGGCTAGAAAAAAAAGAGGAATTTTAAAGAAAAAGAATAATGAAAAAAACTGGAAGCCACAAAATATGTGGAATGCTGAGGCGACCATAGGAAACTTTATCAGAATCTTTCCGGGATTTTGCCGGATATTTTGAGGTATTGCAGTAGCTTCTCTAGCAGATTTCCCAAGCTAGATTAGTGAAATTTTTATAATCTCAAACTCAAGTGACCAGAAACAAAGTTTCAATTACCAAGAGTTCATAACAAAAATGGAGGGAGGTGAGAATTCAAACGAACAAGAGATTCATTAAAACTCGTGAGTTTTGCTTTACGATATTAGTAAATTTATTGATGGGTATTACATTTACGTATGATATGTCTACAGTACATATAGCAACTTTTTTTAAGTGCATATTTTGATTTTCATTTAGAAACTTCTGTTTGTTGTTGTCCAGTCAATTTCGGTTGTAGTTAGAGCTTGTCTCAGGGGCAGATCCAGGATTTCTTCAGGGGGGGGGCGCATAATAATTGCTTCGATACACTTACGAACAAAGATAGACCCGCAATTTAAAGGGAACCTTGACAATTATGTGTCGTAGGTAGCTACCTACCTACGAAATGGTCGTAAATTTAATCTAAAATCTTGTGAGAGTTAAAGTTCTAACAAGTCTGTTGGAATTAAAATGGTATAAAAAAAAACTGATACAAAAAAATAGTAAGTTGTAAAAACCATCCCGCCATAAAAAAATAAAAAGCTGTTCACCATCTATAAAAAAAATTATATTTAATGTTTTCTGCATAATTTTTTGCCTTTGCACTTCTGACCACTATAGCCAGTGCGTTAAGCTTCTTATTGTCAAAAAAAAAAAAAAAAAAAAAAAAAAAAAAAAAAAAAGACAATTGGTCTCAAACCAGCTTTTGGAGTAATATACTGTTTGTGACAAATTGTATAGATCAAACCACTTAGCATATCGCCTAACTTTGTGGCATCGCTTAGTAACTATGATTGTAATGAAGAGTAGGATATGGGGATTAAGATACAATTTGTATATTCGTAAAAGATATATTAGACATTAAATACTAGTTTTTCTAGGGTGTAACTAGAAAAACAGAACGAAGAGATAGAAATGCATAGAAGACATTTAAAACGAGGGTTTTAAGTATAGGCAGTAAAGCGTTAACTAATCACTATTACTTTAAAAAAAAGTGTTTTGATAAACAGCGTCAACTTTGACAAAATCTCAAAAATTTACTAATCAAAATTTTACTTTTCATAACTACGTAGCGTCTTACTTTTTAAAGTTCTCTATATTTTGCCTAAATTACGTAATTCACAATTTTATAAGAAAAGGTCTATTTCTCTATTTCCACTACCGCCATATCTATTTATTACACGGTCGATGTCTACCTTAATATTTTGGTGAACGTTTATAATGGCTAGAGCTCTTCGTTAGTATTTCCTCATCTATTCATTCTAAAATATCCGAATAAAGACCGAAATCGTCAGAAAAATATGAACTCTAATAAAGATGCATGTAGGTATGTGCTTGAAACTAAGTATATGAATCGAAATACTCCTTAAAAAAAATTAATTACGTGTTTTTTATCTTTGTATTTGATAGATATAGATTGATGATTTAAATTCTGGGGTTCAAGCTGTGAAAATTTATAATTTATCTTTTTTTTAGTCTTGAGATTTTCAGATATTCAATTCAAACGTTTAAATTTTGATATGTCTGTAAAGCACAAAAATAAAAATTTGAAATTTGATTCAGATTTAGCATTTAGTAAGAGAATTGTCCAGCAACAATTTTGATTTATAAGCACCTAATCATAGAAATATGATCGGATGCCATGTATCAAAATAAGTAGAAAGATCCTCAGTGGTATATATAGCAGTTTAGACAATTTTAAAGACAAATGTATGCATCCCTATATAAAACGTACCTATATTTTGTGACTGGTTGGTATTGAGAAGGCGAGAAATTCTGAAGTAACATTGTTTCGTTTGTGTAACATTGTGTGAATTTCCATTTTTTATCAACATTTTATTAGTAAATGATTAAAAAAAGAATCGATGCAATTTCACTGACTCAAACTGAGAATTCAGAGACCCATCTATACCAGCTAGATAAAAAAAAATGAACACATAACTATTTGCCTTCTTTTATAAACAGTTTTCCGAAAATCTATTCTTCTTAAATGATTACTCCGACCTTTGAAGGAGTATTATTACTTAGTATACTTAGTTTTATTTAGTATACTTAGTTTTAATTATATACTTATATGAACCTTTATTAAAGTGCTAAAGAGTTTGGTCTTCATTTTAGTGTTTTAGGATGAACAGAGGAGGTGATATGTCATATAATGAAGAGCTTTAATTAGATGAAAATAGGCAGTAAAGAGGCCATCATTTGTTCACTAAAATCCATAACTTAAATTAACAATTTTTGCACTTCTCATGCATTTACCTTCTATTATACAGATCCTCTAAAAACAACAACGTAGTAAAAACCACCCTGCTTTGCAAAAAAAGCAAACCCAAAAAACCTAAACAGAGAGCCAAAAAAAAGTAATGATATCAATTTCTTCACCTCATTGCCATAGCAAGACTCGAAAACAAATTTTTACAGTAAAAAGAAGTAAATATTTTGCATTCCTGTTGTGGCAGCATAATCCTGAAATATCTTTTCGGCAGCCTAAATAAGCTAGGATTTTAAATTTCCCGTTCTTGTTATTACAAAATGAAGATTTCACGTCAGGGGACCCCTGGTTTGGTCACTTGCTTGTCTCTGATTATGAACAAGCTTTCAATTACCAAGAGTCCAAATAACCTAGATAAAGGAAGGTCAGAATTCAAATTAAGAAGAGACTTATTAAATACCGTTATTTTTACTTTACAATATTAGTAAAATTATTGATAGATATTCCATTTACATACAATATATTTACAATACATATACAAACTTTCATTATTTTTTTTAAGTGCATATTCTGATTTTCAGTCAAAAACTCAAATTTGCTGCTGTCTATACAGTTTCTGATAGTAGTTAGAGCTGAAAAAGCGTTAGAACATACCATAATCTGTGGTGTCAATTCATGAAAATTTAAGGGGAGATCAAAATGTATTTTTCAATAACTAAGGAGGCAAATTTGGGGGTTTTTCAACTTTTTTTTATGAAAATACCAAGAAAAAGCATTTTCAATGAATATAGCCTAGCCTACTTCTAACAAAGGTAATTATCAGAATCTAGAGGAAGAACAGACCCCTTTCCTTATTAAGGCCACTGAGGGGAATTAGAAATATGCTTGCCTTAAGCATTTGATGAGACCTGTTGTTCCTTAAACAACTCTTTTGGAATCCATGATTTTTCATTTGATAACAAGTTGTGGGTAATGATTTTCTTTTGTTGAAACAACACAATTTTTCTGATTTTCCAAAACCAAGTGATTTTAAACTTTCCAGCTCTCTCTGCATATCTTTCTAATTGTGATGGACTGGTCGTTTTGGAAAATTGAAAGCTACTTCTCACTTGCTAAGTCTTTAAATTGCAAAAAATGTGTGACTTGGCTTTTGCCTTCAACTTTATACTGCCCATTGGAAGATTTTTTTTTTCTTTAAACTGACAAACCTACTTTAAACTCCCAAATCCATCCTTGATGGTAAAATGCCAAACGGTAGTGCAGTTTTTTTTTCTAATTGTTAAATCGCACCCTAGTTTTCATTTTCACTTATGGTGAGACAATTATTCTTTCTTGGACTAACTTTGACAATGACACATTCAAAATGAACAAATCAAACAAAACATGTGACATACTAAAATATATGTAACAATTTGTCAGGATATTATTATTATACAAAAAACTATTGAATACATCAAGGAAAATTATCTTATTTAAGCCTTATATAGGCAATAAAAAATATAAAACATCTCAACTAACCTTGAGAATGCCATAACTAGAAAAATTGAAGAAATGAAAGTGCCAATTGATCCAGCAAGTAGATTAACTAGAAAGGAATTGAAACAATTAGGTGACTGCTGTGAAACTGTGCTGTGTTATAAACCAGGATTCCATCATAAACTTCGTTAATGTTGTTGATACAACATCTTAATACATTGAATGAGCTTTGGGGATGGATCATAATTCCTCTATGTAGTCTTCTTATTGCTTTGTTTATTCGAGTTTAGTCAATGAATCATTAATTCATTCTCCGATTTTCAACTAAAATTTTTCATTCCTAAAATATTATTTCGGTATTCAAATAATAAAGATTACTCTGTTTTTAAAACTTAAACAATTCAGATTGAGTCAAAGGTAACACTTTTATTTTATTAGCCTTGTAGTATGAATGTAGGTTAAAGTTGTCCAATTTTTCAAGATGTTATTTTGCTGAAATAACATTGCTTTTTATCAAACAAATTTGACAAAGTAACCTCATTTGTAATATGTACAATGATGAATTCTATCAGCAACTATTCAATAAGCTATTGAATATGTACTATATTAGCAATATCTTATATATTGAGGACTCATCCTAATGAGCACATCAAAGCCAATGGGAGAATACAGAATTGATTGGGGAAGCAAAACTCTCCTAGATTTAGATTTTTGCTGATTATTTGAGCATCCTAGATGAAAATATTAGCAAAATGAATGAATTTTTGGAGGTTTTGAGAGTTCAGGGTGCAAGAATAGGATTAAAAAGTAATGTTGCTAAGACTGGTAATAATTGGGGTGAAGAAGTGACATTGGGTAGCAAGAAGATGATCAAGTGGACAGATTCACTTACCCAGGTAGTACTATTAGTAAAGATGGTGGGTCTAGTGAATATATTAAAAGTAGAAGAGCCAAGGCCCAGTGATCAAGTATGGTTCTGAAGCATGGATGCTCTGAAAGATGGAAGAGGATTTGCTAGATGTTTTCTGGAGAAATTGCCTATGGACTGTTTTGGGTTGCCTGACTCACTCACTGTACCTAAAAAAATAAGCTGTGCAAAAAAATGTGATTCAATCCCATATTCTAGGGCTATAATCAGACATGGGTCAAAATGGCTAGGACACATTCTTCAGATGAAGGGTAACAGATTGCCAAAATTTGTCCTTACTGGTAAAACATAAGCCAGGTCATTCCAAAATGTGTTGGAGAATATTGTAATGAAAGATTTAAGGGAAATCGAAATTTCTGGAGAGAGTTTAATGAGGAGGACTTTAAATTGGTTGGGATGGAGGAGCTTGCACAGCTGTATTGGCTCCAGGCAGCTTGGTGCTACAGACAGTTGTTAGTAGTAATAGTAGCATTTAATTTGGAAGACAGATGAATTATATTTGTTTTAAAAAAAGAGATTTGAAGGGGAAAGAAGGCTATGTTTGTAAGGGCTGACGACCACCCGTTTTGCAAACATTGAAGGCAGGATGAGGAGAAAGGGAACAAGCAGCTGGCAAAGCGTAAGGTGAATAAAACTCTCGGGAAACTCTAGAGCCTAAATGACTCCCTAGAAGAGACTTTGAAGTACCTATTTCCATCCTTGGCATTATGGAAGCCCAGTGGCAATATGGGGCACAGGATTGATACCTGCTGCAGCAAGGTTGGCCAACAGGCTTGCTACTTGACCCTTTTCAAAAGACCCATCAAATTAAATGTTGAGTTGGCACCATATGCACTAGCAATGGCTCTGGAGGGCATTTTAACTTGTATTTCCACCCCTTCCCCTTCAAAGGGCACCTGTCTTTGATGACCTTTTACAATCTTTGGGTTAAAACAGCAAAATCATGAGAAATAGATCTTCTGCTCAAAAAAGGTATAAGAACAGTGCTTTGAGTCTCATGCTTTTGCTCATTCTGGATTTATTAGGTTTTAATGATTTGTGAATCTACTTCCTAAATTTAGGGAGGAAAGCCCTGATATGGCTTAAAATCCTGGTACTACTCTCTACATATTATAAGGTAGCTTTCTGAAGAAGCATATATTTACCCTAGGCCTGGACTTGCCTACCTTTCAGCAAATAGAGAAGGCAGATAAAATTAAATTTGATTATTCAGCCTCCTTAAAACTTTCTCCTAGAGGTTTAAATGATCCCATATCTACTTTCAGCATATTTACTTTCCTAAAATACACTCATCCTCATGCTCAACAGAGCTTATTGTAGTTAATTATAATTAATTCAAATGGGCCAAACTTACTGACTAAGCACAATTATTGTGCTCTATTACCTTAAATTGCAGCTTGGAGCAATATAAGGATTTTCCATCCTTGTGATCCTCCAGTGAAGAAAAAAGAATTCATTTGATGTAGGTTGTGGTTGTTGATCTAGACTCCTGTGGAGGACTCTGCAGCTTGCCAATTGTAAAGGAACTCCTGGCAGAGCCATTCCTTATCAAGGTGGGACTTGAACATGTCAGTTGAAGTTGCAGAAACTGTTTCCTCAGACAGTTGATTCCACAGATTGATGACTCTTTGGCTGAAGAAATGACTTCTATGTCTACTCGTGGAATGCTGCATGGGGAGCTTCATTGTATGTCCTCTAGTACCAGAATGCAAGGGCTGTGCAGAGACCAGGGAGGGTGTTTTAGAAAGGAATTTTTTGGTTAAAATCATATCCCCCTTTTTTCCTTCAGTATGTCAGTGTTGGCAGCTTTGAACAATGTAGTTTTTCTTTGTATGGAAATTTATTCATGCTGCTAACCATCTTAGTGGTATGACACTGGACATCCTCAAGCAACTTCTTATCTTTTTTGAAAAAAGGGGTTGCCAATGACATTCCAACCTCCAGACATGGTTGTACAAGTACCTTATATAACTTCATAAAAACTCTTGGGTGCTGGCTGCAGATGGTTCTTTATATGATGCAAAAGGATTTATTTGCAGAAGATGAAACAGACTTAGCATGGCTGCTAAACTTTAATTGGTGATCAACAAATGCCTCAATATCTCTTTCATCAGAAACAGCAGAAAAGAAGTTGTCTTGAAGGAAATATTTATGATGCTTGTTGTGTTTGCCAAAATGGATGACATGGCATTTGTCAACATTAAAAGTAAGGAGCCAGTTGTTAGTCCATCTTCCTAGACTGTCAAGATCTGTTTGAATTGATTGCTGGTCAGAGGGAGTAGCCGCTTTTCCAACTAGTTTTGAGTCATCAGCATAAAGGGTAATAAGATTTGAAAGAAGGGTGGGTAGATCATTGACATAGAAGTTGAAAAGTGCTGGTCCAAGAATAGTGCCCTGGGGTATGCCACTTAATACTGTTGTGGGAGAAGAGTAATGAGGAGTTCCTTGTGAATCAAAAACTCTGACACTCTGTGATCTTTCAGACAGGAAGCCCATAATCTACTGTACAGCACCTTCATTGACACCTGCAGCCTTCTGTTTGTTTATGAGGAATTCATGACAAACATTATCAAATGCTTTGGACAGATCAAGAAGAATCATGTTGACAGGAAGACCCTTATCAAGCAGTGTAGTCACTAATTCATATGTTTGGAATATTGAATCTGGTTTGAATATCAAACAAATTCTTCACAATAAAATCTAGCAAACACATAGAAACTTTAAAACCAAAACCATAAATATGGTAAATATTTAGTAGTCAATTACTTCTGAAGGATACACTAATAAAATAGAAGTAGTACCACTAGATTAATTATTTTATGTTCTTTCTAAATGTCATGGTTGCTTGCTTTTCTGACAATGCACCCAAACCACCCTGCCAGTAGAAAGCTTCACTCATACCCAGGGTGCAATATCTTTTTAGCCCCTCCCCCTACCTCTGGCTGTAAGCTCAGCCAGAGTTGACCCATCCCTAAATGAGTACTTGGAGAAATCTGGGGATGGTAAACAGGAAGGGTGTGTGACAGCACAGGATGGTTGGCCTCTAACCCCCCACTGCACTTCCTGGCTGAAAGGCCAAGAAACAGAGATGAGCACCACTAATAGGGACTGTAAAGTCCCTGTATTCTTTACCTTTTTTTACCTTTGAAAATAATATAATATCATATGCAAAATATACTCACAGATTAATAAATAAATGAAGTAAAATAAATAAAGTCATGGGCTCAAGCTAGGTTCTAAATTTGAGACAAAAATGAAGTTGAGAAAACAAGACAAGATTTCCAAGTATATACAAACATCTAATTAGTTCAAAGGCTACCTATTATTTATTTTACATACTGATACTGATAAAGAAATATTTTGAAAACACACAATTTTAAAATAATAAAAAAGTAAATACTTCTTATTCCTAAGGAGACACATGTATTTAATAATAATAATATGATTATAATCAATTAATATAAGTAATTACTATGTATAAATTTTCCTTGCTTTTGATGAAGCAAATTTATCAATAATATCATCAGAGTTGATCATTTCAGATTTTTCTATTTCCACAATTAAAAATATTAGGTCATTTAGGCAATCTTGTCTCATTGCTGATTGTAGGTATCTCAAAAATGATTTCAGCTTGCTGAATAAAAATATCACAGTTAGTAACTGATACCAATATAGTCAGGAGTAATTGAAGTGACACTCTTAGGATTGGAAAAAGATCTTCTATATACAAGATTACAAAAGTAGTAAATTTTAATGGAATTTTAGGTTATTTTTTTTTCTACTGCAGAATAATGTTTTTGCTTTGACACATTTCAATAAAGAGTTTTATTCCATTAAAATATGTATTGTAAAATTTACCCAAATTAAAAAAAAAAATTTGCATGGTCATTATCAACATTATCCTTGTTTAATAAATTTTAAACATCTAGTAGAAATCCAAATTTAAAATTAAGTTTACTTAGTAGGCCAAGTGTAAATTGTGTACATGCTTCTGGTTGGAGATAATAAATAAAAAATAATTGTCAAGTTTTTTTTTAAACATAGAATTATAGGTGAGATATTGGTACCCTGGGGCATATTCAAGTTTATAACAGATATCTAGAGAATGCTTTTGTTGAATTGCTTGATTTTGTTACTTGCCTCAATGAAACAATTAGGCTTTCTCTCAGACTTTTTGTAGATTATTTCTCCAACCCTTCTCTTTTATCCCCAATCAGAAAGTCCAGGGGATCTTTACTCTATCATCCTAATCCAGAGAGTTTAGGGGATCCCAGAAAATGTCCCAACAAACTTCCCTAAATAATGTAGAGAATGCTAGGCTTCTAATTCTACCCTGTCCATGTTACTCTAGTTTGGACCTCTCTAAGCCATCAAACTCTTAATCTCAAACCCTAGAGTCATTCAAGCAAGGGGAAACAAGGACTGGGAGCAGAAGAAGTGGTGTCTACACTGGGATGCCCCAAAGTACCCAGCCAAATTTAGAAGTCAACACTGGCATGTATACCAGAAGGCGCTATCCTTCCATGCTTGTATAATGGAACTCAAAGCAATTTGTGTTACAGTACGATTGGCTTTTGAGTGCTCAAATCATTTGCTATGAACTTATTGAATGTAGGGTGTATTTTGGGAGTAGACAATAGGCTACTTTTCAATCCTCTGATGGCACAAATACCATCAGATAGCAGGTTAATAAACTAGTTCTCACAGGGTGTCTTTGGGGAGTTATCAATTGTCTTTTCCTTCATTATTCAGTGGAATATTTGTGCACTTATTTCTCTTCTTCTTCAAAAACTTTTTCAATTTTTGAATGTTTGAGTTAATCATAGGTGACACTACAATAACTATCAGCTAGAAGCAGGCAAGGGCTGTTCAAATAAATTTTTCTCCGAATAGAGCAATTGCGAAACAATTGGACATGATAATGATTAAATGAAATATTTTTTCGCAGGGAAACCGTTGCATTCTTTGGGATTATTGCTAAATCTTGTTTTTTTTATTTTCTGCGTTCAGGGTAGCTGCTGTTCCGTGTCATCACTTGTGGGCACTATGAAAAAAAAAGAAAAGAAAACAGTATAATTTGTCACCAACGAATCGTTTTAATGACTTTATAACTTTAATGGCTATCTAACTCCCTAAGAAAAATGATGCTAGGCTCTCATCATTCAGGTTCCGATATAAGGAAAATATTCGTTTACATTATCCATTCAGGTTTCAATAGAAGGAAAATAATCATTTACATTTTCCATGGCTGCTACTTTAATAAATACGCCAATTGCTTGACCATACTTCAAATCGTAATTCCCCCCTTAAATACAAATTTTTATTTTCAATATCATTTTCTCAGTGATTCTCTTTGAGAGGTAATGACTCTGGTTTTCAGAAATTCTCTTACTTTACGGCAAAATTAGGAAAAAAAAATAGAATTTTAGAATTGTTGTATTTTTAAATCTTCATGTCTCCAAAAGGAGAGCAAATAAAGTTTGATCATTGTGTGCACACAATTTCATTCAACAATTTTTGGTAGAAGAAACAGTCTCAAAAATACAGATGTGTTACAATAGCGTGTTAGAAAACTCTTCATTTGCTTCTGAACTAAATTTATTGTCCCCTGCTCCATCTTAAGTAGCCATACTTATAACGAGCAATGATTAAATTATTATTAAAAATTAAGGCTTGAGAATCTTAAATTAAAAAATTTTGAACATTGTTTGATTTTAACTCTCAGAAAACTGCTAGTCAGATTTTTTTAGCTTCTTAAAACTTATAGTGTTTGGAGCTGATACAAGGTTTAATGTAGATCCGAAAAAATAAAATATAATTCGTTTTATTACTCTAACAGAGGTTAAAAGTCAACTTTTGGTGAATACTGAATAATATTTATTTGATTGTGTGCTGCACTCACTGAGCATAACAAAACACCAATAAATATATGCTGTGAAACAAAGATTTCCACTATCTCAATGGTGGAAATCTCATTTGAGATTTCAGTTCAAATGAGAAGGATTAGACAGGAAAATCAAATAAACATAATTTGAAATTACTTCAAAATAGAAACAAGTACTGTAAGAATAATTGCCTTTCTTGACTGGAAAACCACCAAATAATTGTCTTACGCAAACCATATCATTTTCTACTTAACTGCTTTCTGAAAATGGTGGCCAAAGCCACCATGTTATTAAAACCAAAGCCGGTAGTGGTTTTCAGGGGTGACACAGTAAAACTAATCAGGAACTAGCTAAAATTTAAAATAATTATGAAGCAGTTCTATTTTTTAGTGAATGCTTTGAAACTGCGAACCTACGGAGGTGATCAAAATCGATTTTCTACCTTAACTGTAGTTATCTTAGATTTGCTTTGGTTTCACCACCGAAAATAATTTTTTTTTTTCGTATTCGTGGTGAAGACCTTCGAGAAGAGATTCACTAACATACCATCATTCTTAATTAAGTAACATGTCAGTGTCCACAATGTAATAAATAGTTGCTAAAAGACTACTTAAAAATCTTAAAAGAATTGAGAATTTGATTTGATATCAGCCTACTGGCACATTTCGAGGCAAATCGAGATTTGCCTTGCTATTGACTTGCTTTGTAGCGCTTTTTTCCAAAATACAGGCATGGAAAAAGGTTTTTATCAAGGATTTGCTTAGCTGTCACCTTGTTTTTTAAGATTTTTAAAAATACATTTTCAAGTTAGAGGCCTGTAACAAGTTTGAATCAAAGATTTCCCTTGTTATTGGCTTGTTTCGCAAGCCTGTTTCAAGCATATTTTAAAAATCACTGATGGATTTTTCTTGAAGTTGGTTATTTTTCAAGCTGTTTTAAGGTAGGTGTTCAAAATTATGTGCTGGAAACAAGCCCGCATTGAGCATTGGTCAGGCTATTGGCGTTTTAAAAGCTTGTTTCAATCCTTGATTTAAGTTTGCAATTAGGTAAAAATCTGGCGACTAACAGGTTCGAAGCAAGTTTGTTTGAGGCATTTTGCTTCACAGTAAGCTTGAAATAGGGTTGATGCAAAGAAATTTACTATCAGAAATGTTGTATTAGAGGAATCCTAGTAGAAATTAGGACTTCTCTATCTTAAAATGAATTACATGTCTCATGCTGTTTGGTATCGTTTTAAAAAAAAGTCCTCTGTAGGCCTACTTCGCTGATTGAGGCTACTAGAAATACTAAAGTGATTCAATGTATTTTTGTATGATATGGGCTACAGATTTTGGCACTTAGATGTGCATTTGAAAACATTATAAAGGGAAGTTGATTGGAAAGTTAGACAACTTAGATGCTATGAATATTATGGGTTTTGGACTTCCTTATTAATACAGTAAAAGTAATGAAGTATAATACATAGCTGACACATACATGTAGTGTCCTTGATTAATGGCTATCATCTACTTACTCAACGAACTGAGAAGTGGCGAAAAAAAAAAACCAGATCAGCGCCTACTTGGGGTAGTTTCATTTGGCAATCATTCTACAGAGGGAGAGGAAACCGAGATTGACATGAATATTTCGGGTAGATACGTGTTTCGTAGGAAGGATACCCACCCACATGAGAGGGCAGATGTGGTTCATACCGCTCCGTAGACCCACAAATGACTAGATGTGCACAAAAAGAGTAAATGTTTTTGAAGATTCAGAAAAATATTATAATTTCCGACAAAAACGTTTTTTTTTTTCAGATTACTGCCCCTGTAAGAAATTTTGAAATTTTTGAAGGAGGCATTTATTCTCAAGAGTAATAAAACATATTTAATGATTGATTATGTACACTTTTCCTAATGAAAAATTAACGAAATAGTATTCGACATATGACAAAATATCATTTTGGCTTTAGCTTGATTACACGTTCCAAAAACGTATATCCCGTATTTTTCATCGTAATTAATTCCAGGGACAATTACACTGAAACATAGATTGCCTCCTTTTGGTTAGCAGTTTGGCAGTACACTCAAAATGAAGCTACAAAGAAGAATCAGTACTTGACAGTAAAAATACTAATTTTTAAGGAAAATAATTCTTTTAAGGAAAACATTCTTGAACTTGAATCTTGCTGAAGTAAGCACAAAAAGTCAATGCACACCTTTTAAAGGAAAAATTGAATACTTTGGCTACAAAATCCCTCTTTTAAAATATTAAGCTTTAGCTATTTTTAATGGATTGAATATTTTTCTATAGCACTTTCCTATATTTTCTGAAGTATATTGACAACTTTCGGAAGCAAGAATTTTGAATACCAGAGAGCCCTACATTTTCAAGAAAGTCCCGTCGCCGTGGCCGTAGACCTCTGACACCTTCCCAGCCAGTAGTCACAAGTCAAGTCGGCAATTTCCGCTTGTCCACAATTTAATTTTATCCATTCTGTCACAACAAAGCCATTTTAATTTAGTTCATCCATGTAATGACCAGAGGTCATGCTGTTATCTAGCCAATGGGATTTCTGGGATAAGGATTTATCATAAAGGCTTACCCTCTTCCAAGAAACCACACAATGCCTCAAATATAGTTGACGTGAAAATAAATGAGAATGATCGATGACTAGATTTTATAAATGGCTGCCCTTTTGGTATCTACTTTTCTTTTAGAAAGAATATTTTTTGAACTAGTTAATTACCATTTTTTGGAACTGTGTTTCTTCAAGCCCTCAAACTTGTTACAAATAGCACGGTAAAGATAAACCGTCCAAATTTTTTATTTTATCCTTGTTCGAAACTTGGCTTTGGCCATAATGTTTAATGCAACCTAGTAATTCGAAGGTGCTATTTCTCAAAACTTTGTCCTTGCAGGGAATGTGTTCTGATTTTACCTGTACATGGCTGAGGAAAAGATAAATGAGTCTCCTATAAAACTTGAAATCAAGAATTAGCTACAGAATCAAGAGTTTTCTAAATGCTACAGAATTACTAACGAACTTTGGTCTATCAGCCGAAGAGCAAGCGTGTACTCGTTTCATGAAATTATTTAAAAACGCTTTCCGAAAAAGATTTCTTTCAAAGAAAAGTAAAGAGTCACATTGAAACTTAAAACGTCACATTAATACTTTAAACTTAAAACGATTAGAAAATACTATCAAGGAACAAACAAAAACCCAAAACGAACAGAAATTGAAATAAATAATCACATCAAACATAAAGGTAAAAAATACCGATATTGATGAATACGTAAATCCTTAAACGATTAGAAATTTAAATCTACGCTCAAGTCAATTTTAAAACAAATAGAAATTACAAATAACAGGAGTTAGGCTGCTGCCCCTCACTAGCCTGTAAGCATTCGAAATGATATTATGTCATTTGCCTTGTATTGCAAACTATTTATTTTGAGCTGCGTGGTTTAATTTTCCAAAACATCGACGAAAAACTAAAGAATAAAATCACTATAATAATCAACTGGAAAAATCAATAATCAAATGGATGACTGAAAAAAAACTAGTGAAAATCAACTGAACGTTTAATTGCTTAATGATATTAATCCCTGGAAATCTCAGCAGTTTAAGATGTTATTTAACTAAATTTTTTTCAATTTTATATTTATAACTTCTTTTAATATATTAAACCTAACACCCCTAGCCTTTTGACAGACCGAATATATTTATTATATTTCGATCATCTTCTCAACATTCCCTGAAAGCCAACTGAATACTCTTAGCTGTTACTGAGAAATTGCGGATAAGCCCTTATAACAACCAAGATGAGCAAAGTATCTTTTCATTTAGTTCAAAATTTCTCTCAACATTCTGAAAGTTTAACTGAATAGCCTGATCTGTCCCTGAGATGCTGCACGCATGCCGTTTTGATAAACTGGGTGCAAACATGCAAACATGTGTATTTTGATATAGTTCAATATTCCCGGAAAGTTTCAACTTAATATTCTTAGTTGTTCCTGAGATATTATTGATACTTCCTTTCGACAACTTGATTTAACCCTTCAACGTCCCCCTTAAAATTCCTTGAAATTTTCAGATTAATACCAGTAATCATTCCTGCAATCAGCATGTAAATGCCTATACACATCCTTTTGGCAATCTGGTTACAGTGTTGTTTCTTAGGATCAAAGTCCCTCTCAAAATTCCCTGAAAGTTTCAGCTTAATAGCCTTAGCTTTCGATGATATATTCCAGATATGCCTTTGGAAAACTTGCATACACCACAGTGCTTGCAAACGCTCTCTGGACGTTTCAGCTTGATACGCTTAGCAGTTCCTGAGATATTGCAGATAAGCTGTTGTGATAGCCTGCATGCACACAGTATCTTTTGATTTAGTTCAATATCCCCCTCAATATTTTCTGAAAGTGTCAACCCAATACTATTAGGTGTCCCTGAGATGTTGTAGATACACCTTTTTGACAACCTGGATACACTTAGTGGATTCCAATTGAGTTCAACATCTCCCCTAATATTCCGTGAAATTACCACCTTAATGCACATAGCTGCTACTGAGATATTTCAAATAGGCCTTTTTGATAACCTGATGAATATTCTGTTTTTTGAATTAATTCAACATCTCTCTCAACCTTCCCTGTAGGGCTCAACTGAAAAACTTAAGCTGTTTGTGAAATATTGCGAATACGGGGTTTTGATAACCTACATGCACACACTATCTTTTGATTTAGTTCAACATCCCCTTTAACAATCCCTGAAAGTTTCAACGTAACAACCTTAACCTTTCCTGAGATATTGACACCTTTTTGACAACCGGAATACACATAATGTGTTTTGATTTAGTTCAAATCCCATCAACATTTTCTGAAAGTTTTAACTCAACACATTTCGCTATTTCTGAGACATTGCAGATACGCCCTTTTGACAACCCAGTTGCACATAGTGTCATCTAATTAAGTTCAATATCCCCCCTAACGCTCTCTGAAAACTTTAAAATCAATGCTCTTAGCCGTTCCTGATAAATTGTTAGTACCCTCTTTGACAGCCTAAATACTGATATTGTTTTGATTTGGCCTGAAAATTTCTACCTAATACCCTTAACTATTCAAGGGATGTTCTAGGTATACCATTTTGACAACCTGGATGCAAATAGTATCCTTTGAATTAGTTAAACATTCCCTGGAAGTTTCAGCTTTACACCCAAAGTCATTCAACAAAATATTGCGAATGCGCCTTTCTGACAACCTAGATGGCCTTATTTTACTATGATTTACCTCAACAGTCATTCAAATTGATAGTTTCAACTTTATACCCCAAAACCGTTGCTGCAATACTTAGCGCTAAAATACTTTTCACACTGCCTGAAATTAGTGACCCATGAACAAAAATACTCGACAGTTGCTTCCGTGCGCATTATTCATATTTTCTGGATATTGATTATACAACAATGCCCGACGAGCAAATTAATAATAATCCTAACCTAATTTTTCAAATACTTTTAAATTTTAAAAATATTATTGTCATTTTACAATCTTGGAAAAAATCGGAAGGGGAGATTATCCATGGGGAATTTTTCGAGGGGGCTTTTGCGTAAAGGAGGAAATTTTTCAAACAGTTTCAAATCTAAAATACGATCTATATCAAAAGGCGGGGGTCTCTGACGGGATTTCCGTTCTTTTAGAGAGAGAGAGAGAAAGAGAGAGAAAGAGAGATCGGTATATTTAAAAACTATCGTAGCATAGCTAGATTAAATTTAATTTAGCGGATAAGCTACTACCTTTTAATTTAGCCTAAAAGTTTCCATCTAATACCCTTAGCCATTCAAGAGATATTGTAGATACACCATTTTAACAACCTGGATGTACATAGTGTCTTTTAATTTAGTTCAAACATCTCCCAAAATATTATCTGAATGTTTGAATTAATAGCCTTAAGCCCCCCCCCCCCCCTCTCCGTTATAAAACAAATATTTAAACAGTTACTAATTTACATTATTTAAGGCCTCTTTCCAAGCGCCTGTACGGGTTATGTCATTCATGGAGGCATATTTATTGAACTTTTCGACTATTTTAAGCAAAATGGCTCAAAATTTTGATCAACAGTCCTTGGAGGATACGGGGGTTTTGGTCTTTGGAGGGTGAGAAAGACAAAGGAGAGGATTGGCTGCGCTCCATCCTCTTTTGATTCTTAAAAAGGGCATTAGAACTATCAATTTAAAATCGGACGAGTCCCCTCCGAAGTTTCCAGAATCAATCATTTAATACGTAGTGGCTCTGGAAAAAAATACATAGGAGGTTTATGGTTCTTTACTACAGGCAACGTTAGAGCGTGTAGCTTAAGGTGGTTTACGGGTTAGACTAGGCTTACAGCCAAATCAGGATTAAAACAACGCAACAACTTATTTTCCTTTTTCAGAGAATGATCCTCTACATGTTATCTAGAATTTCCATCCACCCATTATTAATTAGTTAGCACCCTAGACCTGAAATCCTGAGGACATGGGTTCGAGTCCTGTTGGTGCTGGCTATTTGGTTTGGAACGGGGGGTCAATGGCAAGACTTTGCAAGCTCAGCCAGAGTTGACCGTGCTCTAAATGGGTACCTAGAGGAATCTGGGGGGGGGGACAAGGGGAGCGTCGCATGATTTGCCCCCCACCGCGCATTGCACATCCGGCCGAAGGCAGAAAATCAGGAGATCGATACCTGCGCTAGACAGACCATTGGTCAGCATTCGAAAAAGTGTAAAAGTTTTTTTTATTATTATCAATTACTCAATTTCGTCAATGCTATCATTAGCATTATTCCCTTTGTAAGACCACTCAATTTTTTAGATAATTACTTTAGCTGCATCTGTTGTCTGCGTAATTATTATATGTTTGCTTTCACCCGAAGGCGACAGACAAACCAATAACCATTGGTACACACAACCAAAATTCTAAGGAGAGAAAGCCTGCAAGATGATCTTTCCGAGAGAGGGTACTAGGAATATCCTAATTCATTTTTAGGACCATCTCCCCTATATTTTCATCGTGGAAAAGTCACTTCAACAGTCTTAAGGTAACAAGATAGAATAATGCAATCAACCAAAACAATCCAAGAAAGAGACACTATGTGGCACGACAACAGTAGTAGGCAACTATACAAGGCAATAAAACAAAGATAGATTTAATGTACAAATAGGGTCACAATAAAGGTAAATACAGGTGGAAAAAGAATGCAATATAGTCGCTACAAAGGTTCACAAATAAAAGAGAATTGTGATTAGTTAGCACAAAACTAAAAATAGGAGATGCTAAAAAGAAACTTCAATGTATAGAGTTTGGGGACGATTGTATCTTAAGGCAGTGAAGGTAATGGACGGATTCTCAGCTGAAAATTATCAGAAGGTACTGTCAAACAAAGACGCTCACAAACCACTTTTCATAATACAGATGAAGCCAGGATTTCTGTTAGAGAAATCACTCTGTTCTTGCATGAAATCTGCGGATTCTTTATTTATGGGGTGGTTGGTCTTTCAAACATCTTATATTGTCATGGTGCAAAAAAAAAAAAAATGAATGGAATTAACTCGAAATCTTTTTGAGCGGCATAATATAGGGAAGTGACAAAATTGCCGAGAAATAGAACTTCGAGGTAGTAATTGCCGCTAAAAAAAAAAGAGATATGAAAACCCGTTCATTAAAAGGGTATTGTTGTTGCTCCGTTAGATGACGGCAGTTTCTGCTATGTTATTTCATATAAATACTCCATTTTGGGTTTTAATAGTAGAAATAGGAGTTACTGATTTATTTTATTTATCTCTTCATGAAATAGTGGTAAAACCCATTATGATTTATGACGATCAGGAAATATTAGTATTGACCAACACGAGATTTTTATCATTGACCAACACTAGTATTTACTGAAGGTTTTTATCATTTTTCTGAAAAAGCTGTCTCTTTGAGTTGACACAGTTTATCAAACAAGGTGAAATTCAAAAGAAGATTCACTGAAAAAAATGTTCAGAATTTTATCGGGTTTTTGCTCTGAAGTTGGCTTCAGTTTTGATGGGAAACAATTTGCTTTTTGTCACATTTTGGTATTATTTTTAGGGATTTTCCTTGCACCTGTTCAGTTTTAAAAGCCAAGCGAGTGCATTAACACTACAAGGTTAAAAAGAGAAGACAAGAAGTAAATTTCACCAAATCAGCCTTTGAAAGTTTCATTGTAAATAATGACAGGAACAGATAAAATGGAAATGTTATAGCAGAATGTACCGCGTAGGGACTAATACTTGTTCAAATCAATGAAAAGTATGTTAGGAATGTAAAATCAGATCTAAAAGTTTAATTATAGGAGCTAAATAATGGTTAACTCTCTGCAACCAACTAGTTGAACTTGTAAAATTGAATTGTTATTACAACCAACAGTCAAACTGTCAGGTTCAAATATTTATAAGTTACTATTTAACTTTATAATTACTACATAGATAACATTTAAGATATCTTATACATAATGCAAATGGAGTAATGCATAAAATATTTTAAATTCATGCTCATGAATAGGTTCCTTATCATAAAAATGTTAGTACCATGATCAGAGGTAAGCTCAAGTTCCACCCGCTGGGGAAAGGGGGCCATTCAAACCTTTTTGGGGGGGGGGGCGCCACCTCTGTCTCTAGGTATGATCATGATAATGTCACTAGTAATGATAACACACATCTCTCTAAAATGTCCATTAATGAATAGGCAATAAGCATTGTCTTTTTTTCATATAGAAAGAATAGTCAGCCTAGTGATGTAATCCAGGGGAATGTTTTTGCAGCTCTGTATTCATAAGAGTTTCTCTTAAAAATATGGAATATCCTGGATTAGAAGACCCCTGAAATCGTTGCTAGCAAACAGAATACTTTTCTTTCCATTTAAATACTTCACAGGAGCTTATTTTCGGGTGGATATTATGGCTACTAAATTTTAATTACTCGAATGTGACTTCTGAGCAAAGACACAAATATACAAAATAAGCCATGTTTTATACTAATGCAGTGCCAAATTACAAGTTCCTAACAAAATTGGAAAGCAAGAATAAAACACAACAGTGATATTATCCTTTTGTTTATATAAGAGAGCAGATTATTATTTTTCTCCTTCTAACCATTATCTCCATCAAAATAATTCTTGACAAAGAATCAAAAGGCAATACCAGAGCTTAAAACGCAGTTGAATTTTAAATAATAGAAAGCTAAACACAGAAATTGAGTCCAAGTTCCTTGCATCCTTCTCTCCAACACAACTTAAAACACTTTAAACAGTAAAAGTGACACACGGCATACAATAATAATCATAATGAAAGCTTACAACACATTATTAGTACTTCTTATTCAATTAAAAAACTTGGACGGAGATGTTAGAGATAAGGCCACATAGAATCCATGGTGCTGTGACTCGCTAAGATTTCACTGGATGATCCAATGCAAACGTTGCATTGGATTCAGTCGCTTCTATTTTTCTTCTCTGGATTTTGGCTTCAACGAAGAACAAAACAGAGGTCATGATCATGCCATATGTTCCAACGACGGCCAAAGCAAAGGACCAGGACAAGAAATTGTGCTCGTAGTTAGGCATCCAGTCCCGGGAATCACCTAATGCTCCGAAGACTACGACAGCAATAAAGCCACAAGCACCTGCAGAAACAATTAAAATGAGTCGTATGCTTCTCGGTTACACATGCGTATGTAGAAGAAATGTTCTATGCAAAAGCAAAGTAAAGAGAACATGAAAAGAAAGAAAGAGAAAACATGGCATCTTATAATTCACTGATTTTTTCCCCTTTTTACCATTTTATTTTTGGGGTGTGTTAATTTGTTTGATTTTTTCTCTCCTCGACCTTTCCTATTGATCGAGTGGTTATAATAAATGTTCAAATCTTGGATATAAAAAATGGCTGCTTTTAGGAAAGAGGTGTTTTTTCTTCAGTTGTTCTATTCTTCGCAATATATTATGAGCTTGAAAGCAGGTCAGTGGAGTTGTAAAAAATAACAAGAGCTAAGAGCTCATATGGCACTTGTGACGAGGTCGGAAGAGCCGAGAGCTCATATGGTACGAGGTCGGAAGAGCCAAGAGCTCATTTGGACGAGGTCGGAAGAGCCAAGAGCTCATTTGGCACTTGTGAGAAGGTCAGAACCTAAAGTTAAACTTTATAGCACAAGATCCTTCTAAATATCAAATTTCATTAAGATCTGGTCACCCTTTCGTAAGTTACAAATACCTCAATTTTCAAAATTACCTCCCCCCTCCCAATTCCACCAAAGAGAGCAGATCCGGTCCAGTTATGTCAGTCACGTATCTTAGACAGGTTTCTATTCTTCCCATCCAGTTTCATCCTGATCTCACCGCTTTAAGTATTTTCTAAGATTTCCGGTCCCCCCAACTGTCCCCCCCCCAATTACGTTTGATCCGGTTGAGATTTAAAATAAGATATCAGAGTTACGAGGTCCTTCTAAATATGAAGTTTCATGAAGATCCGATCACTCCTTCGTAAGTTAAAAATACGTTATTTTTCTTATTTTTCAGAATTACCCCCCCCCCCCCGCAATTGAGCGGATCCGTTCCAATTATGTAAATTACGTATGCAAGACTTTTGCTTATTTTTCCAACCAAGTTTCATCCCAATCCTTCCAATCTAAGGGTTTCCCATCATTTTAGGTCTCCCCACCCCAAACTTCCCCCAATGTCACCAGATCCGGTCAGGATTTAAAATAAGAGCTTTGAGCCACGATATCCTTCTAAAAATCAAATTTCATGGAGATCCAATCACCCATTCGTAAGTTAAAAATACCTCATTTTTTCTAATTTTTCAGAATTAACCCCCCCCCCCAACTACCCAAAAGAGAGCGGATCCGTTCCGTTTATGTCAATCATCTATCTAGGACTTGTGTTTATTTTTCCCACCATGTTTCATCCCGATCCCTCCACTCTAAGTGTTTTCCAAGTTTTAGGTTTCCCCCTCCCAACTCCCCGCCCCCATCACCAGATCCGGTCGGGATTTAAAATAAGAGCTCTAAGACACGATATCCTTCTAAACATCAAATTTCATTGAGATCCGATCACCCGTTCGTAAGTTGAAAATACCTCATTTTTCTAATTTTTAAGACTTACTCCCCCCCTCCCAACTACCCCAAAGAGAGCAAATAAGTTCCGATTATGTCAATCATGTATCTGGGACTTGCGCTTATTTTTCCCATCAAGTTTCATCCCGATCCCTCTACTCTAAGTGTTTTCCAAGATTTTAGGTTTCCCCCCTCCAACTCCCCCCAATGTCATCAGACCCAGTCGGGATTTAAAATAAGAGCTCTGAGACACAATATCATTCCAAACATCAAATTTCATTAAGATCCAATCACCCGCTCATAAGTTAAAAATACTTCATTTTTTCTATTTTTCCGAATTAACCGGCCCCTTCTCCCCCCCCCCAGATGGTCAAATCGGGAAAACGACTATTTCTAATTTAATCTGGTCCGGTCCCTGATACGCTTGCCAAATTTCATCGTCCTAGCTTACCTGGAAGTGCCTAAAGTAGCAAAACCGGGACTTTAGGTTTTCCCCCTCCAACTCCCCCCAATGTCATCAGATCCGGTCGGGATTAAAAATAAGAGCTCTAAGACACAATATCATTCCAAACATCAAATTTCATTAAGATCCAAATACCCGCTGATAAGTTAAAAATACTTCATTTTTTCTATTTTTTGCGAATTAACCGGGCCCCCACTCCCCCCCAGATGGTCAAATCGGGAAAACGACTATTTCTAATTTAATCTGGTCCGGTCCCTGATACGCTTGCCAAATTTCATCGTCCTAGCTTACCTGGAAGTGCCTAAAGTAGCAAAACCGGGACCGACAGACAGACCGACAGACAGACCGACAGACAGACCGACAGACAGACCGACAGACCGACAGAATTGGCGACTGCTATATGTCACTTGGTTAATACCAAGTGCCATAAAAACAAAATAACAACGATTCATATTAAATTTAGCATATGGCTTACACATATTTTACCAGGCTTGTAGGTGGTTCAGATGCGCTAGTAAAACAGTATCTTGGTCTTCAAAAAAAGATACTTTGCATGGAAAAATACTCTTTACTTTTTCTTTCATTTTAATTGAAAAAAGTCTACCTGACCATTCTTGCTCCTATTTTTTTAATGTATTTAGACTATCTATTTCTTTCTTAAAAAGTATTTTAAATTCTGAAAGCAAAAACAAATAGGATGGGAACTATTATAAACCTATTGAGTGTGCCAGAATTCAATTCACCAGTCCCAAACCCACTGGCAGCTATAATGCATCCCCTTCAAACATTTTGTCATTATAATGTAAAGTTCACACCATTCGTTCTTACTGCTTTATAGGCTGAGCCATATTTTCGCTGAAGAACTTGAACTTACCATCAGACAAATATACGAGATACCTTCTCATTGCAATTCCTGTGGGCATTTCCAGCAGGCACAGCTCATATAATATGAACAATCTCAGTTGCCCAATTGCCTGCAAGTCCTGTGGACATGGGGAGTCATAAATCTTTAAACACTTTTTATTTGGGTCTACATTTGCCTTCAAAAGGCTCATAACTGAGAGACTATTTGAATTTCCCTTACTCTATCTATCAGCAAGTGAAATTACATTATTTTATAAAATTGTGGAAAAAGCCTCTCACAGAGACTATCTGTTTTGGCTTTACTCTTATTAGTATTAAATAAAAAAAACTAGTTTTTTTAACTGAAAGTAAGGAGCGACATTAAAACTTAAAAAGAACAGAAATTAATCCGTATATGAAATGGGTTGTCCCCTCCTCAACGCCTCGCTCTTTACGCTAAAGCTTTTAATTGTTTTAAAAAGTGGAATTGTGGCAAAGAGTCAAACTTTAGCGTAAAGAGCGAGGGATTGCGGAGGGGACAAGCCATTTCATATACGGAGTAATTTCTGTTCGTTTTAAGTTTTAATGTCGCTCCTTACTTTCAGTTAAAAAAACTAGTTTTTTTTATTTAATTTCTGAACGTTTTTGAATTAATGCATGTTTGATTTTGGCTCTCCGCACATACATTATTGAAATGATATTTGTATATTAATTTTTTTTTGGCTAAATGGCTTTCTCTTAGTTTTGATCAGACGATTTTGAGAAATAAGGGGTGGGGAAGGAGGCCTAGCTGCCCTCCAATATTTCGGTTACTTAAAAAGGCTACTAGAACTTTTAATTTTTAACGAACGTTTTTATTAGTAAAAAATATGCGTAACTTAAGAATTAACTTAAGTAACAAACTTTTATATTCTTATATTTTTATTATGTGTACGAGGGGGTTTGTACCCTCGTTAATACCTCGCTCTTTACACTAAATCGTAAGTTTTGTCCCGATTCTTTAAGAATGACCCCTGAATCAAAAAGGCCATAGAATAAATAGTTGAAATTACTAAAAATACTTTAGCATAAAGAGCGAGGTATTTATCTCCTCCTAAATACCTCGCTCTTTATGCTAAAGTATTTTTAGAACCCCTCATATGCGTAATAATCTCTGTTCGTTTTAAATTTCAATGCTATTCCTTACTTTCAATTGAAAAAAACGTTTTCATGTTTATTTTTTCATTGTTTTTTTATAGTAATGCTAGAAAATCCTGCACCCTTCTCATTGAATTTTTCTTCCCCCATGACATATTCCTCTAAGGAAAGATCCTCCCACATAGCCCCCTCCCATCAACCCCACCCCCCAAACCAAAAAAATCCCCCTGAAAACGTCTTTACACTTCCCAATAACCATTACTATATGTAAACACTGGTCAAAGTTTGTAGCTTGCAGCCCCTCCCCAGGGATTGTGGGGGGAGTAAGTCATTCCCAAAGACATAGTTATTATGGTTTTCGACTATGTGAAACAAAATGGCTATCTCAAAATTTTAATCCGTTGACTTTTGGAAAAAAATGAGCGTGGGGGGGCCTAGGTGCCCTCCAATTTTTTTGATCACTTAAAAAGGGCACTAGAACTTTTCATTTCCGTAAAAATGAGCCCTCTTGCGACACTCTAGGACCACTTGGTCGATACGATGACCCCTAGAAAAAAAAAAACAAACAAACAAATAAACACGCACCCGTGATTTGTCTTCTGGCAAAAAATACGAAATTCCACATTTTTTTAGATAGGAGCTTGAAATTTTTGCTATAGGGTTCTCTGATACGCCGAATACGATGGTGTGATTTTCGTTAAGATTCTATGACTTTTAGAGGATGTTTCCCCCTATTTTCCAAAATAAGGCAAATTTTCTCAGGCTCGTAACTTTTGATGACAAAGACTAAATTAATTGAAACTTATATATTTAGAATCAGCGTAAAAATTCGACTCTTTTGATGTATCTTTTAGCACCAAAATTCCGTTTTTTAGAGTTTCGTTTACTATTGAGCCGGGTCGCTCCTTACTACAGTTCGTTACCACGAACTGTTTGATTGCTAATTAGACCTAATTGGCTCTCAAGTTTTTTATCACTTCATTGATGAATTTGGTATTTTTTCAACAGATCCGCGAAGTTGATTTCAACTATAAGACTTAAATAGAAGTTGACTCAACTTGCTCTAATTCCAATACAGTATTCGTTTTTACAAACATTCGGTCCTATAAGGCTCGCATGTATCTGCACAGAAATTTGTGTTCACAAGCTAGGGAATTGTGGGGGTACAAAGAAAAGAAAAAAACGGTAGACACAAATCTAGGGAGTCATGTCAAACATCACAACTTTTAGAGGTATCTATCCTAAATTTTCAGCTTGAGGACGTGTCAGAAGATTGGACCTAATGAATATTCCATAGCAGGGATACAAGGCGACTTGCAGTTAATATTGCTCTTTATGTTACCGTAAAATTCGTGTCAAGAGTATTGCTTCAAATTATACCCATAGCCTACATGTTTCCTCAACTGGTTCAGGAAACTGGCTGGTTTTAGGCTGTTTAAACGTGCATGCGCTACTCACATCGAAAAAAATATTATTTCCAACTGGGCAAAAATGTATCAAGACAATTCCAGAAAATCATGTAATTTCTTCTTTTATAACATAATTAGTAAACCAAGCTTTTATTTTAAATAACAAAAAAGTAAAAATACTCAATCTCAAAGAAGAAAATGGTTAATCTAAAAAAAGAGCCATTCACGATAATGCCAAATAAAAACTAGGAGCTATGTATCTTGATTCGTTAATATGTGTAATATTCCTCTGTTGTTGTGTTGAAAATGAACATATTGATATCTGGTCAAAAATATCTGTCATCATTGCTGTATGTTTACTTTCACTAATTTTTAGGGCCCATTTATCTTATTTTATCATTCATATTTTATCATTAATTTTTTTTTCTTATTTTATCATTCATAGAGTGAATGTATGATCTTACCTCCGGTTAGAGTAACCCATCCAAGTGCTTGGAGGATAAAAACTTGATAGTCATACGTAAAGCATAAGACATAGGCCGCAGTGCCTCCCAGGGCTATCAGCATACATATGAAACAAAATGTAAAAAATGTCTGAACGGCAATGAAAAACGCTAAAAGAAAAAAAAATACACATTGGATTAAAAAATAAGCAAGTATAAAAAAAGTATTCACTTCATTCATTACCAATTTGGGATGCGACTCACAGAACAATAGCAGAAACATAGGCTAATAAATTATAAAGACACTTTTATTATATAGATTCCATAGATCTTCTAAGATTTCAGAATGCCTTTCTTCTTACGACTAAGAATCTTCCCCTAAGATTAATAGATATAATATTAATAGATAAGAATACTTCCCCTAGTGACAAAACAGGATTAAAAGCAAGGTGCAACAAATTTATGATAAATTCTGCCTGATTCTAGCCCTTGAATCATTTGTTTTCGAGCAAAGGTATCCTACCTTGCAACAATCCTTGTATGAGAGATGAGCACTTAACTGATGCTTAACCTACGATAAGTGAGACTGAACGACAAAACAGACACAGGCTCCCCTAGGCACAGTTCCTATTTTGGCAACGAGAACCAAAGCGGCTATAGGCCCCCCTATATCTGCTCAGATTGAGTTAAGCCCTTGCCGCATTGGCATAAGTATGGTGGCACCTCGTCACCATCTCTTCCACAAGCTTAGGCTCACAGTCCCTTTCAACGTTTAAATGGCTACAACAAACGGACCTTTTTTCTTGTTGATAAAATACACCAGGGAGCAGATGTACTTGTGAGCATTTACAAGGCATCAAATGGAAAGACAAATGTCCAGAATGCCTATTTTTTGGTCGCATGATTTATGGAGCAGAGGAATCAGTGGCTAATCCCATCAAATCCAATGAGGGGGGGGGGTAGAAGTTGGAGCCAATTTTCCCAAATCAAGTGAATATGACAGCAAAAACTGAAAAATGAGCCATATGGTAGCATAAAGGTAAAGATAGACTAAAAAAAAAACTGACCTGTGTCTGCGGATGCTTGAATTATGCAGGTTTATCTTAGTTTTGACATTTTGGAAGAAACCAAATTTCAGCTGGGTGGGGGATGGGCAAACTGAGGTCTGTTAGGGGCAATTGCCCTCTGCCCCATAGCAAATTTCGCCCCCTGAGAGTTCTGTAGCACAAGATTTATGATATATGATCTAGTTCCGTTTTTTCGCTTAGTCTTTTTGAAATCTAAAATCTAGTAGCCTACTTGAGGGGATATGAAAGATACATAAGAATGGTACGACAGAAACTGTTTTCGTTTATCACTGAATGGCATACCTATCAAAGTGAAAGTATGACTGATGTGCCAAACGCTGGACTGTGGATGTTTTATGAGTGAAATAACATGCTGAGAAGCCTCTCTTGCAATAAAGTTGAAAATATTGGCAAAAAACAATGAACTTTTGATTCTATTAATAATGTTTAGTTTGCATTTAAAACACTGAAATGACTTTGAATAACGTGCTGAAAGAGTACCTTATCTGCCAGTTTGTTTTTCTTTTCTGTAGCCGTAGTGGAACTCATTGTTCTGACAACGAGTTTCCCTTATAGATTTGTGGTATGATGATTATATAGGCTATCTAGTCAAAACACTGGTTCATTTAACTCTTTATTATAGAAAATAGCGACTCACTTTTTCTTTGAAAATGGAAAGTAAAATCGTCTTTAATTACTTGTATCAGCCATCTTATAGGTAAATATGCTTCTGGAAAAAGTTAGGATGAGTGTAGTTCGTCCCCCTTCTTAACTAAATATTAGCCTGCAATAACATTTTTTTTTTTATTACGTCGGGAACGTATCTATTCATTGACTTGAGTTGCTTCCAGTTTAACTGCATCGTACTTCCCTCTCCCCTAATGGAGCTGGATAATGCAAGTTTGTTGATTTGCCAGTTTGAATTTTTTTTTTATTCCTCATTAAGAGTTGGTCCGAAATAAAGCCAATTTAAAAAAAAAAACTTTCGTAGGCTACAGAGGCTAAGCTATATCCAGCCTCATTAAGGGGGGGGGGGGTGAGGCGGAACTCAACTGTGACAGCACTGACTATATAATATTGGAAAAAAAGACACTGAATGGGGAACTTTAATGGTGTACAAATGAACTAGAGACCTTGATTTTTCAAGATAGTTTTTTTTCTAAGAAACGGTATTAAAATCATTCGTGTTGTAATTTATTTGAGGTAAGCTCTTAAATTGATTGTAAAACCATGCGACTGGAAACTTAAGAAGCAGAAATGTACGAAATTTGCCCCCTTAAGAGGCTGTAATGCCACTTCTTCGACATACTAGAGTAAAATTATAGTAACCCCTTTCTGAGATAGCAAGAAGTCATTTAACTAGAATTTTCAAGATAGCAAGAAGCACATAACCTAGAATTTTATCCCATAGGCTACTAGTTCCGTAAATATGCAGACTTGAATAGGCCTATAGGCTAATACATACGTGGCATTAAGTAATCCCTTATTTCAGCATATCCAGTAGTAAATGGCGTAAACACCCATCGACAACCATTGAAAAATCTTGAGTATGAAGGATCTTTAGGGTCTGGTAATGAACGGAAGCAATGGACCCAAAGACCCAATTTCTCAAACTTATCACCATAATATTTATCTCCCCAATTTTCAAGCCAATAGTTTGTAGAAAAGGCCACAGAAACAAGTATAACAGTAAGAGCCATTGTAATAATTCCAACTGTCCCTGTTGCAGTTCTCCTTAAACGATGCTTCCCAGCCATTTTTATTATCACTTTAACCACCTTATATCAAAACAAAAATTTAAAATCCAAGCGCCATGTTGTCAAGTATATACCAGCTTAATGAAACAAATAGGAGCTCTCTGCGCATTCTCAATGCTTACGTCATTTGTTACCTGAGTAGTATTCATAACTATTTACCTGAAGGACTTTTCGAGATTCAGTGGCGAAACAAAACTTTTCTTTTAATTTTTTCATCGCAATTATCGAGGAAACTACATACGTTGCAAAAAAAAGGTACGATTCAAACAGTTATCGAAGGAAGATAAATTCACAGGATACGATGTCTTTGTTGTTTTGTTTTCTATGTTGCCAAGGATAATTGGCATCGGTCAGGAGTCCTCGGGAGGGGGGATTGCAAGAATTAAGACTGAGTGAAAACCTCCGTAAATTCCAGTACGTCACGTGCACAATGAAAGGCCTTTGGGTTCATGCGCAAAGACGTATCGATATTACTACGAGGTATCGGTATAATTCACTTATATCTGCGCTATTTTTTTTTAAATTACCCCCTCCGGCCAAAAAATAACAAATTTATATATACGTTCCTGAACCCCCTCGAAGTCACTTTCCCGTTTTTATTAGAGAAGTTATATGCTTTGTGGGCTAGGAAGGCCAGTTTCCCCTGCTGCACACACAAATAATATACTTTGTTCTCATTTATCTTCTGTGAAAAAAAAAGATCACAAATGCCATAATTTCATCAAATTCCTGAAGGAGGGGACAATTTTGGAACCAATTTTCCCCAATCAAGTAAAAATGACTATGAAAATTGAAAAATGAGCCATACCAAAATAAGGCTCAATAGTAACCGAAACTTTAAAACGGAATTTGATATCAATAGATATATAAAAAGAATTGGCTTATTATGCCAATTCCAAACGTATAAGATTCATTGTTTCATGTTACCCAGCAAAGGCTACAAGCCTGATAAAATTTGCCTGATTTTCGAAAAATGGGGAAAACCCCCTAAAAGTAAAAAATCCAAACGAAAATTACACCATCAGATTCAGCGTATCGGACAACACTAATGTTGGGTTTTCCATCTCCTATCAGCATAAATGTGGAATTTTGTATAATTACCAGAAGAAAAGCTCACGGATGCGTATTAAACATTTTTATTTCAGGGGCGATCGTATAGAATCAATGTGGATAAATGTGTATAGAATCAATGTGGAACATCGGGAGAGGGATTATTCGACTCAGGGGCGTAATTTTCTATGGGGCGGGAGGGGCAACCATTAAGCATTTATCCCACCAAAAGGACACTCTAAAAAATCTGATGTATTTCTACCAGGAAGGTCTTGGTCACAAGAAATGCATTTAATAAGGTCTATAATAAAGCCCCCCCCCCCACAAAAAAGGCACATTCAAGTTTAACATTTTTTCAACATTTTTCCAAAAATTCTTCTCATACCATACAAAAATGAGCCAGATTCGTTGACCATGGTCTATAACTAATTGCAATCAATTTTTCTGTACCAGGGAAATTACATTTTTGAGCACATGAATTTCAACATAATTCTAGAAAATGTGATTTAAGTACTTTTTCATTATTCATTTCCACTGTATCAACCCTCAAACATGATAATTATTCCTAGTAAGAACAGTCATACTGCCAATTCTATATGATTCCCTTGCAATATAAAATAACTGGCAATTTTTCACATTAATATCTTCAGATATATGTATATCTAGAAAAGGCATGTTTAGATCACAGGAATCAGAATAATACTGCAAGAGAAAATATTCTACAGCTTCTTTACTATTTATCAGTCAGTAGCAGTATAGACCACATTGATTCTATCGTATAGAATCAATGTGGTAGAACATCGGGAGAGGGATTATTCGACTCAGGGGCGTAATTTTCTATGGGGCGCCCCTCCCAGACCTCAGTTTGCCCCCCCAACCCCAGCTGAAATTTAGTTTCTTCCAAAATCTTGTCAAAACTAAACCTGCATAATTCAAGCATCAACAGAAAAAAGATCATTGTTTTTACTACATATTTACCTTTATAGTACTTAAGGCTCCAACTTTGCCCCCCCCCCGCCAGGGGTTTCACGAAATTATGCCACTGATTCAAATGGAAATTGAAAATGCTCTTTTTGAGTGACCAAAAAGATTGGAGTGCAAATAGCCCCCCTAACGTGCCCCCTTTCCCCAAAGACCGTCCGATAAAAATGTTGAGCCATTTTGTTCAACATAGTTGAAAGACCCAATAACTATACCTTTAGAGACAACATGCCCCCCCCACAGCCCCTGGGAAAAGGTCTAATTTGCCCATTGTTTACGCATAGTATTTGTTATTGGGAAGTATACATACATTTTTCGAATGAGAGGGGGGAATTTTGTGCTCGGGGATTTTCCACGTGGAGATTTTTCCATGGGGAAGGAAGTTCCTGGGGAGTGAAATGTTAGGGAAAATTTTCCACTGGGGGGAATTTGGGACTTTCTCTTTGCCGTCTCAATTTTACGCATGGAGATATTAAAGTGTAATTGACAGGGGTGAATCCACCCGGATTAAATTGTCTAGAGGATCTTTCCGTAGAGGGGAAATTTTTCAGTGGAGGTGGATCCGGATTTTCTGCCATTATTTAAAAACGATCAGAAAATAAATTATAAAAAAAAGTTTTTTCAACTGAAAGTATGGAGCAACATCAAAAATTAAAACGAACAGAAATTATTACATATATGAGGGGGTTTCCCCCACTCCATCACCTTGTTCTTTACGCTAGAGTTTGAATTTTGTCCCAGTTCTTTAAGAACGACTCCTGAAACATAAGGGTCGTTTAATTAGAACAATTACAAGCTTTTTTAAAAGTGCTAAAACACTTCAGCGTGAAAAGGAACGTGTTTGAAGAGGGGATAACCCCCTCATACACGTAATAACATCTGTTCGTTTCATAGTTTAATGTTACTCCTTATTTTCAGTTGAAATGTTTTTTTGTTTTTTTTATAGAATCACAAAGGCAAATACATACTAAAGAAAACTGACCCCTTTCAGTGGATACTTGAATTATGCAGGCTTTTCTTAGTTTTGAAAAGATTTTTGATTAAACTATATTTCAGCAGGGGAGGGGTCAAACAACAGTATAGGGGAGCAGCACTTTCCATTTTTACGTTTCATCAGTTACTGATTTGAACGTATATAGGCTAACTAGCTAAAGAACCTGTCGGACAACATGCTTCAAATATATATACATATATATATATATATATATATATATATATATATATATATATATATATATATATATATATATATATATATATATATATATATATATATATATATATATATATATATATATATATATATATATATATATGTGTGTGTGTGTGTGTTTCCAGGTGCAATAGACCTAAAATGGACCAAGGGAGCAAAAAATGGCAAAATTTTGACATCCTTGGAACTTTAAGCAATGAAAAAATATCAAAATAGATAATGACGTACTGTAATCCTACCAAAAGGACACTCTAAAAAATCTGTTGTATTTCTCCCAGGAAGGTTTTGGTCACAAGAGAGGCATTTAATAAGGTTTAAATTACAGCCCCCCCCCCAAGGCAAATATACTGTACTGTAATAATCGTATGAGCAAAACATGTAGCATTTATCCCACCAAAAGGACACTCTAAAAAATCTGATGCATTTCTACCAGGAAGGTCTTGGTCACAAGAAATGCATTTAATAAGGTCTATAATAAAGCCCCCCCCCCACAAAAAAGGCACATTCAAGTTTAACATTTTTTCAACATTTTTCCAAAAATTCTTCTCATACCATACAAAAATGAGCCAGATTCGTTGACCATGGTCTATAACTAATTGCAATCAATTTTTCTGTACCAGGGAAATTACATTTTTGAGCACATGAATTTCAACATAATTCTAGAAAATGTGATTTAAGTACTTTTTCATTATTCATTTCCACTGTATCAACCCTCAAACATGATAATTATTCCTAGTAAGAACAGTCATACTGCCAATTCTATATGATTCCCTTGCAATATAAAATAACTGGCAATTTTTCACATTAATATCTTCAGATATATGTATATCTAGAAAAGGCATGTTTAGATCACAGGAATCAGAATAATACTGCAAGAGAAAATATTCTACAGCTTCTTTACTATTTATCAGTCAGTAGCAGTTCCCAACTAGTACCACATTTACTCTTTTTCACTTATTTGTTTTTCATCAATATTGCTTAAAAACAAATACTGATTTTGTGTAGCTTCAGAATTACTTTAAAACACTATTCTGATGAATGATGAACAACAACAACTACTACTACTACTAACAACTCACCACAGCACCAAGCCTTCTGAGGCCAACACAGCTACGCATGCCCCTCCTCCATCCCAATCTATTCAAAGTATCCATTTTTACACCCCCTCCCAGGAAGTTTAGATTTCCTTAAAAAAAAATTCTTTATGACATACTTCCACCCCAATTGCAGACGACCTGCTTTCTGTTTAGCCATTCATCCACACATTGTGCCCTAGCCATCTCAACCTTTCTCTCAATATTGCCTTTTGAAACTTACGTGGTCTAAGAAAATCGTCAATAAAATGATATTCTTCATCCAGAACATGCCTGCATCCTGTGAAACTTCTATCATAATGATGCCTAATGTCTTTGAAGTCATCAAAACATGCATTCCATAGCCCTGTAAACAATAAAAAAATTACATATCTAACTGCAATTCTACTTTTTGATTTTGTTGGGAAACTAAAAAACAAATTGGACATAAAAATTTTCTCAAATACCACTTACAATAGTTCTTTCAACTTCTATTGCCTATGTCATTGCTTTTACTAATAATTTGAGCCTTTCAATCTATTGTACCCAACTATCTTATCAGTGAGACATCTCCACAAGGACGTTAAGTTGTTTTTTTTGAAAAATGTTAATTTTTCAGTAGACTAAATAGTCACATCTCAAACACTTCCTTTTTTCTGTCTTGGAAAGTAGTTGAATAAAGTGAATGAAGCTTTCCAGAATGGATCCAAAGGCTAAATTCCACTAGGAAGGTAGTTTCAAGTTTTTGGCAGCTTCAAAATGTTGATTGAGTCCAACTTTTCTTTGACATTAGATTTTGACTAGATAACAAAATTCAAATGAAAGCAAAGAATTACATCGAAACTTAATATAAACAGTACTTAGTCTGCATCTGAGGTGGGCTGCCCCCACTCTTTACACTAGACTTTTATAGTGCTATTTTGAGAGTGCTGATGAGCACACTTCTGGTTTAAAGCCTTGGGGACAAAGTCAAATATTGGCATAAAGAGCAGAGATTGAGATGGGGGGAAACCCCACCTCATTTACAAAATAATTTCTGTTTGTTTTAAGTTTTAAAGTCACTCAATTTTTTACCTGTTTTTTTTTTAAACTTCTTTTTGTTTTTAGCACCATTCCTAGGTGTGGCATTGTATCATCCCTAGCCTATTCATACCATACCAATGTATAGGCAATACCATACCTACTCCCTCTTAAACCCAACTATTCAAGTCTGATTTTAACTTTTGCAGAACAGTACTTCAAGAAAGAGAGCTCATTTAGGGCATTTGCTTTTCCAAATAAAGTCCAACTGTCAAAAATGAACTTTAGTCTCCAGAATAAGAAACTTTTACTGCTTCAGGCATCTTGCTTTACTCTACCAGATAATTTTTTGTTCTAGATCAGCCTCTGATATTTTTAAATGGGTATAGTTACCCCAGTCCCAAAGAAAAGTAAGGAGCTGGAACAATGTATCTCATACTGCCCTGACCCTGTAGCCCTGATACTGTGAAAATTAAATGATCTGTCAGAAACTTCAAAGATGAATTATAGGGTTGTGATTTCCAAGGTTTTTGAGGCATTGTTTTTCCACTTTGGCAGGGGGTCAGGAGATCAATGCTCACTGAGTAACAAAAAGATACTAAAAAATGAATGTAGTTAGAAAAATTAGAAACATCCACATTTAAATTCCAACCAAACAAAGCTCCAGAAAATTCCTTAGACGCACTCATGATCCTCCCCCCCCCTTTCTTTCACTGTTTGTGCTGTTACACATAATAATGTATTCTCTTCTCTTATGCAGAAAAAAATTCTGCAATGAGAGAGTCACCACCTAGCACCAATATTACAGGTTTAGTTGAAAAATATTCCAACAAATGAAGTTAAATTTAGAGATTGATTTCAACCCCTACGCCTAATCCTAAAAAAGAATTAAAGCAAATTTATCTGAAGAGTCACAGAAAGCAAGAAAATTTGACATAAAAATGAACTTTTTGAGGCTTCAACTCAACTCAACTCAACTTTTTCTTTATTCAACTCAAAAAATACACAAACAATATTATGCCCTAACAGAGAGCAGAGCTTGTAAGGCTGGGACAGTGCAAAAACATAAGAAAAAACATCAACATCTCATCATAATAATGATTTCAAAGTATAATACAGTAGAAGACACACAAAATAGAAAAAAACTCATAAAAGATAAGTAAATACATAAATATTGGGCAGGAGGGGCGTGGGAGGCCATCCCAGACACAGGGACACAAAAACAAACGCACAAATAAGAAGATCAAATAATTTAAATTTAAAATTTTAATTTCCATCATCAATGGTGAATAATCAAAATTTTTAGCAAACAATCTTTAATATTTGCTTTTTTAAATTTTAGCTCAGACTTTTGGGATGGATCAAACAGAATTTTATCATTCAGCTTATGATTGTTAGCAATGAAGGGTATTTGGTATCTAATTGAAAACTTTGACCTTTCAGAGCTTACAAAAGGAATTTGATACATCCTAGACCTCCGACAATCTGAACGAGGAAGTAAGATTAACAGAGATTTGTCATAGAAATAATTTTTAGAATTTGTGTGCTTCAGGCACACTAACTTCCCCCTGCCTACAAAAAGATCTAGCAGCACTTCTCCATAACAGCTTATGTAAATTATACATCACTATACATAATTTTATAAAGCCTCAAATGAACCAACTTATTTAAATGAAGCTAGAAATAAATGTTTATATTAATCAGTTATTTTTTATAGACCAGTTGCATTTTTAGGATTGAATGTACCATTTAAATTTTCAATTGAAGCTTTTCCTCCATTGTTAGGACAAAATTGTTGCTTTCACCACAACATAATTAAAAAAGCCACTTTTCTGTGTCAAATTATTTTTCTACTTAAAAACAGCATTAAAACTTTTAATTTACATTTGAATGACCCTTTTAATGATTTTCCAGGACCACTGTTTTGTTATAATTACCCCTTAGAAATATAAAATAAACAAATATTCATGGTTATGTGGTGTTTCTTCTTGAAGAAAAATGCAAAGTTTTGCATTTTTGTAGATATGGGCTTAAAAATTTGTATTAGGGTTCTCTGATATGCCAAATTTGATGGTATGATTTCCATCTGTATCATACACCCATTTGGGAGGGTTTTGCTCCTTTCCCAAAAATCAGGCAAATTTTCTCATGTTTGCAACTTTTGTTGCTAACATTAAACTTATGAATTTTAAATATTTAGAATCACCATGAAAAGTGAATTCTTTTTATGTATATAAGCATGAGTTGTTCCTTGCTTACAACTTATGAACTGCCTGAAAACACAATTTAAATAATCTGAGTCATACCAGGAAACCTTTCCAAATTCAAAATAAACCTGAACAACTTCTGAAAAACCTATGAGTAAGGACTCAGCAGAAGTATGTGGCTCAAAACTCTTTCCTTGAATCTCATTTTTGCTGTAAATATATTTCTGAAAATTTCACTTTTGAAACACAAAGCTTGTCATAGTTAACCAAAGGTCAGTGCTTTTCAGAGGGGGAAAGGGAGAAGGTAGACACTTCAAAATAGCTTTCTGGAGCATAATTCTGGTTCTTCTCTAACAGTTTTTATACACATAAATCAACTATAAGTTTTTAAAATTATGAATAGCCTATCATCAAGAATTTTATTTAAGCCATTGTTAAGTCTAACATGTGCTGGCAACAATTGTTAGAGTAGCAATAATCATATCCTGTAAATAGCACATGCCTGAAGCAAGCTTGTCTTGTAATATCCATCCTTGTTGATTTTGCTTGAGTTAAGCAAAATACAAGACTAATTTGCAAGCCAAAATAAACCCTTGTTATGAATGCTTGACTCAAGTCAAATTAACAATTTTGTAACTAGCAAAATGATACCTGCAAATACAGCATCCCCACTTTTCCCTTGAGGATTTATGTTCCTTAGGTCTTTGTCTCTAGTCTAAATTCTCCTAGCTTGACCTAAGCGATTAGAGGCATTATATCTTAATTCAGTTCTGTGAACAATGAGTGAAAACAATCACAAACAGTAGGAAATTAACCTGGTTACTAATTTGTGTTTCATATTTCAATTCTTAATCTGTAGGCCTATTGTACATATTAATATCATGCAATAAATGTATTAGTTATTTATATTCAGTCTGTGTTTAACTTTTTATTTGACCCCTGGTTTTAGCAGTAGGCCTAACATATTTCTGTCATACCAACAAAAACTGTTTGCTAAGACTTGTATTGTATCTTTTAACCTCTAAAATTTACTCTAGTAAGTCTTTGATATACTGTTTCCTACTTAATAAGGGCATGATTGGCAGCAGTGAAAAGAAGAACTCCAACTCCATGCAAACCAGAGTTGTCATCTATGCGTGAGCAATACAAGTAGATTGACATTACCTTCACAGCATATATTTTATGCCCTGGATTCATTCCTGAAAATTTAATTCACGTAACTTTGTCAGTTTACAACATGGCAGTAAGCCCCCAAACTAGAAATTAACCCAGGATGGTGTACACAGTGATTTAAAAACTTACCAATCTTCAAAAAGTGTGACTTCCTGGTTCCATCATTTGCTAACCAGTTATCAGTAGAAAAAGCGACAATTATAAAGGCAGAGCTTACAATCAGCAGTAAGACTGCTGATTTTGATAACACATTCAAACCAAAATCAGGCATTTTTAAGGAAGTTTGAAACTACTGCTAAATAAATATCACATCTAAGATACTCATATATAGATGGCAGGGAATACATCTTGTTAACGGCAAAATCGGCAATAGAAAATGGAAAGGCACCGTCAAATCCAAACGTATAATTTCCATGTACAGAAAAAAGGTAAATGGTATTGATTAGACCCCAACGCCACAACAGTTTCTTATTCAGTGGTAAATAGCTGATTTTTACAGGAAACAGACACACCGAGTGACATACCGTTCAAATCCGACTAAACAGACAAGTCTATTAAACCCCTTTAGAACTCCGAGGGCACGTACTACATAATGTTGCACGAAAATTCGAGGAAAACGCGACATAAGCAACAACACTTAAAAAATCTGTAGTATTTTTTCAGACTTTTTAATCTCTTTCTTTTCAATAAACGGTAGCGTTCACCTCGCTCCGTATTTGTGTTTTCGTGATACTTCTCGTTGTACTGAAAAAAAAACATTAATCACAGTGTCATACCTTTCAACCGTGTGTATCACTATGTTGATACACTATGGTGAAACTCCTTTTCTTTGTATGCAGCAGAGTGCACAAGAAGTTCGTACCCGGATTGTTTGGAAAAAGAGACACCTACTGGAAATACCTTATAGCATTTAAAGTAGACCCAGTGTGGAGGCCTTGACTAGGACAAGATTTGAACAATAGAAGTTGTAATGCATGTAAATAGAGTTTGATTCAGCTTTCCATCTCCATCATAACGGACAGGGGCGTCAAAAGGAGGGGGGTCCAAGATTCAGAAATACAGTTTGTAAATTTTGCGGAGGAAGTCTGGCAGTGATAAATTTAGTTATTAAGCATAGGTAAAGCCCAATCAAAATTTAAAATCATTCCACAAGTTTGAAAAAAAGTTAAGGAGTGGTTAAATGTTGCGCATAATTTTAATCTTATTACTTTTTTTTTCTGAAAACCAAGCGAATTTTTTGGAACGGATATGGTAAAATGCAAAATTCGTAAACTTTGCATTTTCGTTGTTTCGCCAAATCGACAAAATTTAAATTAAGAAAGTAAAATCTGTTTATCATTTTAAATAAATTATTTGATTATCAAATTTAATGCTTTTGTATTAGTTTGACCGTTTTTAATTTCTCATTTTCTTTCGCCAAAGTTGAACAGCGAGCAATAAAATTAAATAAGCTAATTATGGCCTTGGTTGCAAGAGTTCAGAAATAAAATTTCAACTCATGGCTTCTTAGAAATATTTTTAAATTAGAATCGTTGATCTGAGGTAAAATTTTCATCAGGTGCTTTATTCGGGCGGTGTCAAATGGGGGGGAGGAGGGTGGGTAGTTTCCCCCAATAACATGGAGAAAAACATTATATATCCCATGCCCCTTGACTATCCGGATGTGGACCCCTCTTGCACTCCCCCCCCTCCAATAAAAATGCTCAGTTTTTATTATGTAAAACTCGAAAAAAAAATTAAAACTTTTGTGGCTCTTTCAATACAATCGTAAATTTAAGCAGTTCAAATAGCAATTCAGACATTGTGAGGTTTTTTATGGTGCGAAAAAAATTTTATGGAAAAGGACCATTTAAAATCCTTTAAATTCCAAATATCTTGCCGCTTCGCGACATACTAAGTCACTTGAAAGACGGAAAGTGATAATTCTTATACCCACATTAAAACTAAAAGAAGCGAAAATTGTGTAATGAAATTGGCTGAAAATTAGAGTACGGAAATGGAGTGACTGAGGAAATACAAATTACGGCTAATGACGTGAGATAGGTCTTAAATGTAAATAAATAAAAACAACAAGTTTTTTTCAGCTGAAACTAAGGAGCAACATTATAATTTAGAACGAACAGAAACTGTTCTTCGGACTACCCCGTCCTCAATCCGTCGCTCTTCAAGCTGAAGTTTTTGAGCAGTTCAAAAAAGTATCTTTCTAATTAAACGACCCCTGTGTTTCAAGGAGTCGTTCTTAAATAATTGGGACAAAAAGTCAAACTTTAGCGTAAAGAGCAAAGTATTGAGGATGAGGCAGCCCCCCTTTTATACTTAATAATTTTTGTTCGTTTCAAATTTTAATGTTGCTCCTCACTTTCAGTTGAAAACAATAATTCAATTTCTGATCGTTTTTCTCAAAATGTATGAGTATGTTTAAAAAAATTTTAAAAGAAATATTTGTATGCCAAATGTTTGGTCCCTTCCCTTTCAAGGGAATTTTTGTTCCACCTGGCCTGGGAATTTCTTAAATAAGTTTCTAGATCTGTAAACAAATGAAATATGACTATGAATTGATAATTAATAGCTGCCACAGCACACTGATCATCAGACTCTTCTGCAACTTGAAGATGGCGTGTAGCGTCGTTTTTGGTAGCACTTTCCTGCGGTAATGATGTTAAAAAGCACCGATACTACTTTTTACTTAATTTAACTTTTTAATTTTTACTAAAATTAATCGTGAACATGTTAAATTTTAGATCAAATAGTTGCAGTGAAAAAAAAATTTACGGAAATTTTGAAAAGATTTTGGAAACTCTAGAAAACTGTGGCGGATAAAAATAAATAGTTTCTATTCATTAAACTGAAATTCCCTTGTGTGGGAATCCTTAGTGGAGGTTTTTAGCCCTCTATACCAGAAACTAAATACAATAAATTTTTAACCAGTGTATATAAAATCGCCTTTAAAATACTAAAGTAGAATGCTTTTTTCACACAAAAAAAACCTTTTTTGGTACCACTTCCGTATTATGACTGATGAAGTCACAGCATCACGCTAAAATGCCTCAATATTTAAAACGAATAATTTCAGGTACATCTGTAAAGACAATAGCTTCAATTGTAACTACCGGCAATGGCAAGTAAAGTAAAAATTGAAATAGTAACTATTATAATTGTTATCATTCATAATTCCATTTCAAATGACACTTCTTCTACATATGAAATTTATTTTAAATGTGGTTTAATCCTAGTGTACCCAATTATTAAGTTTGGGACGGAAGTCAGTGGCGTGACTCTGTAAGCTCAAACAGAGTCGACCCAGCTCTAAATGGGTACTTGGAGAAATCTGGGGAAGGTAAACAGGAAGGGCGTGCGAAAGCACAGGATGATTGGCCCCCAACCCCCCATTGCACTTCCTGGCTGAAGGGCCGAGAAACGGAGATCAGCACCGCCGGTGGGGACTGTAAAGTCTAATGCCGTATTCTTTACCTTTTTTTTTTTTACCTTACTATGGATTATGGTTCAATGAATTATTGTATAACTCTGTATTTTTTTTTTAGTTTGGTATGAAACTACAGATGTTAAGAAGTCTATACGGCCGTTTCTAAGAAACCATGTGCCTTCTAGTCTTCGATACATTTCCCCAAACATTATTGAACTCGATGCCATTTTGGAAAATCTAAAGCTAAGTAAGTTTAAGTCATGTTCCGTTGAATTTTGAAGGTTATGGGTATTCTTATGAGTCTGGGGGGTCTTGAGAATTTGAATGTCTGAGTTTTATATCTTCAGTTCTAAAATAAAGAAAGAAAGAAAGAAAGAGATAGAGAGAGAGAGAGAGAGAGAGAGAGAGAGAGAGAATTTTTTCCGATTGATGATCCTAAGCAAATTCAGCTGAAAACACAGAAATTTTACGGATTATAATTTTGAAACCAATTTATTAGACATAGACTAGAAAAATTCCAAAAATATATGCCAAACAAAGAGAAAAAATTCGATGTTCAAGGGGTATACCCCCCCCCACTTCAAAAAACTTACAAACTGATAATGGCGTGAGGGATTAAGCCTGAGCGGGCCTAGGGAGGTGACAACTAGTTAAATTGCTGATTAAAGAGCTGGCAAAGTCTGTTCTTTTGCAAGTACAGGTAAAATCAATTTTGTGCATGTACACTTTTTCGTGGGCGCGTAAAGATAAACTAAACCAAATTCATTGATACTTGAAAAATCTTTATTGCGTCTACAGGCAAGCGTTGGAAGGCAATGGTATATCTGCTTCAAATGTAAAAATCGTGGGCAAACAAACTATGCAATGTTCATGTATGGCTCTTACTTTTCTTCGGAATTGTGCCTTAGACATTTTGAAATGTTAAGACTTTTCCTGTTTCTGTTTTGGTCTTAAGAATAGCTTGATTGTAACTTAAAAGAATCCTTGCTTTTAAAAATTAAAATTCATGTATAAGATAATTAGAAGAGTATTATTTTTCAAGAGGCATATCAGCCTCTTCTTAGCATTCTTATCGCCTCTATTTTACTTATTATTCTTTTCTTTGTTGTTTCCTCCTTACTCTATCTCCTTTCTTTACAAGACAATTAGACAATCTGTAAATGTGAATTCCTTCAAATCTAAGATAAACAAGAAAAATACAAAGATGTTCTATTTAAGCATTATGAGTGATATTCACCTTATTTGCGTTAATGTCCCAAATCCAAGGATCCTTGTTACCGTTATAAGTCAGTTTAGATGAGCCACTTCACCAATTAAGACGGGGTTAAAGCTCTTAGAAAATTTTAATCGCCTCTTTCGCTGATATTGAATCGTTTAAGCACTAAATGTATACTAACCAAAAAAAGCTATGATTATGCTAACGTTGCCTAGGAACAATTAATGTTAATTCTGTTGCTTAAAATTTACCGGTTTTAGTTTCAAAATTTTATCAACAAGGAGCAATAACGTAAGTTTGACTCATATTGCAACTGTTCAAATATTAATAATTTCATCAAACACATACGATGGAATTTATTCCATGGAGTGATGGTTCGTTGAAACCCCTAAATCAGACAAATTATAGGGAAATTGAAAAAACTCGCAGCGGCCCCATGGTTGCGTGATAGATTATGAAAAAAGCATTTTTCCGTATTTTCATGCCTGCCTCTTTCCTGTCCCCCTAGATTCGGTTCTGCCTCATAGCAGTAATCCTATAGCAATGTGATTTTTGTGGCCAATTATTTTAGCTGAAGGCACATTGAATATATACTGTTTTACTTAATAGTTGGTAAAATATTACAATTTTCTACATTTAAACTAACTTCTTGTTGGCTTTTAAGCATCAAATTATTGACTAGTTTTAGATCCCTATTAATTTTTCTCCAGATTTTTGCCAAGTCATTGGCATACTGATTTTTTCTCTTATTTTTTTTTCTATTGGTAGACTCCTTTGTTGAGAGAATTCGAAAACTATTCATAAAGCACATCTTGTGACGCAGAGGGAATGATGGACATCATAGCAAAATAAGGACCATGAAAGCTAAATTCACTTTTGTGAAGTAAGGTTATTGAAGTCTCTTCATTTGATATCTAAGCGCAATATGTTTCTATTGCCCAATAGAATCTTACAATTGTATGTTTTCCACAAAAAGTTGAATTAGCAGCTTTTCCCTTAAAAAATTGTATCTCCTAATCCTTTTCATTTATTGAGAAGACTGATATCTTCAATATTATTTGCGATAAGTAGAGTAAGCGCATTGATCTAAAAATAAAAAGGCAGCCGCCAACCAGCTTCAAGTCTTTTGAAAGCGGCTATTCATGAGGCTCTTGATGAATTAAGATTGAATTAAGAAAAAAATTACGTTAGGACGGTTATACGAATGTCCTCTTACAAAGCTTTATATCCGAGTATGATCACTCTATTCCAAGCAGGTTAATGACACTATTTAGCAAAATTCTTCCAATCAGTACCAAATTTTCTAATGCAAGGTTATAAAAAAAATACACATAAGACCAAAGTTCCACTTTTGTCAGGAACGACGTCATTTTATCCAGACTGCACCATTCCGGCGAAACATACAGCCTATTGCTGCCTGAGCTCAGGTAAAGAACATCCTGAACTGTCTGAAAAATTAAAGTAAAATGCTGCCAAAATACCTGGTTTTCTATAAGCATTAGCCCGTACATTTATGGTGACGGAATAAAGTCTGTTTTTATGCAACTTTTATTCGTAATTTTTTTTATTATGTTCTTTTTGTAAATACACATATATAACGAATATTAAACTCCACAGGAAAAGTTGATACACGTCTATGCGGAAAAGACTTATTTGAATCCGTTTCCGAGTGCTGCAAAGAAATGCTGGATGTCATTCCAAACATTTTGGTCACAATGGGGCAACATGGTATTGCGGTATGTTTTTCGTTGGTCTTTCACTTTTCAAAAGTTAAAACTACAAATTGTTTCTAGGTGTTGATACATCTCTAGTTCTCTAGTTGATAAAATATCTTTGTGTGTTTTAAGTCTAAAAGCAAAGCAAGCTCTCTCTGAAACCTTCGAAAAACACTAAAATTGAAAATATCTTTTGATTGTGCATATTTTTTTTGTAGTCATAGACGGAGTAAATGTGCCGGGCCTTCCCTTAATGTCCACTACCCCTTCCTCTAAAGAAAATTCTTTGATTTTCCCTATTACGATACAACAAAAAATATATAAATTTCTCACTTTCAAAGCCAATCGACTTCAGTTCAATATTGTTTACTTTTCCGTCAAATAATTAATCTCTTATTTCTCATTGTGGCTGGCCTTTTAAAAGTGAACCCAAGTTTTATTGTGTGAAAACGAAAAAATCTGATCTGTTTAAACTTTAACGTCTCCTAATGCTTTGGGAACATAAAAGAATTTTTCAATAGCTTGTTTAGTTCAGTCATTCTTCCATTCAGTGTTTGTCATTCTCGTATACGGTACAAGGCAGAAACAGGTCGAAGCAAGAAGATTGACGATAAAAATCCACAAAAAAAATATTAAAAGATCCGCCATCTTTCCTAATAATGCTACTCAGGTAAGTGAAACTACTCATCTGATGGATTTTCTCGTTACCTGACACCATTTTTTCACCTCACTTATTCCTAATTTGAGTGACTAAGTCATCTTGACATTCATTTTCAAAACTATTTTTGCACCCTGAACTCTCAAAACTCCAAAAAATTTATTTATTTCCTTAACAGTCTTGTCTAGGACGCTTAAATCGTATGTATTATCTAAACTAGGAAAATTTCACCTTTCCATTACATACCATGTTCTCCCATAGGTTTTACCGGATTCCTTGAGACTAGGTTCATTATACTAATATAAAGGGGAGAGGATATAACTCTGTTGAATTCTTGGTTCCACACCAAACCTATTGCTAATACCACATCAAAGCACACCTCACTTCTTAAATTAACCGCAACACTTTTATTCTTGTGCATAGAACAGATCACTTTAATGTAGTTAAGTGGAGCAGCATACAAGGACAGAAGGATAGGACCTTAACCAGCAGAGTCCCTGCAGTAGTAGATGTAGTGGCTGGTACTTTGGCTATTCTCATCAAGGCAAGCTTTGGGAGTAATATACTATTACACGGCCCATTTTAGCTAAGGGATTGCTTTGGTAGACATCAAACGCCAGGATTCTTTGAGGTAACTCGTTGAAAGTCACTACGCACGTGTTTAACCGGTATATTTTGAACTTTGAGATAAGAGGTTTTATATAACCATAATATTGAGCCACTGCAGGATTCATACTTTCAACTCGGGATTAGCAGTATCTTCCAATTGGAATAACTGGATCGTTAAATGATTGATTGTTCATCTGTCTTCAATTTTTCTTTACACATGTACTATGATTGGTTGATTGCGCATATGAGTGATTGATAGTACATCTGTTATCAGTTATTTTAACAAAGATGAAAATTCTTTGCTGTACAAAATTATTAATAATTGATTATTAACTAATATCAATTACGTAACCTTGGATGTCTGCCGGAGCAACGCAAGTAAAGATCATTGTTCGTAAAGGTGGCCTTGGGGGGCAGGAGCAAAAGCCACGAATTTTACTAATACAGGGATTCTACTTTCACCGAAGGTTTTCTATCAGCTGAAGCAAATGCTTGTTCAAAATCTAAATAGCTGAGACTAAAAGGAATTGACTATTCAGTCACTCCTCAAATGCTCTAAAAGTGAAATTTTGTTCGACAAAACATCTGTTCTTGCCAAAACTTCATTGTTCTTCTCTTAAAACTCAATCAAGGTATTTTTCTAATACAGGCGTTTAACCGAAGTTTTCCTTAGATTCCGAGGTACTTCCCTTTTTCAAAAATTAAATAAAAAAAAACTAATTTTTTAGCTGAAAGTAAGGAGCGACATTAAAACTTAAAACGAACAGAAATTACTCCGTATATAAAATGGGTTGTCCCCTCCGCAATCCCTCGCTCTTTACACTAAAGCTTTTAATTGCTTTAAAAAGTAGAATTGTGGCAAAGAGTCAAACTTTAGCGTAAAGAGCGAGGGATTGCGGAGGGGACAACCCATTTTATATACGGAGTAATTTCTGTTCGTTTTAAGTTTTAATGTCGCTCCTTACTTTCAGCTAAAAAATTAGTTTTTTTTATTTAATTTCTGAACGTTTTTGAATTAATGCATGTTTGGTTTTGGCTCTCCGCACATAAATTATTCTTATTTTAATAAGTATATTAATTCTTTTTTTGGCTAAATGACTTTCTCTTAGTTTTGATCAGACGATTTTGAGAAATAAGGGGTGGAGAAGGAGGCCTAGTTGCCCTTCAATTTTTCGGTTGCTTAAAAAGGCAACTAGAACTTTTAATTTTTAACGAACGTTTTTATTAGTAAAAAATATACGTAACTTATAAATTAGCAACTTACGTAACAAACTTTCATAATCTTATATTTTTATTATGTATACGAGGGGGTTTGTATCCTCTTTAATACCTCGCTCTTTACACTAAATCTTAAGTTTTGTCCCAATTCTTTAAGAATGACCCCTGAATCAGAAAGGCCGTAGAATAAATAGTTGAAATTACTAAAAATACTTTAGCATAAAGAGCGAGGTATTTATCTCCTCCTAAATACCGCTCTTTATGCTAAAGTATTTTTAGAACCCCTCATATGCGTAATAATCTCTGTTCGTTTTAAGTTTCAATGCTACTCCTTCCTTTCATTTGAAAAAACGTTTTCATGTTTATTTTTCATTGTTTTCTTATAGTAATGCTAGAAAATCATGCGCCCTTTTCCTTGAATTTTTCTTCCCCCATGACAGATTCCTCCAAGGCAAGATCCTCCAACATAGCCCCCTCTCCTCAGCCCCAACCCCCAAATAAAATAAAATCCCCCTGAAAACGTCTGTACACTTCCCAATAACCATTACTATATGTAAACACTGGTCAAAGTTTGTAACTTGCAGCCCCTCCCCCAGGGATTGTGGGGGAGTAAATCATCCCCAAATACATAGTTATTATGGTTTTCGACTATGCTGAACAAAATGGCTATCTCAAAATTTTGATCTGTTGACTTTGGGAAAAAATGAGCGTGGGAGGAGGGGGCCTAGATGCCCTCCAATTTTTTTGGTCACTTAAAAAGGGCACTAGAACTTTTCATTTCCGTTAGAATGAGCCCTCTTGCGGCATTCTAGGATCACTTGGTCGATACGATGACCCCTGGGAAAAAAAAAAACAAACAAAAAAAACAAATAAACACGCACCCGTGATTTGTCCTCTGGCAAAAAATACAAAATTCCACATTTTTGTAGATAGGAGCTTGACAATTCTACAGTATGGTTCTCTGATACGCTGAATCTGATGGTGTCATTTTCGTTAAGATTCTACAACTTTTAGGGGGTGTTTCCCCCTATTTTCTTAATTGAGGCAAATTTTCTCAGGCTCGTAACTTTTGATGGGTAAGACTAAACTTGATGAAACTTATATATTTAAAATCAGCATTAAAATGCGATTTTTTTGATGTAGCTATTGATATCAAAGTTCAATTTTTTAGAGTTTTGGTTACTATTGAGCCGGGTCGCTCCTTACTACAGTTCGTTACCACGAACTGTTTGATCACATTCATAATCTTCAGGAATTTATTTGTAACGGCGCAACCACCGTATTACAAAAACGTCTTAACCAAACTATCAGCAATTGATGTTCGAAGACAACTGATTATGTCCTTGAAAAAAGAAGAAGAAAAGAACAAGAAAGAAGGAATGTTTTCTCAAAAACGTGACTTTATTATTCTATTGTTTAGAAATCCGGAATTTCTTGGTTCTATTCCCTCAAACCTCCACCGAGAACAGATGGAAGATTTTAGAGCCCAAGTGAGCTATGCCTAATTTTCAGAATCAAAGGGAAACTACCTAGAGACAATAAATTGCGATTACACATTATTATTGAAGACTTACAGTGAGTAACAGCAAGTAATAACAAATAGCACCGATGTCCAACGTTGCTACAAATATAGCTGTAGAGATAGTTCAATTACTCTTTCCATGAGGTTTTATGCTCATGAATATTTTAAAAAGAATCACTTCATGGACTGTCCTAAATTTTGTGACTAACAAATTGTAATTTTCTAATCTACATATGCGAGCAAAACAATGAAATATAAAATTGCCAGACTAGAATGTGTAAAACTTTTGAAGTTGAAAATAACAAACTGATAAAGATATAATTGATTCGTGCAGAAAGTATCTTATTTGTAATATCAAAACCTGAAGGCGCCAAACAATAAGTTATCAATAATTGTCAATTTGGAGCGTCCTTGCTTAAGACGCTCCAATTTTATGCACTAATAGTAGTTGTGTGGTTCTAATTTCAACAAAAACTAGCATGACTAAATCGGCTTTTATTTGTTTTCTGTTGGTTTTTAATCCATTCATTCCTTCATTTTTAAAGTGTAATTTCCATTCATTTCAAACTTGATATTTTATTTAATATTTGTATTTTGAAGGCTATGACGAGAGGAAGGGATCCAATATATTTTCCACCACCAAAAGTTGACCCTGAGGACATTGTAAGTGTTTCTGGAGCCGGTGACTGGTAAGTTGTCAATACAATTCTGCTTAAACAAGATTTGCAGAAAGAGAAAATTTAATGATTTCACCTATTATAATGGATCCTTAAATACGAATTATAGATCTCAAAATGAATCAAAGATACTCGATGGATATATGGAGATGAAGGTACTTCTAGAAATTAAAAAATGTAGTATCTACCTATTTTTGCCTTGAGGCATCTGATTAGGGCTGTAATTTTTTTTATATATTTAAATTAAATTAGCAGCAACATGAATAGCATGATGATACGTTGCTAGTCTAGGAAATTGAACAATAGCCAATTGCACAGATAGTTCACCAAAGCAACAAACACTAATTCTCCAGATACAACATTGCTTAAAGATACAAAATTACTCCTGACAGTTTATATCAAATAGTCCATGATAATATAGAAAGTTATTTTAGACTTTCATTTAACTGAGTTTATTTATTAGAAGCTTCATAGAAATTAGTTACCCTGGTGTATAGCTGTGCATAAGCTGACGAGTAGGAGGGTTAACGGATCTATTTCTATGAGTGGGTAGGGGCCTGAAGCCTCAAAAAGTACATTTTCAGGTCCAAATATTTTTATAGTTTCCATTGATTATTAAGACAGACATAGAAGAAAAAGGGGGAGGGATTGAAGAATCTACTTAGCCTACATTCATTCTATGGAACATTTCTCGACTAAGCCTGTAACATGAGTGCTGCGAGATGACAGTTTCCCTCTTAAGGAAGAACTTTTGTAGGCGTGACACAAAAATTACATACATAAGCTTACCTGGAAACAAAGAAAAAGGGTTGGAGGATCCCCTATAAAAGGGATTTGTAGAACACTCATTGAAAACTGTAAAAATGATTACCCTAAAACTATCTTTAATTAAACTAGTGTTTCAGATGCCCCCCCCCTAAATATTTTAAATGGTACATTTTTTTCAGGGATGATCAAAGGGTTGTTGTACCAATAGACTCGAATCCGAGAGAAAAACAGATGTGAGAGAAGGCATGTCACACTTCCCTTCACAATTAAGAGAACCCTGGATGAAACAGTTCGTAGTAAAAAGCTATAAGTAAAAAGCAACAATTGTCAACAGAAACCATAATTCTACAGGCAAAGTTTGGATTACAATAGTTCAGGAATAATTTCTGTTTTAGAAAAAAAAAATACATTTTCATTCAATCTTGAACAAAAGCGATACAAACCTTCTGAAGAGTTTGGAGCCTGTTGCAGTTGCTGCAGTTGAGCCAATACTATTTACATTTATTTTGGTCAAAGTAGAGATGTCACCTTTAAACTAACCAAGCCTAATGCAAATGTCTAATAAATGAAACTAACATAACTGTTATTGCTTATTTGTTCCCTTGCTTCCCCCAGAATGTATCGGGTGAAAGAAAACTGGGGACAAACCTTCGTTTCGTCAATGCATTGTCTTTACCACTTCCCCCTTCAAGACCACAAAAATTAAGTCAGAATTAGAAAATATGTTACTTAATAGAATGTATCGTTCTATTTTAAATACAGCGTAATTTTACTTGTCAGCCTTGAGCTGTTTTCTGAAATCTATTTTGTTTATTGGTTTTCCTTGGGCAACGGGAATTAGAAGTTTGTATTTCAACTTTAGATACCTTAAGGTCCCAAAATTAGTAGGCTTGTTGTTTGTTTGTTTGAATGTAACTGATTTGTATTTATCTCTCGTATTTGCTGTATTCTGCAACTTAAAATGTAAGATTTTCTTCTTTTTTTTTTTGTCTTTTCGTTTTCAACAGAAGATTTCTGCGGACGAAATAAAAACTTTCGGTACTTATTTATACGGTTTTCAGTTTCTTCGTTCATACGATTTAATCCGTTTACCTATTGTTTTGCATCAGCTACCTGAACCTTTTCTTTTAGTTTTGCAGCTGGTTATATATCGGGTATTCTTCAGAACTTATCTACCAATCAATGCCTTCACCTTGGAACGGAAGCAGCCAAATTGTCACTATTGGACTTCCCAGCAGTTCCAGAAAGTATAACCCCTAACTTGTCAAAACCACGATAAAGATAAATCACGATACATTCCTTCCTGAATTGTATATGAAGATGCTCTTCTACTTTTTATACATGCAATGTGTTGTGTTAATAAACAACGTCATCGACGCTGAAAGTTGTAAATAGCAATATGTGTTGAACATCCACACATGGATGTCTTGACCACAAATCCATGGCAAAATAATAAAACATGGCGACATAAGTAAATTGCATAAAAACGCGGTAAAATCCTTGGTCGTGGTAACTCATTATTTACTGACTAAAAAGCACGAAAATACACTTCTTAACCTGCAAGGCTTTTCAGTATCCTCAATTTTATCACGGTTGGAGCAGCAGATACAACCTAGTAAATAGCCTACTCTTGTCTAGAGTAACCGGAAATTTTAAAATGTGTCTGGAAAAATAATAATAAAAAAACTGTCAAGTGAGGAAGAATTGCAATTTGAAGCATATCAAGGAATAGTAACTATCATTTCCGTTATCTGTTAATGGTAAAAGTTTACTACGAAAATAAATTTATGAGAGTTTCTAGAAATCGCCTGAAACGCAACGAGAATTGCGTCAGATCGAAATAAAACTGCACCATTGGAATCATCATAGCCGAACACCTCATTACAGTCTCCCATCTTGAACACCAGAAAAAGTTATTTTTTTTGCGCGGGAAGCGGTGATGTGTCCTTTTTCTTTTTCTCTCCTTTTTTCTGCACTAATTAGGGCCCTGAGGCTCATTTGAAAATGAATTTTTTATGTCTACGTGCTTTTTATAAGTAATACAAGTTAACATTACAATCAAATTTGATTTTTGACAAAAATGATATCTTTGTATACAAGATGATATCACTCCCTTATTTTTTGACAATATAACACGCGTATCTTCTGAAGGGTTTTAAGAACAAATATATCCAACGGGACAGGATTTGTCACACTCGGTATTAAAGCAAAGGCGTGTTTTCCATATACGCTGTCAAGCATTAAATACGATGTAGTATACGTGGATTTTGAAAACATTGGCAAATATTACAACGCTAGTTTTTATTCAATCGATCACTCGTAATAACTTGCCATGTCTAATAGAATGAGCCCCCTCTGAAGTTTATAAGACAACCCCTTCCATATGAAGTGCTTCTGGGAAAAAAAGTAAAATAAATAAATGATAATAATAAAACATTGAAGCCGTATGGCCTTTACTATAGGCAACGCTATAGTGTTGCCTCTGATTACTGTGTTTACTTTTGAACTTTTGTGTTACATTTTTGACCCTGTTTTCGAAAAGCTAGGAAATCCTTGAACAGACGCTTTAATGGATATTGAAAGCTATCTTTGAAGAATACAGACCGAATCTCGTGCATTGTTAGAGGACGCTCAAACTGCACTATCCAGCTCATATTAGTAATTGGTTACTAAAAAAAACCTTAAAGATAACACTAGTGGAAATCAAACACCCTAAATATTTGCTTTTCCACAGGGTGTAGGATCTTTCTATCAGAATATATGCATCAAGTATCTGTTTTAGGTGAGCTATCTGTATAACCTAAGGCACTTGTTTTGGGGCTGAACGGCAGATGCGTCATCGTAGCCACATCTTTTGCACACTTCAACCGTCATTACAGAAATAACTATTTTGATATTTGAATCCAAAAAGATTTGAGGCAGTGATAAACTAATTACATATAGTTTATTGCTCTTATTTTTTTTTTCAATGCAACAGCCGAGACAAATCTCGTTGACCTTTTCGGTTCCGGTTCATTAGAATTATCTGACATATTACGTGGACAGAGGTCATAGCTCTTAGGTGAGGTGATATTTCATCACCTATTCACTGTCAATAAAAAGGTATCATCCCTATTTTGAACTGTTTTACTTTCGTCATGGAAAGGCAGTGTGATCTTCGAAGTTATCTATATCTATTATAGATTAAATAACAGACCCATTGTGTTATTACAAACCAAAAGACGACTCTAATGCTTAGTTTTCCACTGAATTTGGAGAAATATTCATAATTCTTCATCATCAGCGATTTTCTTAGAACCAGGGGTCACCAGCGGAATAAAGTGCAAATCGATTTTTTTTTTTTTTTTTTTGAAAACACAATTTAACTGATAAAGAATATTTAACTAGTATGCATTTTTATGATAAATTCAAAAACACAATGACATTTTTTTCCCTTAGCTCACTGACATTTAGCCCAAGGAAAAATAAAAGTTTTCCTTAAGAATGACATATTTTACCCTATACATTTTTTTTTTTTTAATTTTCGGAAGTTGTTTTGTGGGATTCATTGTTTTATTTCAGAAAATAAAAGTGAAAAAAAAACAAAAAATATAGCAAAATCGTTAATAAGAGGTTTTTTAATTATTGTCGTATCAGGACCACTTTCTTGAAGTATTCTGTTAAGAATTAAAAATGTCCTTTTGTTTGAAAAATCTTATGCAAAATCGTAGGTGACAGAAAAATTGTGACTGCGTTCCTGAATTCAGTGGCAAAAGTCGCAATAGAAGCGAAACTAAAGTAAGGCGTTGCTGGAAACTGTGTTTCTCAGTATAGTCACTAAATAGTCATTGCCTTGAAAATAAAAAAGAAAATTACGGATATTCAGCTACAGAATGATTAATTTGAGAAACTGTATGACTCTCAGCGATAGCTATCACGTAATCTTGAGGATCAACGCGGTTTTGAGCCTTCCTATTGTCTAGCCTTTCTTTATTGTGGTCTAAAGACCAGAGCGGCGGTAGAAACTTTGGTTCCATTGAGTCGATAAAATGCTTTCTCCAAAGTCTTTCAAGATTTACTAAACCATATTTCTCGGCATAACAGCTTACAACTTTAAGGCCATGGGGTTGATATGCTTCGTTAACCGATCTGAAATTACAAAATTGTAGTATTAAGTCTTTCTTAGTAGTCCCAATCATTCTAACTTAAAGGGTGATCAAACAATTTAAGTTAGAAATCCCCTACAAATATACCTATCCATGTTTCTCCTGAACTCTGTGTCTTGTGTCTTCAAAAAAGCCCAGATTTTATAGCCCAAAATAAAACTTTTATTTGAGATTACGCTCTTTTTCCCTTAGGTAAGTAATGTTGTAACGGAAGACAACATGATCTATTGGGTAATTAACATAGTTGGAAACAATCTGCAAGATAAAACCAAGATTTTTAAACCGTGCTTAAAAGATTCCGGCAGATTCAGCATTACCTAGCAATGCTGAACAATTAAATGTTAAAAAATTACCTGGTATGCTGTTTCACGTCGAAAAGTACATTTTTCATATCTCTATCTCTTAAAGTTTCAAACGAAAAATTTAATACGACACTAAGTCAATATGTGTACTTTTAACAAATCTTGATAACAGTTTTTCACTAGCAAGACCGGCAAACTTTTAACAGCCATTCAGGATATAATTGATTGTTCTAAATGTCGACAATTTTTAACAACTACAATCAAAAGGGTGCATGTGTCACTTGTCATCCTCTGTCTAAATGAGAGCTTGTAGGGCATTATTTTCTAAATCATAATTTGTTACCGGTTTTACTCTATCTTTCAAACTCTTGACAGATTAAGTGTTGTATATTTAAAATTGAACAAAATGCAAAATATTTTAAATAGGTACTCACTATTCTAAGCAACATCTGGAAAGAAAGGAGGAAAAAAGAATTAGAACAGTCATTCCCATACTGGGCGTCACAAACTTTTCCACTCACTGAATTGAAACCTACTTTATGCTACAGTCGTACCAGCCGAGTAAAGAGCGAACCTTGTCCCATAATTTGCTAAAACTAAGGGCTCAACCTAGGGAAAAACATATAATAGGAAAGTGTAGTGTTCGCAACAGGCTCTGTAGGACATTCGATTGTTTTCTGTCAAGAGATAACCATTTTATCGTCACAAATGGGTCTTTCCAGATGGGTAGAGTTCTAAATGACCGATTGGCTCGGGAATTCTACTCATAAGTTCTCTTTTGAGGAACTCCCATCCAAAGGGCCACATTTTGACAACTACTAACGTCTTACCAGTAATAGTAATGATTTTTAGTAAGGAAAGATAAAGTATAAAAACGATAATAAAAAGGGAAAAAAAAAGTAAAAACCAAAGGAAGAAAGAAACCACCAAAAATAGCATAGTCAAATTATTGTTTAGAGGTTAGCTCCAGGAGAACTAAGGAGAGAACACGATTTTTTGAATTCATACATCGTAATGACTTAGATTCCAAAAAGACATCCCAAGCGATTGTTTACTTATCAAATCATTTATTTGCTTAAATGAAATTCATAAAATTATCTTCGTAATTCTTTATTTACCTTTGAACGGCCTAGACGATGAGAGTAAAAAGGGAGTAAATGGAACCCACAAAAATACGTAATTAAGAGGGGGAAAAACGTCCTTAAAAACAGTCAAAAAAAAAATAAAAACATAAAAGTAAAAGACGAGCCCTTGGTTATTCCAAACTGTCAGCAATATAGGAAAATGAAGTTTGGATGAATAAAATCAGAGAGTGAGAATACAAGTTTTACAAAAGAGCGAAGAACGAGCTTACCGTGTTCCTATCCTTAGGGCTTTTTCGAGAACATCGTCATTTAAGAAACTGACATTGTAATACTCAGTAATTCTGGCTTCAAGTTCAGAAAGCCTGTCTGCTGGAATTTTATCTTTAGCAGATTTGATGGCTCTTGCCGCTGACACAACTTTCTTCAACAAAAAATCTTCAGTTACCTAGAATAAAGGTTTAACAGGTAACAAAGACTTGAAAAACCGAATAAGGGACAACAATGCAACTATAGGCATGGAAAAATAAATAACAGCTACAAATGCTAAAGTATTAGTTTAAAAACGGCATCCCCAACAGAATATCTCCTCCTAATAATGGGCGTTTAACATAAATGAGCGTCAAAATGTGACCGTTAGTTTGCGGGCTTAAATCTTTTAAAGAAGAAACTTGTGTGGTCTGAAGGACTTAGAAGAACAAAAAATGCTATTAGCATTTGGCAAATATATATAGAATGATACTGAACTTAGAAAAAATAAATAAAATGAAAGAGAACAAAGAAGCCAAAAATTGTTGACCGAGAAATGGGCAAATACGAGTAATTTTATTTCAGGACCATAAAAGAGAGTGTTTAACATAAACTTATAAAAAAAAACTAAATAGACATGGCAAAACCTTCGAACCTAAAATTTCTTAATTAAAACACAATCTTAGTTATTCCAGAATCCACACTAAACTAACTACTAAATTCAATTCCTACCTTAAAAGCAGCAATATTGCTCTTATATTCAGCAAAAATCTTTTTAATGTGCCAATCGGGAATACGATACAAGGATCAGACCATCCATCCAAGACTTTCATCTCAGAATAAAATGCCTGTTCATAATCTGTTGATTCTGGCATAACATGCCTATCTGAGATACTATGCAAATAGAGTACCTTCACTAAAGCTTTCCGTCACTGAATCTAACGTCTTTTCATAATCTATAAAACCCAGGACCAAAAGGCTCAGATGATTGAGGTACTTCTCAATTATTGATTAACCGTGAAAGCATCACACGATATTCCCATACCAAAAGCGCACCATTCCTTACTTTACACTTTATCGACAGCCCCTCTAAGTCCGATAAGGATACTTATACTAATCAATTACAACTATATTCAAACTGAATATAATGGTTGGGCGAGAATAAATGAAACACAAGAGAAAAATAAGTATTTATCGAAAAAATCGGATAAGGCTGCGGCAAGGAGACAAATATGCACACGACGCACACCATGAGTATTTTTTTGCCACACCTCTAAGCTTGAAATTATACCGGAAACGCTTGAAGTACTCACAAGAGACTGCTTTTTCTTGTCCGAGGTGGAAGATTAAGAAAAAGAAGATTAAAAAAAGATTAAAAAAGAAGAAAATTTAAAATTTAGAACAGTTTATTCGGATTCTATTTATATAAATTATTCTTCACTTCTAAATTGTCATTCATATTCACAAATATAGTTCATCAACGTCATAACTACCTGGTATGTAGTTATCGTTCCTAATACTAGCTTTAAACTAACTCTGGATACCGCTAGATGGTGACCTATACTTCGTATATCCTTAACAGCAGTTATATATACTTGTCTTGAATCGCTCCTGCCAATTCACAATTCCTGTCTTCAATTCACAATTGAAAACCTTTGGAGGTGATGGAGTTCGTCTGGAATGATGCAGACAATGTCTGTTGACCACGTACCTCTGGATATGGGGTTTCCCCTAACTAATCGCTCCGATCAGGGTGGCCTCAACCTCATGAGGTGGGTGGAGCCCACCCCAGGATTCTCAGTATCCAGGTAAATCCTGGCTCTAATCAGAATCCAGGCCTAGGGTCGGTTGGGCCTGCAACCCTCCACCTGAAATCGATTGCAATGAATAGCTTAGCAAATGCCTCGGATGACCGATCTTCTTTTATCCCATCACGACCCTTGCTCGCCCCTGGACTGAGAAGTGACCAGCGTTTGAATCTCCTTGACCATGGTGGCCTCCGGATTGCCACCTGAAATGTATTGACATTGAATTTTCCCGGAGCAAAGACGCTTCTGGCGATGGAACTGAAGCGATTCCGCATCTCTATTGCTGGAATAACAGAAACCCACCTAGCCGGGAATGGGACTGATCCCATAGGTGAGGGATACCACCTTCTATGGTCTGGACAGACAACGACTAGGAGAAATGGGGTCGGACTAGTACTTGATAACAAGTCCATAAAGTGTCTACTGTCATTTAATCCCGTCTCGGATAGAATAGCCAATGCTCGACTGAGTCATAAGCAAGGAAAAATGAAAGTCCTTGTCTGCTATGCTCCGACAAATGAAGCCGACGACGAAGCAAAAGAAACTTTCTACTCTGCCCTGGCTAATGAACTGTCCAAGATATCCCCCCACGATATTGTCATCCTTTTGGGTGATATGAATGCAACAGTGAGCGACAACCACGACCTATGGCGGCAAGTCATCGGACCAGTTATTCCGGACCCTCTAAATGACAATGGGCTAAGGCTCCTTCAACTGTGCAGCATGCATAACCTTGTCATTACGAACACGTTGTTCGCAAGGAAGGATATCCACAAATACACATGGTACAGCAACGACGGCCGTACCAAAAAAACGATCGACTATATCATTGTCTCACAGAGATGGAGATCCTCGATTAGTAACTGCAGGACGTACAGGTCAGCCGAGATTGGTAACACTGACCATCGCCTCGTTGTAGCTAATATGCGACTGAGGCTCCAAGCCCGGCGCTCGCAACCTAGACCGACCAAGATTGATGTCTCTCGTCTCTCCGATCAAGAGATACGGTCCAAGTATGCCATTGATGTCTCGAACCGCTTCGACGCACTCCTGCCATTTGAAAGTTCTGACGACGCATGGATCTCGTTTAAGAAGAATGTCCTGGAGTCAGCGACCGCAAATATTGGAAGGGCGAAGCGTGCTAAGAAAGCGTGGGTTCAGTTCGATACGCTTGACGTCATTGAGCAGAGACGCAAGGCAAGGCTTCTGGGCGACATGCCGACCTACAGGCGCCTCAATGGTGTCCGCAACAAGCTGATACAGCGAGACAAGAAACTGTTTGTGGAAAGGAAGGCAAACGAGCTGGAGGGCGCAGCCATGAAAGGGGACGTCGGGAGCCTCTACAAGCACCTCCGTGACCTCTCAAGCGACAAAGCCCCCTCAGTTGCATCTGTTGTCTCTGCGAACGGCCAGCCACTTAGTGACGAGGCCGCTCAGGTCAGTCGATGGAAAGACCACTTCTCAAGTCTCCTCAATGCCGATGCTGTAGCACAGACTGACCAGGAAATCGCACGCCTAGCTGCCAGCACTCAGGAAGTGCCGTCAAATGAACCAGAGACTTCCTTCACGACAGCAGAAATCCACTCTGCTTTGAAACGTCTAAAGAATAACAAAGCGGCAGGCGTATGCGGAGTATCCGCTGAGCTCCTGAAGTATGCTGGACCGGCGATGTTACTTTGGCTGCAAATGCTGTTTTCCGTGGTGTGGCGCACAGAATGGGTCCCGAAGGACTGGCGACTTGGCATAATCCTGCCCCTTTGGAAGAGAAAGGGGAGCAAGAGCATCTGCTCTAATTACAGAGGTATAACCCTTCTCTCAGTCCCTGGAAAGCTCTTTGCCATGACCCTGCTAGACAGATGCACGAGTATCCTCCGAAGAAAAAGGAGAGTTCAGCAGGCCGGATTTATGCCAGGGAGGTCCACTGTCGAACAAATCTTCACTATGCGCCAGTTAATTGAGAAAACTAGAGAATTCAAGAGGAACGCATACGTGGCCTTCGTAGACTTCAAAGCTGCTTTTGACTCCGTCGATCGCAACTCTGTTTGGCTAATACTTAGATCGACGGGTCTACCTGATAAATACTGCAAGCTCGCAAAACTGGCGTTCGCCAAGGGTGTGCCGCCGCCCCGGAATTGTTCAATTGTGTGATAGACTATGTGATGACAAGAACTACAAATCGCCTGCCCTTTGGTCTGCAGTTTGGAGATCGCATTCTGACGGATGCGGACTTCGCAGACGATCTTGCTCTCGTTGCCGACTCAATCGACCAGCTGACCGACGCTCTGGAAGTCCTGAAGGAAGAGGCAGCAAAAGTGGGGCTGAAAATCAACTGGCTCAAAACTAAGATTATGGCAATTGAACCCCCAGGTCCAGTCTCGCACCCTGATACCATAACTGTCTGCGGAACACTTGTTGAAGTCGTTAAAAACTTCACTTACCTCGGCTCTGTGCTGTCCAATGATGGCTCCGTAGACGAAGAGGTATGCAGCCGAATATCGAAAGCCTCTTCCATCGTCGGTAGACTCAACAGTCTATGGAGAATGCCGCACATCTCAAGGCGTACGAAAATGCGAATTTATAACGCATCCGTAAGCTCCGTCCTGCTCTACGCGGCGGAAACCTGGCCCCTCAAATCAACCATCCTTAAAATGATAGACGTCTGTCAGACGAAACAGCTTCGCCGGATCGAGGGATTCCGGTGGGATGATTTTGTAAGCAACGCAAGGTTGCTTACTCTCACCTCCCAGGTGCCATTCTCCGTCCAGATAGCGCAGAGGTCTCTCAGATGGTTCGGACACCTCCTACGAATGCCGACATCAACGCCAGCCCGAATAGTGTACGACTTCGACCCAAAAGCCCATGGCTGGTCTCGCCCGAGGGGCAGACCTCGGACAAGGTGGAAAGACAGCCTCGACAAATTCTTGGTGATGGCCAACATTGCTGTCGACGAGGCGCCTCATTTAGCAGCAGACCGGTCCGCCTGGAGAAGTCAAGTTGCGAAGCTCTCTACGCCGCACCCCATGCGGCAGGAGCCTTAAGTCAAGTAAGTCAATTCACAATTACTAAATCATCAAGGCCAACCATCTTACCAGCGTCCGAGTAAAGCGTTTACTTATGGGCCATTTTAAAACATGCGGTCATGGTTATAATTAAGCTACCAAATCGACAGAAGGTAGGAGAGCTTCTATACCTATTTATACCAATATGGGGTTTTCATGTCCCACTAATGAAAATACTATATATATATATATATATATATATATATATATATATATATATATATATATATATATATATATATATATATATATATATATATATATATATATATATATATATATATATATATATATATATATATATATATATATATATATATATGTACCAAGAAGCGTCTCTATTTATTTCAGCAACAGTGCACAAAACCCTCAGCGTTACTACCATCTCCGGCAACTTGTTCCACATGGAGTATACCTCAATGGTTGATATCTTGCAATTTTAATAATATAACATGGAACTAAAATATCATCATAAACACCCTCTCAAACTAAACAAGACCTAGAAGCTTCCAGGTTTGCCATGAATCCTACTTGACTTGACTTGACTTAAGTCTCCTGCCGGGTGCTACTCGGTGTAGAGAGGGACGTCTGCCTCCTCCATCCACTTCAGTCCATGGCGAGTATTTGTTCATCGCCCTGTCTGATGTTTGCCCTCGTCAAGAACTCGGAGAGGCTGTCGAACCAACGTTTCTTCGGTCGGCCGCGAGGTCGCTTCCAACCGACTTTGATAGGGTCAAAGTCGTAGATCGTCTTTGCGGGTAGATGTGGTGGCATTCGAAGGAGGTGCCCGAACTATCGTAAAGTTTGCTCGGCTGCTTGAGTCAAAAACCAAAACTGCTTTGTGAGCTGCAGAAGTTTTTCGTCGCTAACCGAAGTCGCACCATCGTAGGCCCTCGACCCTCCTCAGGCTCTTCGCATGAAATGCGTCGATTTTCTTGAGGGTTGCAGCTGATGCTTGCCATGTCTCAGCTCCGTAAAGCCTCACAGAACCGACTAGAGCGTTGATGATCCACAGTTTCGTTTTACGACTGATGTTCGGCTTTCGCCAGAGGTGACGATTCAGTCTGCCCACGACGGAAGACGCTTTGGATAATCTTACTTGCAGGTCGGGGAGAAGCGAGCCATTTGAAGAAAGTATGGAGCCCAGGTAGGTGAAGTGTTGAACAACCTCGATGCCAGTGGTGCTGTCTAGGCTAACTGGAGAGTTAACAGTAGGAGAAGACGGGTCTATGGCCATAATTTTAGTTTTGTTCCAGTTTATATACAGTCCTACTTTGGCAGCCTCTTCTCCTAGAATTCGAAGCGCTTCCAGCAGCTGCTCCATGGAGTCCGCTAGAATGGCCAAGTCCTCGGCAAAATCAACATCTGTGATAGAACGATCTCCAAATTTGAGCCCAAATCTGAGACGTGAAGTGGTTTTTGTCATAATGTAATCTCCGATGACATTGAAGAGCTCTGGTGCCACTGCACATCTTTGGCACACCACTATCGTGATTTGAAAGAACGGACTGCACTGACCATTTACTTGTACACAGCTCTCTGTCCTACGGTGCAGCGCCTTGAGAAGTCTGTCATATTTCTCAGTTAGGCCAGTCGACTCTAGAATCCGCCAAACAACTTTTCGGTCGACTAAGTCAAATGCAGCACGGAAGTCGACGAAGGCAATAAGTGTTTTCTGTTGGAACTCTGTAGTCTTCTCTACTATTAGTCGAATCGTGAAAATCAGCTCGATGGTTGAACGATCCGACAAAACCAGCTTGCTCTGGTGGCCAGATTTTTCTAATGATACTCCAACATCGATCAAGCAGAAGCATTGAAAACAGTTTGCCAGGGACAGACGGTAGGGTTGTTCCCCGGTAGTTGGAGCAGTCGCTTCTTGAGCCTTTCCTCTTCCATAAGGGGATGACGACACCCTTCTGCCAATCCTCGGGAATTATCTCCGTTTGCCAGACTGTAGAGAACAGGGTGTGGAGAAAACGAGCATTGCAAGACCTCCATATTTTAGCAGCTCTGAGCTTAAACCGCAGATACCAGCAGCTTAATTATTCTTGAGCCTTTTAACTGCATATCCGATCTCTGAAGGGCTGAAAGACTCGTCTGGAGGAGCATCTGTTTTAGGTCTTTGTTAGCAAGGTTGACTGGGACTATAATTAGGAGGCACAGACGGGCTAGTATTGTTGAGGAGCGAACAGAAGTGGTCCTTCAACCGCTCAAGACAAGAACCTTAATCAGAAAGAAGTGTCCCATCCCTGGACAAGACAGTACCCAAAGTGGGTGTTTCATTTTCCGTGAGGTCTCGGAGATGGTTGAATCGCCTGTCCATGTCTTCCTTTTTCGCAGCTAGTTCAATTTCATCGGCTTTTCTTGCAACAAACTGGGTTCTATCCCGGTGAATGAGTCTGTTCCGCACTCCATCGAGCCTTAGATATGTGGTCATGTCTCTAAGAAGTCTTGCCTTCCGTCTTTGCTCTATGACTTGCAATGTTTCATTAGTTAGCCGCGATTTCTTTGGGTAACTCCTTTTGCCAAGCAATAGTTCTGCTGCTTCGCTGGTCTGCGATTTAAAATGCTTCCATAGATCTTCGCTGCTATTAAGTGAGTCAAGGGGTTCAAAGCGATTCGATATCTCAATACCGTACTTCTGGAAAGCATACAGTTTCTTTAGTTTCCCAATATCTTCAGAGACAGGTGTTCTTTCCGATCGTTGTGCATGAAGGCGAAGTTGGAGATCGGCGCATACAAGCCCGTGGTCTGCATTTCCAAGCTCTGCTGATCTGTAAGTTCTGCAGTTCTTCACCAATGATCTCCAGCGTTTGGAAATAATGACGTTGTCAATCATCTTCTTTGTACGACCGTCGTTACTATACCACGTATACTGATTAATATTTTTGCGTTGGAAGTAGGTGTTTGCGATGCAAACGTCGTGAGATCGGCACAGTTCAAGTAGGCGAAGCCCATTGTCGTTAAGTAGGTCGAGGGATACAGGACCAACTGTGCCGTGCCATACACCCCTATCATAGCGCATTATCGCATTGAAGTCGCCAAGGAGAACAGTTATACCATGGAGGGGGACACTGTCACAAGGCATCTGGACAAAGCAGAGTAGAAATCCTTCTTAGTCCCATCATCAGAATCGTTGTTTGGGGCATATCATTCGATGACAGTCATCTTGCCGTGCTTGTGTCCAAAGTGGGCCTTCATTAATCTGTCAGGTACAGCTTCCTGTAAAAGTAAGGCCTTTCATGTAAGGCTATTTAGTGCAAGACCAACGCCATTCCTTCTCGCGCTTTCTCCTGACCAGAGCAATGAGTCACTGTTACCTATTCGCTCTTCTCCGCTTTCGGTAAGACGTGTTTCTGTAAGACCCGCAATCAACACTTTATTCTTGCGAAGTTCTTTGGTGAGTAGGTTCTTTGACGCCGGTGCATTGAGAGTCAAGACATTCGAGGTGGCTGTCCGTAGCCCCCTTTGGTCCGTAAGCTTTAGTCTGCCAGTCTTTCTGACGTTGTCAGCATGTCCGTTGACACGCGATGGTCAGGATCTTAAAAGGAAATCCGGGTCCGAGGCTATGTTGTCACTTTTCGTAGCACTTAATTTTCGGGTGGAGGGTCGCTAGCCCAACCGATCCTAGGCCTGGAATCTGATTAGAGCTAGGTTAAACCTAGGTACTGAGATTTCCAGGGTGGACTCCACCCGCCACATGAGGTTGCAGCCGTCCTGATCGGAGTGTTTAATTAGGGGAGAAACCCCGTATCCAGAGGCACGTGGTCAGCAGACAGAGTCTGCCTCATTCCGGACAAACTCCATTCACCTCCAGGGAATCCTACTTCCTGCATATATACCCTATCCTTGCAAACAGAATGACTACGTTCCATATCACTTAACTTCGTGTTTCCTAACTCTAAGGGATGAGTTTCCCATGCTCCTGCCAACATCCAGTGAAAAACACTTGAGATAGTAATCCAAACAGCGGTTTCCAATCCTAATATTAAATTTTTGATATCTCATTTTTTGGTATTGATATTGATTTACGTCCTGACGTCTCATGTCATATTGTACAAGCCTGCGAGCCTTAAGAAAAGCATTTGGTCAAAACAGTGTAGGCAAGGGAATCATAATACATTTGCAAGTCTATCAAAAACACTTCAGCCAGCCTACGGCCGGACGGCAAGATGTACCCAGAATCTCCAATGGAATGTAGACTTTTGGCCAAGCATTAACCCATCTTGGTCATGGCACTATTTTCAGCACTTCCTACTAACAAGGTTCGTCACTTTTTGCCAAAATTTTTCAGGGCAACTATCTTTAAATGATCGATTAGTTACACTATCTGTTATCTAGAAATGTTACACTATACAGGGAGGAAACGATTATAAATTGTATAGCAGAAGAGGTTATATAACACACAAAAGTCACACAAAACAATAGAAAACATGCCCGTCACCAGTGGCGTCAATTCACAATTTTTTTTTGGGAGGGAGGGTAAATGTGTTTTTAGCATCTAGAGGGGGGGGGGGGGCAAATTTGTCTTTTTTTCGTTCTTTCAAGGAAAACACTAAAAAAGGCAGAGTGAAGAGGGGATACGGCTCCAACCCCAATTGATATCACCGCCCGTAACTCAAAATCGAGTTACGGGCAGTGCTTTCTGTATATATATTGTATAAAATGAAATATATTAACAATAACATTTGCCTTGCATGATTATTTTTCTTGCTTCTATTTGTAAATCATTACCAAAGAAAGCCTTAAAATTTATACAATATAGGGGAGGCAACTAGTAATACAATTGGATAGTAAGAGAAGGTTAACCAATCCAGAAATTCCCTAAAAAAAAGAAACTCGAAAAAACTACCCACTACTCAAAATTGAGCTTAACTTGCGGCGTCAACTAGGTTAGAATTCCATCAAGGAGACCGAGCCACCAAGGTCACCGTTACGGTTCCAGTTGAGCAGACTTATTAAAAGTCCACGCGTTTATGGGGCTGCTGGCAAGGTACAACTGACACATCAATAGTTGTCTGTTAGGCAAATTTAATCAAGTCTCAGTTAGGCAGGTAATTCCCTTTTGAAGACGGATCATAAAGGGCAAAGGTTTTTTCCTGCTAAGTTAATAATCTAATGACAATATAGTCTAGATACATGAACCAAAAGTCATACCCAATAGGGTTTTAATTTCCCACTGAAAATTCTTTATACTTGTATATCTATGAGCACAAAAACCTTGATAATAGCGACATCTCCCAAACATTATAAAAGCATCAAGAGTGTGTAACACCAAGGTTGCAGCGGTGATGTAACCTAACAAAGAAAAAACTACGGTCCATGGTAACAAAAATTCAAAACACGTTTTAATAAATTGCCTAGTGAAAAAATTGTCATTTGTAGCTGATTCAGGAATGGTAACTAATTATATCGAATAGTATTAACATCAAAATATTAATTCAAAAAGAAATTTATGAGAATTTAAAAAAAAATATCATAAAACCCATAAACAACGGCGTCGGATTGAAACAAAGAGTGCACCCTTGGTATTATCATGGCCGAAAACCCTGTACAGAAAACTTAGTCTTCTGGCTTGAATAAGAAGGAATACTAGGTTACCAGTAAGGGTAGCACTAATGTGTCATTTTTTTCACCACTGCTGGCAGGGCACTGGAACATTACAGAGAGCTCTTAAAGGGATCATTTAGAAGGAAATTTTTGTATCTAGTATCTAAGAAACGAAAGCTTCGTAGAACAACTTTAGACAGTCCTACAGAATCAAAAACCATAAAACTTTATTTCAGCAGCCAGACTTTAGCCTCCACATCATTGAAAAATGGGACCATCACTTTTGACCCTTGAAAAGAAATTAAATAAAAAAACGAGTTTTTTTTAACTGAAAGTAAGGAGCGACATTAAACCTTAAAACGAACAGAAATTACTCCGTATATGAAAGGGGATGTTCTCTCCTCAACGCCCCGCTCTTTGCGCTAAAGTTTGACTCTTTTTCTCAACTCTACTTTTTAAAACAGTAAAAAAAATCGTTAAAAGGGGGAAGAGGCCTAGTTACCCTCCAATTCTTTGGTTACTTAAAAGGCAACTAGAACTTTTAATTTTTTACGAACGTCTTTATTAGTAAAAATATACGTAACTTACGAATTAACTTACGTAACGAACTTCTATACTTGTATGTTTTTATTATGTATATGAGGGGGTTCGCCCCCTCGGCAATACCTCGCTCTTAACACTAAAGCTTAAATTTTGTCCCAATTCCTTAAGAACGACCCATGAATCCCAAAGGCCGCAGAAGAAATAGTTGAAATTACTAAAAATACTTTAGCATAAAGAGCAAGGTATTAGGAGGAGGTGAACTACTCACAAGAGTAATAATTTCTGTTCGTTTTAGGTTTTAATGCTGCTCTTTACTTTCAGTTGAAAAAACTTTTTCATATTTATTTTGTCATTGTTTTTTTTTTCAAATGCTAGAAATTCTTGCGCCCCTTCATGGAAATTCTCTTCCCCCATGACAAATTCCTCCACTGAAAGTTCCCACCGCATAAACCCCTCCCCTCAACACCTCCCTCACAACCAAAACAATCCCCCTGAAAACGTCTGTACACTTCCCATTAGCCATTACTCATTGTAAGCACTGGTCACGGTTTGCAACTTGCAGCCCCTCCCATGGGGACTATTGGGGAGTAAGTCGTCTCTAAAGACGTAGTTATTAGGTTTTTCGACTATGCTGAATAAAATGACTATCTCAGAATTTTGATCCGGTGACTTTGGGGAAAAAATGAGCGTTGGAGGGGGTCTAGGTACCCTCTAATTTTTTGGTCACTTAAAAAGGGCACTAGAGCTTTTAATTTCGGTTAGAATGAGGCATCTTGCGACACTCTAGGACCACTGGGTCAATACGATTACCCTGAAAAAAAAAAAAAAAAAAAAAAAAAAAAAAAAAAAAAAAAAAAAAAAAAAAAAAAAAAAAAAAAAAACATGCATCCATGATCTGTCCTGTGGCAAAAAAAAATACAACAGTCCACATTTTTGTAGATAGGAGCTTGAAAATTCTACTGTAGAGTTCTCTGATACGCTGAATTTGATGGTGTGATTTTTGTTAAAATTCTATGTCTTTTAAGGGGCGTTTCCTTCTATTTTCTAAAATAAGGTAAATTTTCTCAGGCTCGTAACTACTTGATGAAACTTGTATATTTAAAATCAGCATTAAAATGTGATTCTTTTGATGTAGTTATTGGTATCAAAATTCCGTTTTTTAGAGTTTCGGTTACTATGGACCGCTCCTTACTATATATCGCTCCTTACTACAGTTCGTTAGTTACCACGAACTGTTTTATATACGCAGCTTTCAGAAATTAAATGCCATGCTCATTAATACTTTATGAGGTCCAAGCTTTCTGTTGGAATCGTAAAGGTTATACTTTTTGAGCTTTTCTCGCAATATACTCAAACTGCCAACACAGGGAAAAACTGTCCTGCAGTACCGCAGTGGATTTGAAATTAGCTTGGCAATACGGGACCCAGAGATCGAACATTGCTGTAGCAACACACACAGAGCCAACACAGGGACCTTAGCAGCCAAGAAGTGTTGTTAATCCGATTACTTACTAGGATAAAACAATACACACTATAAGAAGATAATTTTGGTCATTTCTGCAATGACCTATTGATGATAATTGAAAATAGTAATGTAGGATAATAGCATAAGGGTAGTAGGATGTTACAATCACAAGTTCAGAAAAGCCATACTTTGGGTTATTACGAGTCACTTTTGAATCATGGTTATGGCCTCAGACATAGCATACTTATGGCTGCGGCGTCAGATGTAACCATGTAAAGAACAAACAATAGCCCATAGTAAATGAAAATCTGAAATCATGTTTTGAAAAAAAATGTCAAGTGGAGGCGTCATGTAGTGGCATCGTGGGTTTGACCCTAGTATGGTAATGCCGGACCAAGAGATTGAACATGCTATGTACGAGAATAACACCGCATGAAATCAGGAGTAAAGCGAGGTTGTGTTCTATCCCCCTTCATATGGATCATTTTGATGGACTGTGTCTTAAAGAGCACAGGAAAGGCAATGGGAGAACATGGAATCAACTGGGGAGAAAAAACTTTCCTGGACTTAGATTATGCTGATAATTTAAGCATCCTAGATGAAAGTGTAAACAAAATAAATGAACTTTTATAAGTTTTGAGAGTTCAGAGTGCTAGAATAAGTTTGAAAAGTAATGTTAAGATGACTAAGTCGCTAAGGCTAGGAATAAGTAAAGATGGAAAGGTGACCTTGGGTAACAAAAGATTGATCAGGTGGACGGCTTCATTTAATTTGGTAGAATTGTTAGTATAAACGGTAGGAGCAGTGAAGATGTTAAAAAATAGACTAGCCAAGGCTCAGGGTTTTTTTCACAGTCAAGAAAAGTTTGGAAGAATAGGAAGATAAGTGTGAAAACCGAGATTGATGGCTTACACTGATATAAACGATGGATCAATTTGCAAACTTTTTAATATCCCGAACTTACTTTTCGTCTATCATCAGTAGTGAAAATTATTGCAAAAAGATTAGGATAGTGAAAATGTGGAATAGCCAACGCTTTATACAATCTTTTGTTAATTACAGAAGTATTTACATATATCAATTTCCTTAAAATGAGCCCTTAATCTCTCTATTATCTTTCATTGTCAGCTAGCAGTCGAGAAAAGAAACGAAGAAAAAAAGAGGACCCATCCATCCTATCCGCGCAAAAAAAACACATTCCTTGTTGTCCAAGCCAAAAGACTGTAAAAAGCCAGTGCAAGGTTTTTGGCCACGGTGACTTCAATTGCTTTTTCTTTCAATCCGACACCATTTTTAAAGGTTTGAGGCTATTTTTCAAACCTTCCATAGATTCGTTTTAGGAATAACAGTTCGAGATAAAAGTTGCTGATCCCTGAATCGGCTACAAAGGTAAACTTCTTAATTTTTGGTTAAAATGGGCCAAAGTTCGTTCTTTACTAGGTTGTAGCTTCCTATTGATGTCACAGGGCCTGATAGACCTATATTGATGTTACAGTTTCTATCTCTTCTGATAGCGTCCTATTGATCACCTTTGATAGCTTCCCGTCCATAGGTCTGCAATATTATAATTTCCCTTTACTTGACTCTTTATTTTATTTGCTGTATCGTGGTCACTTTTCTGACAATACATCCAACCTTGATTATCCAAGATACTATCCCAAGGATATAGAAAAAACTAATAGGAAAACTATAACAATGAGATTCCTATTTTATAATATACAGAATGTTTCCATTCATCAGATTACTATGTTTCCTTCGATTGTTATCCACTTTCTTAAATCCATTCAAGTAATATTTGTTTGGAGCTTGATTATCAGGAAAAATACCTCCAAATGGCAAACGTAAAATTCAGAACACAAATTTGCCTTAACACCCCCTCTCCCTACCAGTAAAAAAAAATGTCCCTGATTATTCAAAAACGTAATCCCTAAACTATCTTACAAAAACTACAATTTTGAAACCACTTTTTGACTGTTTCTTGAGGTTCTGAAATAAAGTAAGGACAGGGAATCGCATCGAACTAATGCCGACCAGAAGAAATTAAGAGAGGGTTCAATCGATCGGACACTTTGAGTTCTAGTGCCCTTTTTAACCACTAATATAGACCATGACATCAAGGTTTCCGTTTTTGGCCATTTTTAGCAGCAAAGCCATAAAATTTGCACAAGTTAGGTATAAGTGCCTTTGGATGGAAATTCTCATCTTTCAAGAGCAAATGCATTAAGATGTTGGCGTATATTGTGTCATGATGTATGCATAGAAAAACGGTGAAATTAAAATGGGATAACATGAAATTTTATGTGGTCGATTGTTGCATTTGGTTACAATGAATTCAAAACATTCCAGCTCATCGTCACCATAGTAGTCCTACCTTCTCCTCACCATCATCAATGGTTAAACAGTTAGTACTTTAAGTTCATGCAACAAAATTTAACTTTATGCTAAAAATAAACAAAGTTTTTTTTAAAGAAAAAAGAAGGTGGTTCTCGATTATTTGCCATAAACTGTAAATAATACTACAATTTATGATATGTCTTGGAACAAGTATTTTCAAACTCCTAGGGATGGTGAAAAGATAAGAGAATTTATCCAAACTAATCCGCTGGCGAGGGTGAACCTATTTTGGGTGAATTTCATTCTTGATTCGGTGAAATTGATTGATTTTTTTTTGTGCTTTTTCACTAGGCTGTTAAAACTTAATGTCATTATGCTTAATCAAACGTCATTGACCACATCGATTGATAAACTACGTCATTATTTATCTCGACGCAGGTTTTCCTAGGATTTATTGGACCTTTTTTTGATGCAAAAAATTAAAAATAGCAAAATAATTTGATTCTTTGGGGTTACAGATGTTGGTGTTCAAAGTTTTGATTCGTAGAATAATAAAATAATACATACAAAATTCTTTATCATTTGTCTGCCACTTAAAAATTACTATTCAAAGAGCTCAATTCTTCTCTCTTAAAGCTTTTGAACATGGAATCTGAAGGAACTTGTATATTGAAGGAGGTCCTAGTGAAGGAGGAAACACTAGATACGGTAGGAGCACAAAATGTCACTGAACAGGATATAAGTACTCTTCCGAATTATAGCCCAACAAATCCCTCTTATTCATCAACTTCTCCAAATTATAGTCCCACGAGTCCCGGACACTCACCAACTTCACCAAGCTATTCGCTGTCATCCCCACAATATTCGCCAACTTCGCCTGACTATTCTCCTACTTCTCCGAGCTACTCCCCTACATCTCCGAGTTACTCCCCAACATCTCCAACATATTCCCCGACATCTTTAAGTTACTCACCGATGTCACCTAGTTATTCCCCTACGTCTCCAAGCTATTCGCCCACACCATCAAGCTATTTACCCACGTCATCGAGTTATTCTCCTACATCGCCTTCTTACAGTCCAAGCTCTCCATGCTATAGCCCAATTTCCCCCAGCTACTCCCCTACGTCTCCAAGCTACTCACCGAGTTCTCCTTCTTATTCTCCTACGAGTCCTAGGTATTCACCAACGTCGCCAAGCTACCCTCCCACTTCATCAAGTTACAGTCCAACATCTCCATCGTATAGCCCAAGCACTCAAGCTCAGTCGTATTCATTTTCACCAGCTGCTCCAAATTATTCTCCTACTACACCTTTGTATAGCCCTACGAGTCCTACTTACTCACCAACGAGTCCTACATATTCGCCGACCAGTCCAGCTTGCCCACCAACGAAAGATGACTCCGAAAGAAAAAAGAAGAAGAAGAAATAAGTATAGCTTTACTTTTGCTTATGTCTCTGCGAGAGCAATTTTTAGTTGTATATTTTGTTCTTTGAAAAATATTCGAGTAATAACCTTTTAGTGTCATGTTTAAAAAAAAAGTTCTAATTCTGTTTGTCATGGTCTTATTTGTTGGTGAAAGACAATACGTATTTACATTGAACGAAGCAAAGTTTTGTGTCTATTTTCTCTTTTATAAATCAGAGCGATAGAGATCAACAGTATCCAGAAAATCTGGTAAAGACAAATCCTCGTCAGGATTTAGAGTGCTTGTCGGAAAAAACGCGCAACTATCCTGAATATACAAGTAATCATTACAGAGGCAGATCAGGCACAAATAGTGATAACCATGGAAGGGGATTTGGGCGTGGCATGAACAGAGGCAGAGAACAAGCATGTCACCCTAACAGAAATAGAGGCAGCATGCATGATGTACGCAGAGGTATAAGAATGTCTGATTCAACAGAGGTAGAGGAAGGCCAAATTTAAATCAAAGTCGAGGAAGATCAGAGTTTAGCAGCAGTAGCGAAAGAAAATATTTTAAATACGACAGTGGAAGGCCATATTTTAACAGAGTCAGAGGAAGAGGGAGATGAAGTAACTATGTGATAAACATAGGTAGTTACGTTCATAGTAATATTGAATTCAAGAAAGATACTTACGATGGCAAAGCGAACAATTTTGCAGATAGAGGTAGAAGAAATGGAGGATTCAACAGAGGGCAAGCTAGTTGTTATAGTAGAAACATAGGAAGGGAGAATGAGGGATGGAGATGGAGGTATAACAGAGGAGGTTATTAAGTTCTACTGGCCCTAGGGATAAAGCACGGACAGATAATAGATAGACATATCTATCTATTAACAAATGAACTAACATCATTTTCATACAATCCTAATAAGGGCGCTAATGCCAGAATTGCCTCTCACTCAATAGGACTATCTGTCTTGGCTAATTGTAGAAAAAGCCAAGACAGATAGTCCAATTGAGTGAGAGGCAATTCTGGCATTAGCCCCCCTTATTAGGATTGTATAAAATGATGCAAGTCTATTTCTATCTATTATCCGTCCATGCCATTCCTAGGGCCGGTAGAAAGTCATAGAGCTAGATAGATATGTCGTTTTAAAATAAAGTGAGGATCGAACCGCGTCGAACCAGTGCCGGTCAGAGGAAATTAAGAGAGGGTTCAATCGATCGAAAATTTTGAGTTCTAGTACTCTTTTTGACCAATAACAAATATCGAGAAATCAAAAATTTTCGTTGTTGGCCATTTTAGTAACAAAACCGTAAAATTAGCCCAACTCAGGTTGAATTGCCATCGGGTGGGAATTCTCATCTTTCAAGGGCATACACAGTACGATGTTGTAGTATTTTGCGCCATAATGCATGCATAGAAAAAGAGCCCCCACCAACTAGGTGTTGGGGTTGCGCGAAGCGCCACCCCAACAGCTAGTAGAATATAAATATATCGTATCTCTTTAAACGAGAAACAATTGTGTATACATGTATGTATCATGTATTTTTTATTCGAAAACGGCTCCATATTTTTATGGCAAGTTGGCATCCTTGGATTTTCTGGCCAAAAAAAAACCACAAAAAAACCGACGGCCTATGGTTTTTCTTGTAATATAGTAAAGTAAATTAAATAGTAATAGTAAAGTTGTAATAGTAAAAGATCAATCAAAGGGAGTAACGCAAAACATCAGTCAAATATGACAAAGCACCCCAAAGAAGCAACATTTAAAATATACTTGGGTATGACGTCATTCATCATCTTGTATGCAAAGATGCAGTTTTTTGTCAAAATACTAATTTCATTTCAAATACTGCAAATTGTTATTTACCAAAGGCACTAGATATCGCAACTTATTTTCTAATGATTGCTTAAACAACTGTCTACCGTGGTTGCTGCGTGGTTGCCCCACTAGCTGCAGAGAAGGAAAAAACGAAAAAAAATGCTTCTCATGCGAAAAAGAGATTTTCGTTGTTTTCAAACGAAGGAACTGTAAGTTTCCAATATGGGGTTTTTGGCCAAGTTAATTCTAATAGTGTATTTTTTCTATTGATCCGACACCACTTCTAGGGTGTTTCGGGCTATTTATTTGGTTAATATTGGTCACAGTGACAGGTATATACATCTGACTTATAGTCTAAATTTTATAAAGAAACCAATATGAAAAACTGTATATGTAAATCTTACCCTGACGTTGTTTTCGGTTCCAATTGGAGCATCGCATTCTTCAGCCAATCGCGTACGTAGCGCCAGATCGTAACTGTTACTGATTTTATGACATGTGACACATAACAAAAGAACGTCGTGAGACTGGTGATTCTTCATGACGTCTAAAATAAGCAATATGAAACATTTTGTATTCTTTAAACTTATCAAACAGTTCGTGGTAACGAACTGTAGTAAGGAACGACCCGGCTCAATAGTAAAAGAAACTCTAAAAACGGAATTTTGATGCTAAATATACATCAAAAGAATCAGATTTTTATGCTGATTTTAGATATATAAGTTTCATCAAATTTAGTCTTTGTCATCAAAAGTTACGAGCCTGAAAAAATTTACCTTATTTTAGAAAATAGGGAAAACACCCCCTAAAAGTCACAGAATATTAACGAAAATCACACCATCGCATTCGGCGTATCAGAGAACCCTATAGCAAAATTTTCAAGCTCCTATCTACAAAAATGTGGAATTTCGTATTTTTTGCCAGAAGACAAATCACGGGTGCGTGTTTATTTGTTTGCTTTTTTTCTTTTCTTTTCCCCAGGGGTTATCATATCGACCAAGTGGTCCTAGAATGTCGCAAGAGGGCTCTTTCTCACGGAAATGAAAAGTTCTAGTGCCCTTTTTAAGTGACCGAAAAAATTGGAGGGCACCTAGGCCCCCTCCCACGCTCATTTTTTCTCCAAAGTCGATAGATCAAAATTTTGAGATAGCCATTTTGTTCCGCATAGTCAAAAACTTTAATAACTATGTCTTTGGGAATGACTTACTCCCCCACATTCCCTGGGGGAGGGGCTGCAAGTTACAAACTTCGACCAGTGTTTACATATAATAATGGTTATTGGAAGTGTACAGTCATTTTCAGGGGATTTTTTTTTTGGTTTTGGGGGTGGGGTTGAGGGGAGGGGGCTATGTGGGAGGATCTTTCCTTTGAGAAATGTATCATGGGAGAACAGAAATTCAATGAAAAGGGCGCAGGATTTTCTTAAATTACTATAAAAAAACAATGAAAAAATAAACATGGAAAAGTTTTTTTTCAATTGAAAGAAAAGAATAGCATTGAAACTTAAAACGAACAGAGATTATTACGCATATGAGGGGCTCTAAAAATACTTTAGCATAAAGAGAGAGGTATTTAGGAGGAGATAAATACCTCACTCTTTATGCTATAATATTTTTAGTAATTTCAACTATTTATTCTACGGCCTTTCTGATTCAGGGGTCATTCTTCAAGAACTGGGACAAAACTTACGATTTAGTGTAAAGAACGAGGTATTAACGAGGTTACAAACCCCCTCATATACATAATAAAAATTAAAGAATATAAAAGTTTGTTACGTAAGTTAGTTCTAAAGTTACGTATATATTTTGCTAATAAAAAAATTCGTTAAAAATTAAAATTAATAGTTGCTTTTTTATGTAAACGAAAATTGCATGGCAACTAGGCCTCCTTCCCCATCCCTTATTTCTCAAAATCGTCTGATCAAAACTAAGAGAAAGCCATTTAGCCAAAATAGGAATTAATATGCAAATTTCATTTTAATAATTTACGTGTGGAGAGTCAAAATAAAACATGCATTAATTCAAAAACGTTCAGAAATTACATAAAAAAACTAGTTTTTTTAACTGAAAGTAAGGAGCGACATTAAAACTTAAAACGAATAGAAATTACTCCGTATATGAAATGGATTGTCCCTTCCGCAATCCCTCGCTCTTTACGCTAAAGTTTGACTCTTTGCCACAATTCTGCTTTTTAAAACAATTAAAAGCTTTAGCGTAAAGAGCAAGGGTTTGCGAAGGGGACAATCCATTTCATATACGGAGTAGTTTCTGTTCGTTTTAAGTTTTAATGTCGCTCCTTACTTTCAGTTAAAAAAACTAGTTTTTTTTTATGTAATGTCAAAAAGTAAAAGAGAGGAAAATCTAACGAGTTGGGTCAGAATAGTACATACTGCTCAACATTTATGGTCGTGAAAACCCTCCGTATCTCACCATCGCCAAATCAACCTAATTTGCATGTTTTGTAATAATCATTTGCTTAAAATATTATAACTCAAATTATATGAGAACAACAAAACCATTCTCACACCATTTGAATCCATCTGCCTTTGAGAAAACTCCTTGCAGTACCAAGGACACAAAAATGAAAACATTTTTGCCCCCCTTGATTCATCTTAAGTCTGTTCGAATTTGAAAACAGCAAAAACAAAAGTTTTTTAGACAATACCAAATCGTCGTCAGTGTTGCCACATTAAGTTTTAAAAACAAATGACAAAAATCAATTAGTTAAAATTGACAATACCTTTTTTTTTGTAATTAAACTTTATTTAAAAAAAAAATACACAATTTAATCACTTAAAAAGTAGCCGTCAAAGAAGAAACATGTGTAAGAATTCAAATACTAACAATATGATGCTTAATTGTTAATATTACCTTCACATGGCACAATTAATAGCACCTTCACATGGAGGCAGCACCTTCTTAAGCTGTTTCGTGATATTTCATTTTCAGCCTATTTTTGTTGGATTTTCACCCAAATTTTGGAAATCTGGAATTGAATTTCCAATTTTTTCCTATGTCTTTTCAGATAAAGGTTGTGTAAATTTCCATTCATCTACCGCACAATCAGATTTCATTTTTACTGTCTTAGGTACTTCACCATTTAAAGGTTTAAGCATTTAAAAATTGCAGTTTCAAACCTATTTCTGCTGGCTTCTGTGCTATAATAATTATAACAAAAACAAATATTATAATATATAAATAAAAAAACCAGATCACTTAAAGAAATTTTTCAACAAAAACTTATTATAAAACAAAAGTAACTTATTTTTCATTAAACACATATGAAACCAGTCATTCAATATCTATCTAACCAGCAAAAAGTCACTGATTTTTTTTTTTTTTTTTTTTTTTTTTTTTTTTACCTGGAAAATGCTTTCGATATTCTTGCGGGACAACATTTTTTCTCACGTAGGATTCACCTTTACCACATACGACACAGCAATTGTCTTTAGGGGTCTGATAATATTTGTCACATTCTCCCACAGGTCGACCCGATGGTTCAAACTTCAATCGGATTGTCAAAGGGTCGTCCTTCACCTGCTCGGCAATGCCTTTACTAAGGTACCTAGGAAAAAAATAACGTATTTTGAAAACTGTAGCAGTATAAAAATCTACAAAAGCAATGCACTGCAGAGTCCATTGATGGAACTTATCTCATCATTTATATATCCCCCTGTGCCCCCCAGCGTCCCAGTCGTCATTTATAGTCGACAAAGATGACGTCAGTCGACACACAAACATGACGTCAGTCGACTAACACGTCCCAGTCGTCATTTGTGTTCCAGTGTCCCAGTTTTTATTTTTATTTTTTTAGTTTTCTTTTTCTCCTTTATTTTTCAGTTTTTTTCCCTTTTTTAGTTTTTTTTTCTTTTTCAGTTTTTAGTTTTTTTATTTTTTTTAGTTTTTTATATTAGTTTTTAGTTTTATTTTCTTTTTAGTTTTTTTTGTAGTTTTTACCTTTTTTCTTTTTTAGTTTTTTACCTTTTTTTAGTTCTTTTTAGTTTTTTAGCTTTTTTAGTATTTTCTTTTTAGTTTTTTTTTGTAATTTTTACCTTTTTTAGTTTTTTTTTCTTCTTTTGTATTAAGCTTGAATACATTTACCTTTTTTATTTTTTTTTATTTTTATTTTTTTAGTTTTCTTTTTCTCCTTTATTTTTCAGTTTTTTCCTTTTTTTAGTTTTTTTCAGTTTTTTTGTAGTTTTTACCTTTTTTTTAGTTTTTTCTGTTTTAGTTTTTAGTTTTTTACCTTTTTTTTAGTTTTTTAGATTTTTTAGTATTTTCTTTTTAGTTTTTTTTGTAGTTTTTACCTTTTTTAGTTTTTTTCTTCTTTTGTATTAATGCTAAAGCCAAGGTTCGAACCTGGACCCTCTCGGACCTAGAGTCTGGAACATAACGCTTTACCAACTCAGCTACTTCGGCTTGAATACATTCGTTTTTGAATTGGTATATGATGAAATAATTCAGACGTCATATGCGGACAGACAGACAGACTCACAAACAAACAACTATGTAGTTTATCAGTGATTTCAACTTTTGCCGGAAGACACGGGCCGTAATGTCATGTCTATGAACCGCCGATTGTCCTTGAAGTAAAAGCTGAGGCATCTCGTCCCAAGAATGATTACCTGTAAATGAATAAATATTTCTGGACGACCATAGAGACGAACATACGCAATAGCATCTTGAGCATATTCATGCATATGACGGGGACTGCCAGCATATGACGAAGGTAAAATCGTTAATCTTCCAACGTTTGTGGTATTACCGTCATTTACAACTGCATCTCGCAAATGAACGCATTGTTCAGAACGGAGCTTGGTCTGATTCAGACGGATAAATAGCAAACATTCTGATTCAATTTTTGCATACATATCAACGATGTATTGGTGAAACAATTGACGGCATTTTAAAATATAATTGTCTTCATCCTGCCGAATCATTAGTCTATAACTTCATGACTACATACAGCTCAATCCTTATAATGACGTCAGTAGACAGACAGACAAACAACTTATTTTTATATATATAGATTTCAGAGCGATGCATGAGAGGCAAGAGCATTAATAAAGCCGCATGTTGACAGACAATGATTTTCGGGAACGGTACAAGCGGAAACACAATTTCTTCTGCTGTGAGAGCTAAATTACTTTTTCAGGTGACAGTTTTTTTAAATTTTAAGCCATTTTCCCCTTTTTTGGTGATACTCGCCGTGTCATTAAGTCTTATGAGCCCAACACACTTAAAGAAATGCTCCTCTGAAATCCCACTCTCTTCGAAGCTTCCGCTTTAATCAACTTCCAAGAAATCCCCGACTAGTACGGATATCTTGAATCTTGATTACAGAAACATAATCTGAGAAATGAATCTTCTTAATTATCCAAGACTTTCTAATTGTCAAAATAAAATAAATAAAAACTGCAGTCTATCACTGTCCAACCCAAAGTTTGAACTAAAAAAAGACAAAAGCCGAAACAAAAGACAAAAGTTAGCGAAAACAATACAGAAATGCTTCATCAATCGCAATAATACTGTTAGAGGAATAGAGCGGAGATGAAACACCCTTTTGAATTTGAGAAGCCCGAGGTTGAATATATTTGTTGAAATTCTAAAGACATTCGTCCACAGGTCGCTGTTCTAAGATATTATCTTACCTTGTTTTATTTTATTTAAGAATTAACGACGCTTGTTGACTACTATGATCCCTGCGCCGTCCCTGCAGTGCATTCCTGCAGCGTGATTCGATCTCTGGGTCCGGTATTACCAAGCTAAGGTCAAATACACTGCGCCACCACAGGATATCTTACCTTGTTCCTATCTTTGGATGACGATTTTAAAAGAATGACGTTTTTGGGAATCCCTTCGTTGTAGTTTTAACTACAATATTACTACTAACAACTCATCATAGCTCAAAGCCTACCTTTGTTAGAATTGCACAAAACAGAGCCCGGTTTGCCAATATTTACCTGAAGGGTCACCACTCATTGAGCGAGGAGGCCATGAGACATGTAGATTTGAGCCATGGTCCTCTGAGTTATGATCCTCCAGAGAGTGATTCTATACCAGCTTTGGTGAAAATAAAACACTATTTGTGAATCATTTACTTATAATATTTTGATTCCTGAACTCCTTACGGCGGCACTAGCTTCATAATTGCAATTAATATCCCACAAATCTTTAAGTACTAGGCTTGGTGACAAGCAAATAATACTTTCGAAATATACGGTTAACATGTTTTGTCAAGGGCCTGAAGGTCCTACTTTGGCCACCTAAAATACACATGGGAAATCCTTGTATAGCTCTAATTTCTTCCGGGTGTTTGTAATCAGCAACTTCAGAAACTACTATCTTACCTGCTTTTGCAAGCACAAAACACTGTATGTGAAATGGGGCTCAATCTGTGTTGATTTTGAATTTGTAAGTTGCAACATTAGCCTCAGATTTGTAATCAACAAGCCCACAAATCACTGAATACTGAATTAGGTAGAAACCAATGGCCATTTGTAAAATACATACATAACAAATTTAAATTTAGATCAGTCATGCCAAACTCTTATTGGTTTTTAGGAATAAAATAATAAACCATTTATAACCTTTTCTTTTCGGATGGAAATGGAACCGAGAGCTATTTTTGGCCTGTAATCATACTGATTGAAAATCTTTGTGTGACTCATTTCAAGAAAGTGCAACCATCCACAAAATATGAAATATGTAGTGCTTTGTTTGAACGTCAACCTTAAACAGTTAGCCCAGATTTGAAATCAGCGAAGTCAGAAATAATCCCTCGATTTAGTTAGAACCCAAACTCCATTTTTTAGCTACACATTTGAGTTGATTTGGAACAGCCTTACTGCAATCTTATGGATACTTAATGATTAAGGTCCAATCCATCCATAATCTTTCATTGTCTATGGATCATTTCTATGGATCACTGTCCAATCCATAATCTATGGATCAAAACAAGTACAGCAAAAAAAAAAATTAAGAAGCGATTAGAAAAACATTCACCAGGCAGCTTTTCTAGAATCACAGGTGCACAAAATCTCGCCATCTGGTGCCTCCATGTAGCAGTTTGAATACAGCGGCCCTTTCCTTGGCTGAAACCCATTTTTATCTCCCTTCAGAGGATACACTTTGTATGAAACCTTGTTCTCGATTGTTATTGACTTTTCTTCTATTGCCAGATATGTACCAGCTTTGAAATGCTTGTCCAGGTACGGTTTGACGATTTCTCGGGCAATATCCCAGCTCTGGAAGTACAGGAAGAAATAAATAGTGGTTGCATAAGAATAACAGGCCTGATCAGGGGTGAGCCGAAGGCTAAAACACTCTCTCCCCCGATTTTTTGTTACGTTTTGACATCAACAAAGTCTCGTGCACTTTTCCAAACAGTTCATGGCAACTATCTATAAGTAAGGAGCGATGTGGTTCAATAGTCAACGAAACTACAAAAACAGTTATGACAACAATAGTTACAACAAAAGAATCAAATTTTTACGCTGATTCCAAATATATAAAGTTCGCTAGGTTTAATCTTACCCATGGAAAAATTAACACCCTGAGAACATTTCCCAAATGTTGGAATAAGGGGTGAGAGGCACCTCCAATAGTTTCGCCGTCTCATTAAAAATCAAACCATCAGATTCTGCATAGAAGAGAACCCTACAGAAGAGGTTTCAAGGTCGCTTATACAAAAATACCGAATTTGCATTTTTTTTTTTGTCAGAAGAAAGATCACAGATATTTTTTTTGTTGTGTTTTTTTTTTCAGTGGTAATATTATCGAACCAGTGATTCTAGAAGATCGGGAGAAGGCTCATTTGATCATAAACCAAAATTTCAAGTATATATATATATATATATATATATATGTACTAGCTGTTGGGGTGGCGCTTCGCGCCACCCCAACACCTAGTTGGTGGGGGCGCTTCGCGCCCCCCCCCAAGCCCCCCCGCGCGCGTAAGTCGTTACGCGCCATAATAGTTACGCGCCATTGTAGTTGTGTCCCTATGTCCCACGTCCCCGTTGTAGTTGTGTCCCTGTGTCCCGGTCGTCATTTATATTCCCTGTGTCCCGGTCGTCATTTGTATCCCGGTGTCCCGGTCTGTATATACATTCGTTTTTTAGTTTTGTTTTTCTCCTTTATTTTTTTCCTTTTTTTTTCTTTTTTAGCTTATTTAGATTTTTAGATTTTTTAGTTTTTTTATTAGTTTTTAGTTTTTTTTTCTTTTTAGTTTTTTTGTCCCGGTCGTCATTTATATCCCCCTGTTTCCCCCGGTGTCCCCGTTGTAGTTGTGTCCCTGTGTCCCGGTCGTCATTTATATTCCCTGTGTCCCGGTCGTCATTTGTATCCCGGTGTACCGGTCTGTATATACATTCGTTTTTTAGTTTTGTTTTTCTCCTTTATTTTTTTCCTTTTTTTTCTTTTTTAGTTTATTTAGATTTTTAGATTTTTTAGTTTTTTTAGTTTTTTTAGTTTTTTTAGTTTTTTAGCTTTTTTACTTTTTTTATTAGTTTTTAGTTTTTTTTGTAGTTTTTGCCTTTTTTTAGTTTTTTCAGTTTTTTTTTTAGTTTTTTATTGGTTTTTACCTTTATTTTAGCTTATTTTTTTTTATTTTTTTTATTAGTTTTTAGTTTTTTTTGTAGTTTTTGCCTTTTTTTAGTTTTTTCAGTTTTGACGTCACCTGATCCAGTTTTTTCAGGTGACGTTACCTGATCCACGATCCACAGATCCACAGACAACTTATTTTTATATATATAGATAGTTTTTTTTTTTACTTATGTCCTGGTCGTCATTTATACTCCCTGTGTCCCGGTGCTTTGTTGATTGCTAATCGAACATTCCTTTTGTCCTGGTCGCTTTCTCTTTGAGTTTCGTCATTTATTTTTTTCTTTTTTAGTTCTTTTAGTTTTTACCTTTTTTAGTTTTTTTTTGGTTTTTTAGATGAAAATTTTTTTTAGTTTTTTCCTTTTTTCTTTTTAGTTTTTTATTGGTTTTTACCTTTATTTTAGCTTATTTTTCAGTTTTTTCCCTTTTTTTAGTTTTTTTTTATTTTTTATTTTTTTTTGTTTTTTACCTTTTTTTAGTTTTTTTAGTTTTTTTAGTTTTTTAGCTTTTTTACTTTTTTTATTAGTTTTTAGTTTTTTTTTGTAGTTTTTGCCTTTTTTTAGTTTTTTCAGTTTTTTTTTTAGTTTTTTATTGGTTTTTACCTTTATTTTAGCTTATTTTTCAGTTTTTTCCTTTTTTTTTAGTTTTTTTTAGTTTTTAGTTTTTTTAGTTTTTTACCTTTTTTTAGTTTTTTTAGTTTTTTTAGTTTTTTAGCTTTTTTATTTTTTTTATTAGTTTTTAGTTTTTTTTGTAGTTTTTGCCTTTTTTTAGTTTTTTTAGTTTTTTAGCTTTTTTATTAGTTTTTAGTTTTTTTTGTAGTTTTTGCCTTTTTTTAGTTTTTTTAGTTTTTTAGCTTTTTTATTTTTTTTATTAGTTTTTAGTTTTTTTTTGTAGTTTTTGCCTTTTTTTAGTTTTTTCAGTTTTGACGTCACCTGATCCAGTTTTTTCAGGTGACGTCACCTGACACATCCACAGACAGACAACTTATTTTTATATATATAGATATATATATATATATATATATATATATATATATATATATATATATATATATATATATACATATATATATATATATATATATATATATATATATATATATATATATATATCATTTTTAATAGACAAAAAACATTGGAGGAAAACTATCCCCCCTCCGAAGTCATCCGATCAAAATTTTTAAATAATCATTCTGTTTAGTATAGTCGAAAGGTCCAATGACTATGACCTTGGGGATAAATTGATCCCCAAAACCCATGGAACAAGGGCTGTAAGTTACGGAATCTACCAACTGTTTTCGTGTAGTATTTGTCATTGGGAAGTGTAGACATTTTTTAGGAGGGAGAGTTCTTTTTAGGAGGATTTTCCACGGTCAAAGTTTTCCGTCAGGAGGGACGTTTCCCTCAGGAAACTTCCGTCAGGAGGGTATAAAATCGTTTATACCGTGTGAATTTGCCAGAATTCCTACATGAAATTCATTTTATTTGCCTTACTTTGTCTACGCCGAGTCAATTTTACATGTGTGGATGTTCTGGGGAAAATTTCAGCGGGTTTGGAAATGCCTGGAGGATTTTTCTACAAAGGGAAGGGGAGTTTTCCAAGGGAGAAATTCACCATGGGAGAATTCCGCGGGAGCAGCTTTCCACTAAGGGTGGCGGGACTTTTGATGAAAAACTTCCACGAAGGAGGGAGATTTCCAGCATTATTTGAAAAACGATCGGAATTTTAAAGTCTGTTTCAAATGAATGTTTGCTAAGGAGAATTTTTCAGGCGGAATCTTTCGCAAGAAATTTTACGGGGATGGGGGGTATTTACGTGGGAGGAACTTTACTTTTCTATGGAAGAAAGGGAACTTTAATGGAGAGGAGCTTATTTGCCGACATTATTTGAAAAACAACCAAAAATTAAAATGAAAAATAAGTTTTTTTCCACTGAAAGTAAGAAGCAAAATTAAAACCTAAAAGGAACAGAATACGAAGGAAAGCGAAAGACATGGATAAAATTGCCGAGGAGTATTAGTCGACTCAAATTTTCACACACTTCTCAAATTTTCTATTGAGAAGTGCTTGAGATGTCAAAAAATTTGAGCAAGCGTTCGATTCTGTTGACAGAAGAGCTTTAGCAAAGGTTTTATTCTTGTGTGATATACAAAAAAAATACATTAGTGATTAGTGCTATGTACGAGAATAACACTGCTGCCGTTAAGGTTGAAAATGAGATTAGCAGCTAGTTTTATATGAAATCAGGAGTTAAGCAGGGTTGCGTTCTATCCCCCCCCCCTAATATGGATCATTTTGATGGATTTTGTCATAACGAGCGCAGGAAAGGCAATGGGAGATCACGGGATCAAATGGAAAGGAAGAACTCACCTGGGCTTAGATTATACTGATGATTTAAGCATCCTAGATCAAAATGTGAGCAAAATGAATGAGCTTTTAGAGATTTTGCGAGTTCAAGGTGCTAGAATACATTTGAAAATTAGCATTAGGAAAACTAAGTCCCTTAGGCTAGGAATAAGTGAAGATGAAAAAGTGACGTTGGGTATCGAAAAGATTGATCAGGTGGGCAGCTTCACTTACCTTGGTAGTATTATTAGTAAAGACGGTGGGAGCAGTGAAGATGTTAAAAGTAAAATAGCCAAGGCTCAGGGTGTTTTTTCACAGTTAAAAAAAGTTTGGAAAAATAGGAAGATAAGTTTGCAAGCCAAGATTAAAATATTAGAAGCTATAGTGCTGACACTGTACAGTCCCGAAAAGTGGATGAAAATTTGCTAGATGTTTTCCAGGGAAATTGCCTACAGATTGTTCTGGGTACCCATCTGAATGACCGTATTCCAAACAGTAGGCAGTACAAAAAATGTTGTTCAGTCCCACTTTCTAGGGCTACAGTGACAGAAAGGTTGAGATGGCTAGGGCACGTTTTGTGGATGAAAGGATGACAGATTGCCGAAGGTTTTTTCAGCCAACCTTCTAGGAATAAACGGAAAGCAGGTCGTCCTCGTCTGGGGAGGACGTCACAAAGAAAGATTTAAAGGAACTGGGAACTTCCTGGGAGTGTGTAAAGAGAGAGGCTTTGAATATATTGGGATGGAGGAGGAGTGTGCGTAACTTTGTTGACCTCAGGCGTCTTGGTGCTGGGGCGAATAAGTATTAGTAGTAGCAGTATCTTTTCTTCCTTTTTTTATGAGGTGAAATATTTTATTCAACTATGATAATCACAGAATGTCTAAAAATTATGATGAAAGAAGACATGGAAATTAAATTTTTTTTCTACTTCCCTCTTTAATACCAAGGTTTTTCCTCTTCTAATTCTCTTTTCTCCCCTCATTTTGTTATAGAAATTAGTCAATATTAGCAATTTTTTCCTTTTATGTCACATGTATAGAGAACAAGCCCCTCTACCTTCGAGAGGCAATCCTCTCACTACAAATCTAGGTACTTGTTAATTAAACGAAAAACACCCAATGAAATGATAGATTATTCCTAATTAAATATAAATTTCATATAGCCTTTAGCCTGTATAATTATACAATACGGACTATATACTTGCAGAATAGGGGGTGGGGAGGTGGTTTATAAAGTATTTTGACAGCGCCCTTAACCTAACCTTACCCACCCCCACCCCAACCTTAATGTGCTAGTATATGGCCCAAATTATACAAGTCCGATGCATTCTGTCACCCGTCATTTGTCTTTGTGACTTTGAAACTGGTTTTCTGAAATCATATATTCAGAAAACTTCTCGACTTTATCTTATAATCATCAATACAAAAATTTTCTTTTTACTTATTTTTATTGTACATTTCCAACGAAAAGAAAGGAAAAATTCATCACTTAATTTAGTTAGCCTATATACAAATATATAGGCTGCATAATCTTACCTCTGAAGCAGCAACAGGAAAAAATCTTGTCTTGATGGATAGTTGGTATAAATCCTTAATAAGTTCACAGAAAATGGGCACTGAAACAAAAGCATCAAGGGAAGCATAGTCAATCTGCCTATTTGTCAAGCGCGGTGCTTCCCAATCACTGCAACTGATTCGGAAGTCTTTCTCGAGGGCTATATCGAGGAGTTCTGCTGATAGTCCTATAAGGATAAACAAAATTCAGAAAAGGATAATATAAAGCCATATTATGACGTGACACTCTGACACATCTCGCTCTGATTGCCTGAAGAAAGGAAACATAAAGAAAAGAATTCCAGAAAACCAGCTTTGTTCAAAATAGGTATGCATCTAGTGCTATTTCCCTAAGCAAGTTGTTCCATCAAAGCCTTTTGTCAATTTTTTAAAGCGAAAAATCTATGAGAAAATAAGCGTGGGGGTTAAACCCCACAAAAATCAAGCAGCCATCCCCGACGCTTTAAATATGCCGATAGTGGTGAAAAAAAGCGATACAAAATATCCACTGTTTTCTCCAAACTACCAATACAACTAACCATATATTGCAACATCCCTATTCTAGGCAAATAAACTCTATATAACAATCGTGGTTGACATTTGCAGGACAGTAAAAAAAAAATGTTGATATAAACGAGCATATCTGATGACTTGATTTAAACTTATGCATTAATATATAACATATCCTTCCAAAATTAATATCTTCTTCAAATTCCAGCCTGTTCTTATTATTTTTTTTTTCGTTGATAACTTCTATTCTTTCCTATAGGCCTATTTTATTAATTTCTCCGTCCAACACTTTACACAGAAAAGTGTTGGCAACGAGATACTTGAATGAGAAGTAAAATCAACTTTCAACATTCTGCGACATCGAAAAAGAAATGGATAATTCGTAGGGGCTCACCGGCCCCACTCTTAGAGAAAGTGGGCAGAATCTAATATATTCTCTGGGTGAAAGTCAAAAATCCAAAAACAGCTACTTCTGCCAGTTTTTGGTCAAAATCCAAAAGTATAATTTTGTTTTCACAAATATTGAATTACCCATGTGCATTTGGGAAGAAAACGAAAAGTCCCTCAAGCTTGATCTAAATGATCACCTTCCAGAAAAGTCGTAAAATTGTAGGTTTAAATACGCTCTTTTTTTCTATTGTCAACACCACTCCTCTAAGAAAAAACATTAACACCTCCTCCCCCCTACCAAATTCAGACCTGTGTGCCTCTGTGTCTGCATATATTCGTCTTCTTTAACCATCGAATATGTCTAAGTGACGCTTTCAAGCATTAATAAACATACGGCGGTGTCCAATTTGCAAACAGAGACAGCCAAACGACGAAGTTGTTACTGCAGGGGAGATGAGAGAAATTGTGCGCACTGAGATGAGCAGCTTTTCCGCTAAATTCAAAGAAGAATTCAAGTTCGAATTAAAGAAGGAACTGGATCCTATCATTCAAAGAATTTCTAACCTTGAAGTTGAAATTCAAAACAAATACTCTATGGATGATGTCAAGCAAGTCGAGATAGAAACAGCTAAACAAGAATTACAAAATCTCAGCATAAATATTTCTACTGACATTACAACAAAGCTAGAGGCAAGTGCTGCGCCATCTAGTAAAAGCTCTCAATACTTGTCAGATATTATTCACAAACAGAAAAATCTGATGGTTTTTGGTATTGCAAAAAACATGCATTTGCAGACAAGCGATCAAAATGTCGCCGATTTGGCTGTTCTAAGCGACGAAATATTGCAGTTTTTAAGTGCAGTTTTTCTGTGAGGCTTAGAAAACCACAAGAGAACAAAGATAGACCAATTAAGATCATTCTTAAATCTCCAGTAGAACGTGATACCACTTGTCATTTCCTCCTATCGAATTTGAAATTATTTCAAACTTGACGTCTTCAGTTCGGGATATCTCATGACCGAACCAGTGTAGGACTTGCTGAGCAAAATACTTACGATGCATTGAAAATACAGTTCGAGGAAGAGATGTCAGCCGGCGAAAAGAGTTGGAAAATACGTCGTGGCAGTAATGGACCAGAACTTGTAAAGTTGGCTAATTTTCGTTCCCCATAGGTAGGACAAGTTCAAAATTGATAAGTTAAGTGTTTTGTACACTAATGCTGACTGCTTATGCAATACGTTGGATGAATTTGGTGTGAAAGTCTCTGAGAGAAATCCGCATATTATAGTAGTCACGGAAGCTTTACCAAAGAAATTGTAGTGATCCATCTGTTTACCATTTGCCCTTAAACAGTTATTCCCTTGAAGTTAATGCTAGCGCAAAGAGAGGGATTTTTCTGTACATATCTCGTTCATTATCATACAGCATAGTGCAGGATTTTCAGTCTTCTGGTTTAATTGAGTCTATTTGTCTAATGTATATGTTACTGGCCCTAGGAAAATAATTCGTTTGGTTGCGTTTTATAGAATTCCTTCGTTAAATGATGAGTTTGAGTTTTTGAGTATTTTTGGGAATTGTCAAAAATAGCTGTCCAGTCCTAGTAGTTGGTGATTTTAATCTACCAAAGATAGATTGGCAAAATCTTTGTACGGAAGCTTCTGAGAATAGTAGGGAGCATAGTTTTCTATCTGCTGTTGTTGAAAATCATTTTTTTTCAGCATGTAATTAAGCCAACAAGGTTAAGGTCTGATCAGACTCCCTCAACACTAGACCTAGTTTTAACCAAGTCGAGTGATTTCGTATCAAATATTGATGTTTGCCCACCGTTAGGAAAAAGCGATCACATTGTTTTAGAAATTAGTTTAAGATTGTCTATTCCGGAAGTTAAATCGACGAAGATATGGTATGACTATGCGAAAGCTGATTATGATGGGTTTAAAAAATTTATTATTGATTTAAATCTATGTGATTAGTTTAGGGAACCTGATCTATCACAAGATAGGATTTTCAATATTTTTCTCAAAGCAATATCACAAGGACTTGAAAAATGTGTCCCCAAAATAAATTTCTGCCCAAGGTTTAAAAATAGAGTGAGGCTTCCTAAACCAGTACTCCAAGCAAGAAAAGGAAAAAATATAGCTTGGAGGGGTTTCACTGCTGATAGGAGTGATGTGAATATGGAAACTTACGAAAAGGCTAGAAATCATGCGACCAACTGTTGCGTGAAAATAGGCGAGAGCTTTATTAATCTTGAGTAGGAATTCTGAAAAAAAAATCCGAAAGCATTTTGGCGGTATGTTGGTCGTTTTTCAGGAGATCAGTCACCGTCATCCAGTATTTTTAGGGAAAGTACCATTCTTATAGAAAAGGAACAGTAAAGTCAAGAAGTTCAACTGTATTTTTAGTAGTAGCTTTGAAGTTTCTAGGACAGAGAGTTCTACAAAAAATGAGTTGGAATCTAGTAACAGGATACTCCAAATGGAGTATCTGATGACCGTTCATTTTCTATTTCTGAGGTTTTGAAAGCGCTGAGAACGTTGGATACAGGTAAAAGCCCGGATATTGACGGTATTCCATATATTATGTTAAAGAATTTGGCATCTGTTTTATGTTAGCCGCTCGTCATATTGTTCAATCGGTCGTTGTCGGCTGAATCTCTTCCAAGCAGATGGGAAAAAGCTCTTGTGAAACCACTATACAAGTCTGGTAGACGTAATTCTAGTATTTGATCCGTTATTAAAGCATGATGAACATACGAGAATCTTCTCAGGTAGAGCACGGTTTACATTGTCTAGAATTAAAAGAGTATTTTTAAAGTTTAATGTGAAATGTTTTTTTAAACTATACAAGCAAAGGTTCACCCTATCCTTGAATATTGCTCTCCAGTATGTTACCCTATAAATAAAGATGATAGGAAGAAAATCTAATCAGTAAAAAGACCTGCTACAAAGCTAATTCCCTACCTGAGGCATTTGTCGTATTCAAAACGTTTAGAAGCGTTAGGATTGCTGAGTCTTCACTTCCGTCAGAAGTGCTCTGATCTTCTCAGTGTCCACAGCATCGCAAACGGCATTGTAAATTTGGATTCAGAACATTTCTTTCAAAGAAACCATTACATATCAGCCACGCAAAACGCCCTGAAATTTTACCCTCCCCCCCCACACCACAATCTAAAATAGGTGAGATATCTTTTGTAAATAGATCAATAAAACTTCGGAACTCATTACCTGATAGTTGTGTCACTGCTTGTACCGTTCCTAGTTTTAAGACTGAGTTAGTAAACACCTCTTTTTACAGTGATGTATATTGTCAACAATAAGTCTACCATTGGTTTTTGTTAAATATTCCAGAAGTTGCCACTTTTGATTTTTGATTTTCATTTTGTATGTTATGCATACAAGCTTTTAGCTTACAAGCTATTGGATGAATAAATAAATAAATACCTGCAAGTCCCATTCTCTTTTTCAATTTTTCTTTGTTCTGATGGCTAAAAACAAGATGGCGCAAGTCTAAACATCCACGAACAGAGACTCCGGATTCTCGCCCCATTCGATGTGCGTCACCTAGAATCCCAACTCCAACTTTAAGTATTTCCTCATTTTCAAGTATTTCCTGGAAAATAAGATGGGGTTGGAAGTGTATATAGGTAATTGACAAAACAGACATCTCTGTCATGATACGTGTAATAAATGATCATATTGCATTTGTACACATTTGTACACTTTATAGACTGCAAAATCATAATATTTCATGGTACGAGGGGAAAAGAGGAATAGAGGTAAGGGATCAGATAGACAAAAAGACAAAATGTTGGGTTAAAAGCAGCTTTGTTTTAGAGTAGCTTAGGCATACCTCGTATAAAACTTGAAGACACGTATAGTATTTTCTATAGACTTCTATCATGGACTCAAAATTTCCACTATTAGCTTAATGACTGTGAGTTTTATTTGTCTTGATTAAACCAAGTGACTTAAAACAGTCTCTAGGAAAAATGCCTCAAAATCAAAATCAGTGCAATATGCGGTGTATGTTGTATATTGCAAGTTGTGCAATATGGGATGGGATATGTGACACCTGTATATCACATATGATATGCGATATCTTTCAGTAAGAAAGGTATCACTTATTGATGTCTATTTATGGCTGTAACTTTCGTCTGTTCAATTTTCCCAGTTTTTCGAATACAATCTTCGTTGGATACCAAAATTTCAACGTTAAGGAGAATAATTTAATAAAATGCAAAACCTTCCTTCTTGGGAGGAGAAGCAGCCAATAGCCTAATTTCAATAACTAATAAAAAGGCTTTTAAGCTTTTAAGAACAATTTATTCATTAGAGCGATAAAAAAAAACAAAGATGCATGAAAGCATCACTTTTTTTCAATGACAGATAAGATAGTCATAAGCAGCACTTTCAATTGGAAATTCAAAGTCCTAATGCCCTTTTTAAGAGTCAAAAGTGATTAGAAGGAAACCAGACCCCCCTCCTTTTTCTCCCCTTTCAATGACAGACAAGAAAACTATAGGCAGCCATTTCGATTGGAAATTAAAAGTCACAGTGCCCTTTTTAAGGGTCAAAATTGATTAGAGGGAAACCAGACTCCCTCCCCGGTCTTTTCTGTCCTTTCGATGACAGATAAGATAATCATAGACAGCACTTTCGATTGGAAATTAAAGTTATTAGCGCTCTTTTTCAAGAGTCAAAAATGATTGCGGCACAACCAAACCCCCTCGCGCCTTTTTCCTGCCCTCTCTCAAAGACATCAGCTCAAACTATTGAACAGCCATTTTGTTCAAAATAGGTATTATTATTAGTAGTAACAATGGCAATAGTAATAACAGCAGTAGTAGTAGTAGCAATAGCAGTAGTACTGGCAGTGCAACCAGAACTCCTTCAACTTTCTTTGCTGCCCTCCTCCAAAGACATCAGCTCAAAAACTTTTATATTGCTATTTAGTCCAAAAAAGTTGAAGGGTCCAAAAATTATGCCCCTGGGATGACATAAACCATCAAAACCTCTGGAGCAATAGTCTGAAGTTATGCAAGTGCCCACTGCTTACATACATGGTTTGTTATTGGGAAAGTGGGGCATATTTGATCCGGTAATTAATGCTACAACTACTACTACTGCTTCTAATTCTACTAATACTACTGCTACTACAACTACTTCTATTGCTACTACTTCTACTGCTACCGCTACTATAGCTGTTACTACAACTACTATTTCTATTACTACTACTTCCACTGTTGCTAATAAAGCTACTACTACTACTATTGTTACTGCTGCATCTACTACTAATATGAAACTAAATCCAAAATGTTGAAGAGCAGCTTTGTTATCAAAATGTTATAGATACAATGCCTCAGGAACAGAATTGGGTATTAAGTTGAAACTTTCAGGGGAAGATGATGGGAATGTAGAACTGAATCAGAAGGCACTAAGTACATTCAGGTTACCAAAAAGACGTATCATCAACATCTTAGGAACGACTGAGGATATTAAGTTGAAATTACGACTACTTCAACTACTACTGCTACTACGACTATTGGACTTAATCAAAAGAGTTTAAGCGCATCCAGGTCGTCAAAATAGCATAGATGCAATATCTCAGGAACATAAAGGAGAGTTAATTTGAAACTTTCAGATAATTTTGAGGGTGATAAAAAACTGAATCAGAAGGCAGTATGTGTATCAAGATTGTCAAAAGATCGTCTGTGCAACTTCCGAGGAAAAGCTAAGGGCATTATTTTGGAACCTTCAGGGTAGGTGATCGGAGATGTTGAACTAATTCAAAAGATACTATGTGTATCCAAGGTTGTCAAAGGGGTTTATCTCCCATATATCAGGAAAGACTAATAAGTAGAAACTTTAAGGTCATGTATAGGGGAATGTTGGACTAAATCAAAAGAAACTATCTGCGTCCAAGTTGTCAAAAGAGCGCATCTGCAATATATCTGGTGGACTAAAGGTATTAAGTAGAAACTTTCAGGGAGCGTTGGGGGTAGATGCTGCACTAAATTAAAACATATTATGCTCATGAAGGTTGTCATATGGGCGTATCAGCAATATCTCAGGGATGACTAAAGATATCAAGATGAAACTTTCAGAACTACAACTAATTTTGGTTTTACTGCTACTACTATAACTACTACTACTGCGACTACTTATGACAGTGACAGTGCCTATTTGAGACTGCGACTAAGACTACTTGCTACAGTGATTGCTTCCGACTACTTGCGATTTCATCTACTTGTTATTGCTGGTGACTGAGCAGTAACTGATTGCTACTTCCCTTCCTGCCCCTTCAACAGAAGGGCTGTCCCTTCCTAAACCCTTGCTCTTTACGCTAAAATCTCAAAGTTCTTTAAGAATAATTTTCATTCAAATTGAACAGTCCTTGCGTTTGAGCAGTCTTTCTTAAAGAATTTTGACAAAAGGGCAAACTTTAGCGTAAAGAGCGAGGGTTAAGGAGGGGACAGCTTCCTCATATACGATATAGTTTATATCTTATTTTAAGTTTTAATGTTGCCTTTAACTGCTCATGAGATATTGTAGATACGCCATTTTGACAACCTGAATGCACAGGGTTTCTTTTGGTAAGGTTTCACACCTTTTGGTTAGGGGGCTATGGGAGTCATTTCTTCCCCAGAAGCATAGCTAATGGACCTTTTGACTGTTTGGAACAAAATTACTCTCTCAAATTCTGATTAGTTCTGAGAGGAATGAGGGCATCTTAAAAGAACTGAGGGGCAGGTTGTCCATCAATCACTTCTCAACATTCACCGCCACATGTGCTGAAAGTGGTAACATAATACTGTACCCGTTCTGAAAATATTGCAGATGCGCTCTTTTGAAAACCTGGACACACATAGTGTTCTTTGATTAAGTTCAACGCCCCCTTCAACAATCCCTGAAGTTTCATCTTAGCTCTTGGACTTTTCAAACCTACCCAGGATCAAATATTCCCTTCCCCTTCCTAATAAAAAATCCTGTAAGTAAAAATGGGCAAATTTAATAGTTTACAACACTTGCACCAAGGGTTGTGGGGGATCATGTCTACTCAGGAAGTCTAGCTATTGGACCTTTTGACTATTGCGAAAAAGGCTATATCGAAAGTATGGTCAGCGTTGAGGGGGTCTGAAAGGGGTGAGGGGAGCGGGCTGGTTGCCCTGTCACCACTTTTCAATATCCCAATTACACTCCCTAAAAATTTTAACTTAACATCTTCAGCCGTTTCTTAGATATCGCTGATGTTCCTTTCTAACAACCAGAATACATCTAGTGTGTTTTGATTTTATTCAACAACCACCCAAAAACATTTCAACCTTGATGCCCCAAGTCTTTTTGGGGATTAATACCCAAGCCGTGTTCAAACCTGCCACCTTACCATAGAAAAAACAACTCTATGAGTAAACAACAGGGAACTTTAGCAACTTACAGCCTTTGAGGGGCTTTGGGGGGTCGCGTTATCCCCAGAAGCATAGTTTTTTTTACCTTTAGACCATTTTTAACATGATGATTATCTCGAAATTTTTATAGGACGTGTTTAGAGGGAGGGCAGCTAAAACAGTCGTGGGAGGGGGCTGGCTGCCCTTTGATTACTGTCCAACATCCTCTTAAACATGCTCTGAAAGTTAAAACTTAATACCTTCAGCTTTTCCTGTGATATCTTAGATACACCTTTTTATAACCTGAACACACAGAGTGTCTTTTGATTTAGTTTGATACCCCCCTCAACATCTCCTGATGTTTCACCTTAAAACCCTTACCATTTTTGGATACACCCAGGATAAAACATTCCTCCTTTCTCAATAATAAATCCTAAATCGAAATAACGGATAAATTGCCTAATTTACAGAGCTTGCCATGAGGGCTGTAGGAGGGGGTTGACAGCGGGTATGCCATCCCCGTACGCATAGTTATTTGACCTTTCGACTGCTTTGAAAAAGAATGCTAGCTCAAAATTTTGGTCAGATATTAGGTATCTAAAAAAGGCAAGTTGCCTTCTAAAGAAAGTTTCAACTTCATACCCTTAGCCGTTGTTGATATATTGCTAATACACCCTTTTGACAACTATCATGTACTTAGTGTTTCGATTTTGTTGAACATCCCCCCAACATTTCCCAAAATTTGCACATAAATACCCCTAGGCCTTTTGGAGACCAAGGACCAAGCATGCTCTTGTTTTCCTAAAAATAGACCCTAAATGTAAGCAATCGGCAAATTGCATGATTTATCACCCTTTCCTCAGGAGCTGTTGGTGGGGGGAGGGTATACCATCCCCAGAGGCGTAGTTGTTTGATTATTTCGTATAGTAGTCTGACTTGGCCATTCTTTACAAAATTGTTATTGGAATATTTTGATCGGAAGTGGCGAGAGGGGGCTGGTTGTCCTTCAATCACTATTGTCTCTTAAAAGACGACTTTTAATTTCCAATCGAGTGAGTTTCCTTTGAAGTTACTATGATCACCCTTCCATGTGAATTAGTACTAGGAAAAACTAAATAAGATACTGAAGCCTTATGGCCCTCTACTATAGACACTAGAACATTGACTCTGATCACAAAACGTGTCTTTTTGTGTCGGTTTTGGTAATCAAACATTTCGGGGTGAAGAACTGAAAGCAAGGAGCCCCTCGATCGAATAGCAACCGAGACTACTTTTTATAACAATTGCTGCATCGAAAGAATTGGCTTTGGCTTTTTAAGTTGCTTTTTAATCGGCATTTAAAATTCATCAAGTTTAAACTTACCCATCGAAAGCTACAAGCCTGAGAAAAATTGCCTGATTTTCAAAAGAGGAGAAACACCCCAAAAGATAAGCGATCTTGATGAGATCCCACCATCAAACTCAACATATGAGAGAACCCTGTTAAAGAGGTTTCAAGCTACTATCTACAAAAATCTGAAATTTTGCATTTTTTTTTCCAAGAGGAAAGATCACTGATGCATGTTTTTGTTTTCCCAGGGGTAATTCTATCGAACCATTGGTCCAAGAACATTGAGAGAAGGATCATTCAAACGTGAATTAAGAGTTATATTGCTCTTTCAAAGTGTTAAAAAATTTTGCCACCGCGAAGTGGCGTTCACTGCCATTATGTGGCACCAAACTATGGTTTTCCCCAAAGAGAGCTGTAACAAACAAACATTTCGAGAAACGATTCCACTTTTCCATTCCACATAAAATATGACAATTCATCTGAGGACCCGTGACAGGTCACAGCAGTGCATCCCAATACTAGAAGCAAAGAACTGTGTGTAATTTTCCCTTGATTCCAAGAAAAACCAAACAAAATTGTTACAACGACACAAAGACGCATTGTACGATGACAAAAGTAATTATGTTTTTATAATAACAAGACAATAAAATGGAAATTCGCCTGTTGACAAAACCGAAAGCGCTTCATCGATGACAGAAAAGAACGATGAAGCTTTATGTAAAGACTATATGTAATAACATGTTGTACTATCAAAAGTCTAAAAAACAGTAGTCTACTAAAATTATACCATTGAACAGGTGCAATAGTAAATAAGGTATATTGACAGTGAAAATACAAAAATTAAGGTGAAATCAGTTATAAACTCTGTCTGCATAACCTCTACTTCTTAAACAGTAACAAAAAATGAAAAAAAACAAATACATACTCTTAAAAAATTAAGCAATGTGAAAGATAGTAACAATACCAAAAAGCTGCATGAATTTAAAAAGCCAAAATGGGATAAATAGTCAAAGTTGTTTAAAATTTAAATTTGAATAGTGACGAGAATTAAAAATTTTTAGGGAAGATAAATACCTGAATTTTTGGCGAGATTTTTTTAACTTTGCAGAATCGGACTAAAACACATTCTCCCGATTGCGAAGAAATTTGCATTAACGCAACAGGCTCTTTGGCATCTCTAGACACCCACTCACAGTCCAAGCCCACAATCTTGGATTTCTCCACTGACCTGAAATGAAATTTCCCTCATAGTTTGAAAGCTGAAAGTACAGCAGTTTCTTTGACTCTACAAAATTCCAAACACTTTTTGTTAGTGATTACTAATAGATGTAAATGAACTATTTATGAATAACTCAGATTTACTGACACTGATTTAGAAATTTACAGATCAAGCAGCAGCTATGACAATAATGACAACTGAAAACTCAAAGTTGCAGTCCTACAAACTAATAAGAAGCACTACCAACGTGTTTTATATTTCGCTGAGTTACATATCAATTCCCCCTTAAAGTTTAAATGTCTATATGATGCATTATTCAACCGATCAAGGAAGATTTTATTCGAATAAGCCCCCTCCCGAGTCATCACAAGAATTCTTTTCTTTACAGCTTGTCCAGAAAAATATTATGTGGGAGATACATTGTTCTTTACTATGTCAATGCTAGAATGTTCACTCTGGTATAATGATATAAAAATTCGGTACTTGTTAATTAAATGAAACACACTCGAGAATTACGCTTAGAATAGTTTTGATGAAACCGGTTTTACAGCCAGAAAGACAAGTGACAATAGATAGAAAATATATAATTTGGGCTATATATTTGTATATATAGCACAAGGAGGGGTGTGCGAACTCTTCCTTTAACAGGAAGGGTGTGCGAAAGCACAGGATGGCTGGCCCCAAGCCCCCCACTGCACTTCCTGGCTGAAGGGCCAAGAAACGGAGATCAGCACCGCCGGTACGGACTGTAAAGTCTAATGCCGTATCCTCTTATATATTTGTACATTAGGGGGTAGAGGTAAAGTATAGCGGGTCTGCATGTAAGGTGTGTTAGCTACAATTATTCTGCATATTATGAAGTAAGAATTGTTCTCTAGCTTCACGCTGTCTAAATACTTTACCCCCACAACATCCCAAACCCCCTAATGTGCAAATATATAGCCCAAATTATATATTTCCCATCTATTCTGTCACTTGTCTTTGTGGCTATGAAACCGGTTCTCAGATCTAACCTAGGCGCAATTCTTGAGTGTTTGGCGTTTAATTAAAAAGTACAACTTTTTTCCTTTTTAGGGTTTTGGCTACTATTACCACAGGTAACACTTTACTTACATTTTGTAAGTAACTGTTTTAAAATAAAACAAACTATATAAAAAATAAAATACGAGTATTCACATAGGTTATCAGCATCACTTACCTAAAAAAAGACGGTAGTATTTTGACCCAATCCTCACTATTTTCAATCATGAAAATTTTGAGTCCTTTGCGGTGAATTAACTGTTTACATTTCTTACTTTGAATTCGAAAAAACTGTTTACCATGATATTTAAGGTGAACAAAACTTGCAACTGTAGTAACTCCAATCACGAGTGCTCCAAGGAAAAAAGAATTTCTTGAATTAAAAGAAGGTTCTGCCATTTCCAATTAACTATCTGAAAAAAATAATATTAATGTATTTCAAGGCTACATTTTGTGAATTTTCGAGTTTTTAAAGAATTATATTCTGTAAAAGATCAGTATAAAATCGAAATATTTTAAAAAATATAATTGAACTTGACTTTTGGACAATATCGAACCTAATGGCTCTCTCAAAATTTTAATCTAATGCATTTGAGAAAAGAAAGGGCGCGGGGAGATAAGTTCATTTGCCCACTGATCAATTTTTACTCTTAAAATGGGAAGTTTAAATTTTAGTTTCCAGTCGATCAAGCCTTCTCCAAAGTTTATACGACCACCTCTTCTATAAGAACCTTATATGCCTAAGGGGCAAAACTTACAATCCTTGCCCCCAGGCCCTGGAGGGCTTGGTCAACCCCAGAAGCATATATATAATATTTGGACTATTTCGAAAAAAACTGCCATTTCAAAATAATGATCGGATATATTCGGAAAAAAGGACGTGTGAGGGGGGGGGGTCGTTGCCCTCCGATCATTTCTGACTCTAAAAAGGGAACTAGATCTTTCAATTTCGAATCAAATAAGCTTCCTCAAAAGTTCTATAAAAACCTTAAATGAAAGGAAAATGTCTTGGGATGGCTTGATTTCATTATGATTGACTCATGGCAACTCATTAAAATTATGTGATACATTTTTTAGATGTATTTTCTTTAGTTTATTTGGTAGTAATTCAGCTGAACAAAATAATGATCCTTTCATGTGACGCAGAAAAGACATGGAGTTTATCAAAAGCTTAGTTTTCTTATGCTCCACCTTTTATTAAGTAACCTGTAAGTTGTGTCTATTTGTTTTAATAAAAAGCATAAAGTTTATTCCTTTTCCTATAGAAACTTCAAGCCTGAAAAGTTCAAGCATGATTAAGGAAACAGATCCTTCTTTTTAATAGGAATTTTGAAAAAATAGTATATCACGTAAAATACGCCTTGCATCATAAGTAATTGCAAAACATTACTAGTCAGGTATTTCTCTTCTAGACTCTGAAGTAAGGTCGATTGACTTCAGAGACATGTGGCTGAAAATAAAGACACGCGGCACAGAAAAATGCTATCGATTCTGCCATTTAAGATAGACTTAAGGTATATTTCAATTATGGCCCGGGACCTCACCTAGGACCATAAATACAGGTTGAGGAGGAAGTAAGCCTCTCATATATACACTCTAAAGGGTCCACCGGGGTGTCCACACGTCCCGTAAGTTAAAAACCTTCTCCTAGTATTTGGTTAGATTGCATAGTGACACAGAAAACCATCGTGGGAGGATCCTCTATAGGAGGATAACTGCGACAGGGCGTAAGGTCCCTTCAAGGGTACATGCAAGACTGAAGACCTTGCGTCTATTCCCACTTGAAGAGTGGCACCCCTAGCCTAGTATTATAGCCTAGTAAACGACACAACATTCGCACGGAATTCTGATTGATGGATAATTTTTCCAGACTTGGATGGTTTTGACGGGTTTTTCCAGGCTGAAAAACTTTTCCTGGTAATGCATCTACTATGGTTGCTGCAATACTTTACCCATCCCAGATGATTTGGAAATATTGCACGTGGGAGTTTCTGTAGAATGCAAATTCAGAGGCAATTTCAAAGCGGAATGAGCAGTTCTCCCACCAGCAACGTTGCAGCTATTCCGGACGACGCAATTGCCAACGCTATATCATTTTTTGATCGAATTGATGCCAGAATCAGTTTTGTCACAAACGTTTTACCAGTACTCCTGGCGCATCCGAAAAGAAAATTTCTCCAACGTTGTTATCGACACAATGCATTATCGTATCATAAATATCTTTTTTGTTCCGACGTTAACTTAGAAATGTCATTTTGTACATACGACAATAGATCACTCGTGCTGTAACTTTGTTCACGATCCAATTCTACACATGTCGATACAGCAGTGGTACGATTAGATGAAGGCATTCCCAAATCCTGAAGAGGTTTGTTTGCCATACATACCCACAAATCTTCAATAATAACTAAAGTGTAGTTATAAATTTCTGATGTAAAATCAAAAGTCATATCTGACGTCTCTAACCGTTTTCGATGGAGTATATCTTCGGACATTTTCGATTTATATTTTTCCCATAACTCTGAAGGAGCTGAAGGAGAGCAAGTTGTTAGTATGATTCCAAACAATGCACGAATTTGACTTGGAGTTGACGTTTCGCACGCGTCATTGATGCAGTTATCCGAGTGTTGGTCATTCTCCAATAAATTCAGAGCTTGGCATGCACTAGGGTAAGTGTCATGTATAGTATCGGGACCGGGTACATTCACCAAAAGCAGGTATAGAAAGAAGCATTCATGTTGATTGGGGTGAACGGTGTAGTCTTCCTATCGTGGTATCTTTGAAGATGGTAGGTTGGCCGTCGACTGACTTACCCTGTTTTCGACGTTCAAATACTTTATTTTTAGTATTCCACGTGTAATACGAAGGTACTTCAGTATACAGCAGTTTTTTTGCAAAAGAATCATTTTTGGATAGCGAAAAGAAAGCAGTTAACGTTGTATCCGGTGGATTCAGGGCTCTTTGTTGCACGTTGGATTCCGAAAAATAAACACGTTGATCATTCTGTAAATGTACCGCTAAGTGAACAACAGCTGGGCTACGTTCGTGTATCGGAAATGAAAGAATTTGCCAAACAGCTTCATTACTGCTTATGTATCTTCCAGCCTGATATTGTACGATTTTGTCGATATCACTGATTTCGGTCTGCAAGCCAAAAACTGCCATGTCACTGCCTTTGTTGACGTATTTACATATGTATTTGGTTGCCTTTACGGAGTTACAGTATTCAGCGTTTATGTGTTCATTAAATGTTTTTGATAATAAAGGGGAATATGGAACAACCCACTGGTTATCTACTTCGATGGTGGTACCGTTACGCTTCTTTATTATTGCTGTTTTACCGCCATCTTCAGTAGATCTTCTTCTATATTGTGGGTAACCATCATTGCCAGTAATTGTATTGGGTACTAAAAGTCGAGGATATTGCTTTGTGCACCTTCCTTTGGCCATGCATGTTGATTTTTCGTTCAGTGCACCGCAAGGTCCATGTATCATATTTTTGACCACAATACCATACAAGCCCTTATCGACATTTTCATCAGGTATTTCAGCGGAAATCACTTCATCAATTTCATTAGAAGTAATTTTATAATGTAGCCAGATTAGTATATGTGCGTTTTTGCCATTCTACTGAATACAGTGTCCCATATTCTGGATGTTAACCTTTCATTCTCTGTTAAAATCATTTTCTAAGGTTTACATTAAAGCTAGAAACCTCATTCACGAGACTATTTGTTCAGGAGCCCCCCCCCCTTTACTCGATCTCAAATCACTGCATATTCTTTTATGTGCATGTTTAAATTTTTCTCTGCTTCATGGTGACCTCCCCCCAGCCCCCAAGCGTTCCGTCATCTTTTACTCTGATCAGAATAATTACAATTCTCGCAATACAACATATCATATTCAAGTTCCTTTTACTCTTTGTGTAAGGTAAAAATTTAATCCCTTTACTGGTGAGTCATATTATATGGAATAAGCTGCCTGAATCAGTTCGAAGGAGTCACTCATTCGGTTTGTTAAAAAAATTATTAAAAGTTCTTTGGCTTCTCAGAAGCTATTTTTATCTATTTATTTTTTTAATGTTTTATTGTTTTATTGGAGTCTATTTAATTAATTTAATGTATTCAATTTGTTTAGTTTTTGGTTTTTTATTTTTATATATGTCTCTTTCTCTGAGTGAGTGACTTGTTTGTCTTCTCCCTTCGTTACAGGCAAATGAATCTTTGGAGGAATAGTAAAATGTACTATTATACGTGTATTTATCAAACAGTTCGTGGTAACGAACTGTAGTAAGGAGCTACCCGGCTCAATAGTAACCAAAAGTCTAAAAAATGGAATTTTGGCACCAATAGCTACATCAAAAGAATCGCATTTTAATGCTGATTTTAAATATATAAGTTTCATCTAGTTTAGTCTTACCCATCAAAAGTTACGAGCCTGAGAAAATTTGCGTTATTTTAGAAAATAGGGGGAAACACCCCCTAAAAGCCATAGAATCTTAACAAAAATCACACCATCAGATTCAGCGTATCAGAGAACACTACTGTGGAAGTTTTAAGCTCCTATCTACAAAAATGTGGAATTTTATATTTTTTGCCAGAAGGCAGATCACGGATGTGTGTTTATTTGTTTGTTTGTTTTTGTTTTTCCCAGGGGTGATCGTATCGACCCAGTTGTCCTAGAATGTTGCGAGAGGGCTCATTCTAACGGAAATGAAAAGTTATAGTGCCCTTTTTAAGTGACCGAAAAATTGGAGGAAACCTAGGGCCCCTCCCACGCTAATTATTTTCCCAAAGTCAACAGATCAAATCTCTGAGATAGCCATTTTATTCAGCGTAGTCGAAATACCTTATAACTATGTCTTTGGGGACGACTTACTCCCCCACAGTCCCCGTGGGAGGGGTTACAAGTTCAAAACTTTGACCAGTGCTTACATATAGTAATGGTTATTGGGAAGTGTACAGGCGTTTTCAGGAGGATTTTTTGGTTGGAGGCAAGGGCTGAGAAGAGGGGGATATGCTGGGGGAACTTTCCATCGAGGAATTTGTCATGGGGGAAGAAAATTTCCATGAAGGGAGCTCAGGATTTACTAGCATTACTTAAAAAAAAAAAAACAATGAAAAAATAAATATGAAAAAGTTTTTTCCAGCTGGAAGTAAGCAGCAGCATTGAAACTTAAAACGAACAGAAATTATTACCCATAATACCTCGCTCTTTACGCTAAAGTATTTTTAGTAATTTCAACTATTTATTCTGCGGCTTTTGCGATTCAGGGGTCATTCTTAATGAATTGGGACAAAATTTAAGCTTTAGTGTAAAGAGCAAGGTACTGACGAGGGGGCGAACCCCCTCATATATGTAATATATATAAAAATAAGTTGTCTGTCTGTGTGTCTGTCTGTGGATCAGGTGACGTCATGTTTCTGTGTTGACTGACGTCATGAAATTAGTTGTCGTCATTTTTGCTTTGACGTAGATATTTAAGACATATGTTCACGTAGAAATCTATTAATGTTTAAGTTTACAATGACTGATGAACTTACCATGGCAAAAGCCGATGAAGATGCTCAAAGAGTCTATGCCAAAAAACTTGCTGCTGATAGAGAAAGTCAGAAAAGAAAGCGTGCCGAGGAATCAAAAGAACAGCAAGGAAACAGGCTTGAGGCTGATAGAGAAAGAAAGAACAGAAAGCGTGCCGAGGAATCAAAAGAACAGCAAGGAAACAGGCTTGAGGCTGATAGAGAAAGAAAGAACAGAAAGCGTGCCGAGGAATCAAAAGAACAGCAAGGAAACAGGCTTGAGGCTGATAGAGAAAAAAAGAACAGAAAGCGTGCCGAGGAACTACCAGAGCAACGCGGAAGCAGACTTGCTGCTAAAAGAGAAAGTGAAAAAAGAAGGCGTGCCGAGGAATCACAAGAACAGCAAGAAATCAGGCTTGCTGCTGATAGAGAAAGTAAGAAAAGAAAGCGTGCCGAGGAATCACAAGAACAGCAAGAAATCAGGCTTGCTGCTGATAGAGAAAGTAAGAAAAGAAAGCATGCCGAGGAATCAGAGCAACCTGAAAGTTACCGCCTGGCATTCAGGTACAACCCATTCGATGATTATAGCTTGAGTAGATGTGTTCAAATCGGGACAATGTCTAAAATTTGTCCCTATTGCAAGGCCTTGAAATTCAATGGTGAAACAATGGAAATGTGTTGCGCCTCAGGAAAAGTTAAACTTCCTCTATTGGCTGCACCACCAGAGCCATTGAAGACGAATGAATGCTTGCCTGAAAAATTCTAATTTATGGGCACACGTAAAAATATTAAAATTAACTACAAATATGCGTGTCCGATTGCAAAACGATGACTCTGGTCAAACATTTTCAGATCAATTGCTGACAATTGGAAACGGAAAGCTCCCAGTAGACTCAATTTCAGGACGTATACAACTACCTGCTGATTTCTGTAATTTAGTGACGTCCAAAAATGAATTGATTGAAAAAGTATTTCCGAATATTCTAAAAAATTATAAAAATAATAAATGGCTAAGTGAAAGAGCGATTCTCGCACCCAAAAATATAGACGTCCACGAAATCAACAATATTGTTTCGACTTGCCGTAAAAAAAAACAATGGAAAACCTAATAGAGGCCACAATCTTGACAGGGCCTTTTGAGGGTGAGGCTGTTCTTATTCCTCGCATTCCCATGATTCCAACGGATCTGCCTTTTCAATTTAAAAGATTGCAATTCCCAATTCGATTAGCATTTGCAATCACCATTAACAAAGCTCAAGGTCAATCATTAGAAAAATGTGGTATAGATCTTAATACTGATTGTTTTTCCCATGGACAATTGTACGTTGCATGTTCGAGGGTCGGTAAACCTGACAATCTATTTATATGCAGCGACAATTGGACAGCGAAGAATGTTGTATATTCGCAAGTTTTACGCAGTTAATTTGTATTGTATCTATCTATCTATCTATCTATATAAAAACGAGTTGTGTGTATGCATGTTTGTTTGTTTGTAAAAAGAGCGTTTGCATATGATGTCATTATTAGTACATACGGCTTTGTATATGCAGAGACAATGGGAAAGCCAAGAATGTTGTATATTCGCAATTTTTACGTAGTTTAACTCCTGCAGACGAAATGAATGCTTGCCTAAAAAATTCTAATTTATGGGCATACGTAAAAATATTAAAATTAACTACAAATATGCGTGTCCGATTGCAAAACGATGACTCTGGTCAAACAGTAGACTCAATTTCAGGACGTATACAACTACCTGCTGATTTCTGTAATTTAGTGACGTCCAAAAATGAATTGATAAACAATGGAAAACCTAATAGAGGCCACAATCTTGACAGGGCCTTATGAGGGTGAGGCTGTTCTTATTCCTCGCATTCCCATGATTCCAACGGATCTGCTTTTTCAATTTAAAAGATTGCAATTCCCAATTCGATTAGTATTTGCAATCACCATTAACAAAGCTCAAGGTCAATCATTAGAAAAATGTGGTATAGATCTTAATACTGATTGTTTTTCCCATGGACAATTGTACGTTGCATGTTCGAGGGTCGGTAAACCTGACAATGTATTTATATGCAGCGACAATTGGACAGCGAAAAATGTTGTATATTCGCAAGTTTTACGCAGTTAATTTGTATTGTATCTATCTATCTATCTATCTATATAAAAACGAGTTGTGTGGATGCATGTTTGTTTGTTTGTAAAAAGAGCGTTTGCATATGACGTCATTATTAGTACATACGGCTTTGTATATGCACAGACAATGGGAAAGCCAAGAATGTTGTTTATTCGCAATTTTTACGTAGTTTGAAACACATATATAAATCTATCTATATTCACAGGTGGGACACAGGGACACAACTACAATGGCGCATAACTAATATGGCGCGTAACGACTTACGCGCGCGGGGGGGCTTGGGGGGGCGCGAAGCGCCCCACCAACTAGGTGTTGGGGTGGCGCGAAGCGCCACCCCAACAGCTAGTATGTAATAAAAACATAAGAATATAAAAGTTCTTTACGTAAGCTAATTTATAAGTTACGTATATCTTAATTATAAAAAGATTCGTATAAAAATTAAAAGTTCTAGTTGCCTTTTTAATTAACCGAAAATCGGAGGGCAACTAGGCTTCCTCCCCCGCTCTTTTTTTCTCAAAATCATTCGATCAAAATTATGAGAAAGCCATTTAGCCAAAAAAATAAATATGCAAATTTCGCTTCAATTATTACTCTGCGGAGAGCCAAAATCAAAACATGCATTGATTCAAAAACGTTCAGAAATTAAATAAAAAAAAACAAGTTTTTTTAATGAAAGTAAGGAGCGACATTAAAACTTAAAACGAACAGAAATTACTCCGTATATGAAAGGGGCTTTTCCTTCTCAACGCCCCGCTCTTTACGCTGAAGTTTTTTACTGTTTTAAAATGTAGAGTTAAGAGAAAGAGTCAAACTTTACCATAAAGACCGGGGCGTTGAGAAGGAAAAGCCCCTTTCATAAACGCGTTAGGTACAATTATTCTGCATATTATGAAGTAAGAATTGTTTCTTATCCCCCTCCCCTAATGTGCCAATATAAAGCCCGAAATTCTTTCATCATTAGTTTCTCATCTATTCTGTCACTTGGCTTGTCTCATGCTAAGCTAAAAAAAAAAACGAACGAACGAAACTGGTTCTACATAAATGAACCACTTGAGTGTTGTCGGTATAATACACAAGTACCATCTTATTTCACGTAGTCCCACTATGCTTTACCCCAGCCCTCCTAATGTGCAAATATTTAGCCCAAATTATACATTTCAAATACATTCCCCCACATTCAATCTGGTTTTTCCGGCTCTTGTTTCGCCACAGTTGATTCAATGTACGGTTTTACGGGTACATGGGTTGAAACAAAAGAAATGCATAGGGAAAATTATGGGAAAACCTATATACGGCTATATATTGGCACATTAGAGGGGGGGGGAGATAAAGTGTATCGGGTCTGCATGCACATTATGAAGTAAGAATTTTTTTTCTTAACACATTTTCTTCTCATTAACCCCTAACCTAGATTTTTACCAAAAAGTTTTATATGGCCTTAGTCTATGTATGAAAAACTAACATATTAATCAATGAAAACTGATTAAAAACAGATTAACATAGAAAAAAGCAAGGACATATGATTAATTGATACTTGTCGCATATTAGAAAATAAGAATTCCATCAATTTTTCGGTTAGTTTCTTTTGTATAGTCTAAAATTATATGAGACTATTAGATTTGGGCTGGAAATGAATTGTCAAAAACACAAATACAACCCTAAGAATAAGCATGGCACTACCAATCTAAAAATGCGTCTCTCCATGTTTTATGATATCTCCTCCTAAAGAACTTCTATTTTTAACCTAATTTCTTAGAATATTTTAGAATCAGTATAAGCTAACAATATTTCGGGTTAGTTTCAAAGACCACAATAATTATCCTTATTCAATAAGTTATCGTGATTAATTAAAATAATCTCATGAACGCGGGGCTACTCTCAAGTCCAAAACTGGATATATCTGTAGTAGAGATCCATAAGCCTTCAATGTATTATTCATTTAGTTTTATCTAGTTTTTTTTCTCTCGGAGCCACTTCAATAAGAGCCGGTCCTTAAAAGCTGAAAGGCTCTGAAACTTTAGAGCATTTATCTAATTGAAATTGAAATCTGTAGTCCGCTTTTCACGACTCAAAGTAACTAAAGGGATACCAGGCCGCGCTGCTTGCTCCTTTTTGTTACCCTTTTCAAGTTGAGAGGTAGGGAGAACTAAATCACTACGTGCATTTATGGTACCTTCATATTAAAGGGGTCGTCAAGAAACCTCTGGAGGGGACTCAATCGTATTCGAAATTTAAAGTTATAGTACACTAGCTGTTGGGGTGGCGCTTGGCGCCACCCCAAGCCCCCCCCCCCCCCCCACACGCGTAAGTCGTTACCCGCCATTGTAGTCGTGTCTCTGTGTCCCACCTGCACCTGTGAATATAGATAGATATATAAATGTTTTTAACTATGTAAAACTTGCGAATATACAACATTCTTCGCTGTCCCATTGTCTGTGCATACAGATAGATTGTCAGGTTTACCGACTCTTGAACATGCAACATATAATTGTCCATGAAAAAAACAATCCGTATTCAGATCTACACCTCATTATTCTAATGATTGCCCTTGAGCTTTATTGATGGTGATTGCTAATCGAACATTCCCTGTGTCCCCGTCGTCATTTATATATCTCCCTGTGCCCCCCGGCGTCCCCGTTGTAGTTGTGTCCCTGTGTCCCGGTCCTCATTTATATTCCCTGTGTCCCGGTCGTCATTTGTGTCCCGCTGTCCCAGTCTGTAATTTCTCTTTGAGTCTCCCGGTCGTCATTTGTGTCCCGGTCTGTAATTTCTCTTCGAACAATCCCTGTGTCCCGGTCGTCATTTATATATCCCCCCGTGCCCCCGTTGTAGTTGTGTCCCTGTGTCTCGGTCGTCATTTATATTCCCTGTGTCCCGGTCGTTATTTGTGTCCCGGTGTCCCAGTCTGCAATTTCTCTTTGAGTGTCCTGGTCGTCATTTATATTCCATGTGTCCCGGTGTCCTGGTCGTCATTTGTGTCCCGGTCTGTAATTTCATCAGTTGACAAACATGACGTCAGTCGACAAACAACTTAATGACGACATACAGCTCAATCCTTATAATGACGTCAGTCGACACACATACATGACGTCAGTCAACAGACACAAACAAACAACTTATTTATATATATATACTAGCTGTTGGGGTGGCGCTTCGCGCCACCCCAACACCTAGTTGGTGGGGGCGCTTCGCGCCCCCCCCCAAGCCCCCCCGCGCGCGTAAGTCGTTACGCGCCATATTAGTTACGCGCCATTGTAGTTGTGTCCCTATGTCCCACCTGTGAATATAGATAGATATATATATATATATATATATATATATATATATATATATATATATATATATATATATATATATATATATATATATATATATATATATATATATATATATATATATATATATATATATATATATATATATATATATATATATATATATATATATATATATATATATATATATATATATATATATATATATATATATGTTTTTAACTACGTAAAACTTGCGAATATACAACATTCTTTGCTGTCCCATTGTCTGTGCATATAAATAGATTGTCAGGTTTACCGACTCTTGAACATGCAACATATAATGGTCCATGGGAAAACAATCCGTATTCAGATCTATACCTCATGATTCTAATGATTGCCCTTGAGCTTTGTTGATGGTGATTGCTAATCGACCATTCCCTGAGTCGCCATCGTCATTTATATATCCCACTGTGCACCCCGGCGTCCCCTTTGTAGTTATGTCCCTGTGTCCCGGTCGTCATTTATATTCCCTGTGTCCCGGTCGTCATTTGTGTCCCGGTGTTCCAGTCTGTGATTTCTCTTTGAGTGTCCCGGGCGTCATTTATATTCCTTGTGTCCCGGTGTCCCGGTCGTCATTTATATCCCCCTGTGCCCCCCGGCGTCCCCATTGTAGTTGTGTCCCTGTGTCCCGGTCGTCATTTATATTCCCTGTGTCCCGGTCGTCATTTGTATCCCGGTGTCCCGGTCTGTATATACATTCGTTTTTTAGTTTTGTTTTTCTCCTTTATTTTTTTCCTTTTTTCTTTTTTTTTTCTTTTTTAGTTTATTTAGATTTTTAGATTTTTTTATTAGTTTTTAGTTTTTTTGTAGTTTTTACCATTTTTTTAGTTTTTTTTTTTACTTATGTCCTGGTCGTCATTTATACTCCCTGTGTCCTGGTCGTCATTTGTGTCTCGGTGCTTTGTTGATTGCTAATTTATATTATATTTATAATTATATTTTTTATATTTATCAATATTTTTTTAGTTTTCTTTTTCTCTTATTTTTCAGTTTTTTCCTTTTTTTTAGTTTTTTCTTTTTTAGTTTTTAGTTTTTTTTTTGTTTTTTACCTTTTTTTAGTTTTTTTAGTTTTTTTAGTTTTTTAGCTTTTTTAGTTTTTTTTATTAGTTTTTAGTTTTTTTTTTAGTTTTTGCCTTTTTTTAGTTTTTTCAGTTTTTTTTAGTTTTTAGTTTTTTACCTTTTTTTAGTTTTTTTTAGTTTTTTAGCTTTTTTAGTTTTTTTTTCTTTTTAGTTTTTTTGTAGTTTTTACCTTTTTTAGTTTTTTTTCTTCTTTTGTATTAGTGTGAAATAATTCAGACGTCATATGCGGACAAACACGACGTCACTCGACAGACAGACAGACAGACATAACCCACAAACAACTTATTTTTATATATATTTATTCATATTTTTTAGTTTTGTCCTGGTCGTCATTTGTGTCTCGGTGCTTTGTTGATTGCTAATTTATATTATATTTATATTTATATTTTTTATATTTATTAATATTTTTTTTAGTTTTCTTTTTCTCTTATTTTTCAGTTTTTTCCTTTTTTTTAGTTTTTCTTTTTTAGTTTTTAGTTTTTTTTTGTTTTTTACCTTTTTTTAGTTTTTTTAGTTTTTTAGCTTTTTTAGTTTTTTTTATTAGTTTTTAGTTTTTTTTTAGTTTTTGCCTTTTTTTAGTTTTTTCAGTTTTTTTTAGTTTTTTACCTTTTTTTAGTTTTTTTTAGTTTTTTAGCTTTTTTAGTTTTTTTTTCTTTTTAGTTTTTTTTGTAGTTTTTACCTTTTTTAGTATTTTTTCTTCTTTTGTATTAGTGTGAAATAATTCAGACGTCATATGCGAACAAACATGACGTCACCTGATCCACAGATCCACACACAGACAACTTATTTTTATACATATCTATATATATAAAAATAAGTTGTCTGTCCGTTACGCCAGATTATATCTTCTATATAAATAAAAGAAAACAAACTAGAATGCAAAAACTGGAAATTGCATAAATATTTAGAAATATTTTGACAATAGATTAAAGTAATTCGAAAAAGAAAAATGGTAAAAAACTAAAAAAAAAACTAAAAAGAAAAAACTAAAAAAAATTAAAAATTAAAAAAATTAAAAAAAGAAAAAACCTAAAAAGAAAAAACGTAAAAAAAAGATAAAAAACTAAAAAAAAACTAAAAAAGCTAAAAAAACTAAAAAAAGAAAAAACTAAAAAAAACTGGGAATTGCACAAATATTTCAATATATTTTGAAAATAGATTAAAGTAATTCGAAAACCTTAAAACAGATACCCCAAATTTTGATGTTTAATTTAAATTGTTGGAGCTTTAGCATGCTTGGCACGTAAATATTTTTCCAAGTGTCAATGTTAGAATGAACATTGAGAAATTAAAGAAAACAAATCAATAAAAAGAAGAAACTAAAAAAAGAAAAAACTAAAAAAGAAAAAAAACTAAAGAAGAAACTGTATCTATATATATAAAAATCTATATATATAAAAATAAGTTGTCTGTCTTTTATGTCTGTTACACTATGTCTGTTACGCCAGATTATATCTTATCTATCTATATATCTTCTATATATATAAAAATAAGTTGTCTGTCTGTCTGTCTGTGGATGGATCAGGTGACGTCACCTGAAAAAACTGGATCAGGTGACGTCAAAACTGAAAAAACTAAAAAAAGGCAAAAACTACAAAAAAAACTAAAAACTAATAAAAAAAAATAAAAAAGCTAAAAAACTAAAAAAACTAAAAAAAAGGCAAAAACTACAAAAAAACTAAAAACTAATAAAAAAGCTAAAAAACTAAAAAAACTAAAAAAAGGCAAAAACTACAAAAAAAACTAAAAACTAATAAAAAAAATAAAAAAGCTAAAAAACTAAAAAAACTAAAAAAACTAAAAAAAAGGTAAAAAACGAAAAAAACTAAAAACTAAAAAAAACTAAAAAAAAAGGAAAAAAACTGAAAAATAAGCTAAAATAAAGGTAAAAAACCAATAAAAAACTAAAAAAAAAACTGAAAAAAAACTAAAAAAGGCAAAAACTACAAAAAAAACTAAAAACTAATAAAAAAAGTAAAAAAGCTAAAAAACTAAAAAAACTAAAAAAACTAAAAAAAGGTAAAAAACTAAAAAAAATAAAAAATAAAAAAAAATAAAAAAAAAGGAAAAAACTGAAAAATAAGCTAAAATAAAGGTAAAAACCAATAAAAAACTAAAAAGAAAAAAAGGAAAAAACTAAAAAAAATTTTCATCTAAAAAACTAAAAAAAACTAAAAAAGGTAAAAACTAAAAGAACTAAAAAAGAAAAAATAAATGACGAAACTCAAAGAGAAAGCGACCAGGACAAAAGGAATGTTCGATTAGCAATCAACAAAGCACCGGGACACAGGGAGTATAAATGACGACCAGGACATAAGTAAAAAAAAAACTATCTATATATATAAAAATAAGTTGTCTGTGGATCTGTGGATCGTGGATCAGGTGACGTCACCTGAAAAAACTGGATCAGGTGACGTCAAAACTGAAAAAACTAAAAAAAGGCAAAAACTACAAAAAAAACTAAAAACTAATAAAAAAGCTAAAAAACTAAAAAAACTAAAAAAGGCAAAAACTACAAAAAAACTAAAAACTAATAAAAAAAATAAAAAAGCTAAAAAAACTAAAAAAAACTAAAAAAAACTAAAAAAAGGTAAAAAACTAAAAAAACTAAAAACTAAAAAAAACTAAAAAAAAGGAAAAAACTGAAAAATAAGCTAAAATAAAGGTAAAAACCAATAAAAAACTAAAAAAAAACTGAAAAAAACTAAAAAAAGGCAAAAACTACAAAAAAACTAAAAACTAATAAAAAAAGTAAAAAAGCTAAAAATTAAAAAAACTAAAAAAACTAAAAAAAGGTAAAAAACTAAAAAAAATAAAAAATAAAAAAAAACTAAAAAAAAAGGAAAAAACTGAAAAATAAGCTAACATAAAGGTAAAAACCAATAAAAAACTAAAAAGAAAAAAAGGAAAAAACTAAAAAAAATTTCATCTAAAAAACTAAAAAAAACTAAAAAAGGTAAAAACTAAAAGAACTAAAAAAGAAAAAAATAAATGACGACACTCAAAGAGAAAGCGACCAGGACAAAAGGAATGTTCGATTAGCAATCAACAAAGCACCGGGACACAGGGAATATAAATGACGACCAGGACATAAGTAAAAAAAAAAAAATTAACAAAACTAAAAAGAAGTTAAAAACTACAAAAAAAACTAAAAAGAAAAAAAAACTAAAAACTAATAAAAAAACTAAAAAATCTAAAAATCTAAATAAACTAAAAAAGAAAAAAAAGGAAAAAAATAAAGGAGAAAAACAAAACTAAAAAAACGAATGTATATACAGACCGGTACACCGGGATACAAATGACGACCGGGACACAGGGAATATAAATGACGACCGGGACACAGGGACACAACTACAACGGGGACACCGGGGGAAACAGGGGGATATAAATGACGACCGGGACAAAAAAACTAAAAAGAAAAAAAAACTAAAAACTAATAAAAAAACTAAAAAATCTAAAAATCTAAATAAGCTAAAAAAGAAAAAAAAGGAAAAAAATAAAGGAGAAAAACAAAACTAAAAAACGAATGTATATACAGACCGGGACACCGGGATACAAATGACGACCGGGACACAGGGAATATAAATGACGACCGGGACACAGGGACACAACTACAACGGGGACACCGGGGGAAACAGGGGGATGTAAATGACGACC